>NC_136910.1:22080741-22351659 GCF_949606895.1 Notothenia rossii
TGCATGTAATTTGTTAGACGCTTTTATCCAAAGCAACTTACATACATTCCGTACTGTGGACAATCCCCACAGGAGCTATTTGGGGTGAAGTGTCTTGCCCAGGAACACAACGACATGCTGACTGCAGTGGGACTCGAACTTGCAACCCCCTGATTTGAAGTCCAGCACACTACCCACTGAGCCACAGCCTCCCTCCCTAATATGTATCATTTTCTCAACATTTAATAATTTGGAGCAACTCTTTTTACTATAAGCTTTATGAATGTGGCCCCTGGAAGTTAGAGGGTTTGAGGCAAACTGCATCAAGTCAGATGACATATTAGAATACCACAAGAAAGACCTAAGCTGGCTATGGTGTGATGTAGCTACAAAACCAATAGTGAGATGATTTTGTGTGTGTGTGTGTGTGTGTGTGTGTGTGTGTGTGTGTGTGTGTGTGTGTGTGTGTGTGTGTGTGTGTGTGTGTGTGTGTGTGTGTGTGTGTGTGTGTGTGTGTGTGTGTGTGTGTGTGTGTGTGTGTGGTGTGTGTTGTGTGTGTTGTGTGTTTTGTGTGTGTTGAGGTGTGTGTGTGTGTGTGTGTGTGTGTGTTACAGGACACAGACCTGGTCCCCAGTGACATCGCAGCTGGTCTGGCTCTGCTGCACCAGGAGCAGGATAAGATGGAGCAGAGCAGAGACCCAGACATCATGGTGGATCACAGCCCCTCGTCTCCCATCGTAAGTCTGACCCTCGTGTAGTCACAGCAGCACAAGGAGCAGGACACACTATTTGTTTCAGTCATGCAAGTCTTTTAAAATAATGTTCTTATTGACGATCGTTTATTCTTCATAGGGAGAGGATTTGGAGACAGAGCTGGAGAAAGCAGCTCACTGTATGCAGTTTGCTGCTGCTGCCTATGGCTGGCCCATGTACATTTACTCCAATCCCCTCACCGGGCCCTGCAAACTCAGTGGAGACTGGTAAGACTGAGACTTTACTTATCGGAGTCAGTGGGACCTGTCAGAGAAGTCACATGGGTAGCCAGGTGAGGTTAAAGGACAAGTGTGTCGCTGTCAGGCCTTCAGACTCAGAGTTGGTTTGTTCCTCTCTGGGCTACTGTACTTGCATGCTGGTGTAAAAGAAAGAAGAAGTAGATTCAAAGGAATTATTGTAATGCTGAAAGAAAACATCCAATCAGTGTGATGCAATGGCAAGACAGCAGAACACGCGTTAATATAATTTGCCAAGGTGATGTTTCATTGTTTAAAAATAATGGATATATCAAAAAATGTGATTACTCTTTATAGCATAGCATATAGCTTCTTGTAATATCATGGAAGGATTCCAAGCACTGATCTTTGGGGTGTTGCACACAAATGCAAAAGCTTCCTGTTCCCTCTTGTTTTTTCCTCAGCTTAGTGGGCTACCTAACTTCAGGTTGTAAATTCCATTGCAGAGTACGGCGGAAAGTTTAAATATTTAATAATTTGAAAGACAATCTTATCTATATTTAACGATGCTGGTATTTTATGACTGCCTCACCTCATTGCTGCTTTCCTTCATTAAAGCAGAAGCTTCACTATTCTGATTATAGAGAAAAAAGATGAACTGAAATCTAAAGCCCAATATTCTCCTAGGTGTTGACCTCTAGATTTCAGAGTCAGAGAAAAAACCTATATCTTTTGACCACATTGAGATTAAAAGTGTGTGTGTGTGTGTGTTATCAGCTGTAGAAGCCGTGAGGCTGAGTATGACATTGTTGGAGGAGACCACCTCGGCTGCCACTTCTCCTCCATCCTGCAGAGCACAGGTCTACAGTACAGAGACTTCATCTACGTCAGCTTCCACAACCAGGTACAGATCTCACATGTTCCCCTGTCAGACATACTCCTGTGTGTTCATAGTTTCCCTCAGATGGATTGTTTTAGGTCATCAACTCCTATCCAACAGTCTCAGCGATGTAACGTCATCTGAATTGTCTTTGTTGCAGATCTATGAGATCCCTTTTTATGTAGCCCTGGATCACAAGAGAGAGGCTGTTCTGGTGGCTGTCAGAGGAACTCTGTCTCTGAAGGTGAGTTTGGACTCCCAAATCCTACATATGTTGGTCAATTATAGACAAAGAAAAAATCATTAGTGGTTCAGCTGCTTGCTAATATATTAGATTGTTATTTCTCCCGGTTTCATTCTTGTGTTTCCTGTTACACACATAGTGTTGGTCCTGGTTGGTTTTCATTTTCTCCTTTTCAATTTGTTATTTAAAATGTGCAAATAATATAATCTACTACATTAAATATGACATGCCGAACAATGAACTAGTTTCTGTCCATGTGTGTACATGAATAAAGTAATGCGATTTTTGTTTTGTTTTTTACCCTCCCATTTCCCGTTAATTTACAGAATGACTTCCTCATTTGTACCCCAGATGGTGTTGTAGGTGATAGAGGAGTGTTAAAGGCCACAGCTACATATACTGTAGGTGATAGTTGGTCTATTTTTGATGGCATGTAATAGTTCCTCTAAAAAATAAAACCAGATGACACACTTGTATGAGAGTGTTAATACATGTCTACACACCTTCACATTGGAAGTCAGAGAAAGAATTATTGTGATGATTTGGTTGGGGAATATTATAGTCTCTCCGCTTGTGTTCGTCCACAAGACTTAAAACATTCATTCTTAATAAAGCTTTAAATCAAGCATTTAATTCCTTTCCCAGAGTCTTCAACATTGAATGATGCCTTTAGCATGGGGTCTGAGACCAATATCTTGCTCATTTCACTCTGTCTGTCCTGCAGGATGTGCTGACAGACCTGTCTGCTGAATGTGAGAACCTGCCTATAGAGGGAGTGCTGGGATCCTGCTACGCTCACAAGGTGAACGACATTTAAACACGCCACCTTTCAAAAGCTTTTAATGTGTTTTAAACACAAACTGACAGAGTTGAGATTACCCACTTTTAGTACTGATGTTCTGATGACGGATAATAGCTTTTAAATGAAAAATAAATTAAGAAATTATAATTTGGTTTTAGCAGTAAATCTTCTGTCCCCTTGAATTATGTACGAGAACATTTTAAAGTATTAGGCACTATTGTTGAAAGCAAACTGAGATGCAACGCTATCACCAATGCTAGGTTTGCCAAGGCTCAACCACGTGTCTTAGGGAAACCTAGAAGCCTTAATGTTGACAGAACTGTGCTAGCATTATTTATAAGAACTCCATCCAGGGTATAAATGTAGACTAAAAGGGACCACAAGATCTTTTTCCCACACAGTATTCAGCATTGAGCTCTGATCTTAAACTTGCACTTGGGTCTTCATTGATTTCCCAAAGGATGCTAGTATGCTGTAGTATAATACGTTGTCATGCATGGTTGTTACTGTTATTTTGATATAATTGTATGCTCTTTTTGCAAATCGAATTCTCCTAGAAGCACTAAAGGTTTCATTTATTCAGTTCAGTAGAGATTAATGCTGCTGTGTTCCCTGCAGGGCATGTGTCAAGCGGCAGGCTACATCTACAAGAAGCTGGTCAACGATGGCATCCTAAACCAGGCTTTCACCATAGCACCGGTAAGAAGGGGATTTCAGTTTGGGAGCTACATTTCAGCCACAGAATGCATCATTACTTTCCCTTCTGCCAATCGTATCTGGAGGGAATGAGATTTCATTTTTAAGAAAAACAACATTGATTTCTACACAGTTCTCCATATCCATTCCATTTATTGTAATCCTATAAGTGTTTCCTTTCTCCTTGTAGGAGTACAAGCTGGTCATCACAGGTCACAGTCTGGGTGCTGGCACGGCGTCTCTGCTGGCTATCCTCTTGCGCAATTCCTTCCCCACCCTGCAGTGCTACTCATTCTCTCCACCAGGGGGCCTGCTAAGGTAAGGAAAACTATTCAGTAACCATGGCAGCAACAGTTTGGCAAACAGATGACAGCCCATAAAACTGGGATGGTCCCCTGGCTTTGAAGGGTTACTCAATTCTGAGTCATTAGTTACATATTTCTTATAAAAGAAGATTATGATGTCTTTTTTTCCCTTGACATGCATTATATAGATAAAAGAATGATCACATGATTGATGTGAAAAGTTTTAACTTTTAAACTATCAGTGAAGTTTCAGTCCTTGTTGTTTGACTTTGGTTGTATTGGTCTGACTTAGATATGGCTGTTTGTCACATAGACAACACTCAGCTGTTAAAAATGTTACTAATGTAATGCTTTTTCTGTTCTGTGTTTCTATGTATGCAGCAAAGCCTTAGCTGATTACTCCAAGGACTTTGTGGTGTCCGTTGTGCTGGGAAAGGATCTGGTTCCCAGGTAACTAATGGCTATTATTGACTTCTTAGCCTTCAGAACATATTGTTTAATCAAAGTTTCATTTATAACATATAAAACATATATTTTGATACTGGTTAGATCGTTGTAGCTGTTTGGTTTAGACATTATTTCCAGTGGATCCCTGAAGGTAAATATATGTTTGTGTGTCAGCAGCACTGCAGACACTTGTTTTCCAAAAGCCAATGTGAATGTGGTGATGACTATTATAGAGCACTGTGTCAAAGAGTGGCTCTGCCCTGTTGTTAGAGGCACAGAGCAACTTACATGCTACTTATTTAAAATAAATGTTCTATGTTTGTCTGTTCTTCTGGACCATTCTGAGAAACTCCTGGATGGAATTAATTTTATTTTGGCACAAAATTCACTTGTACATAACGATAAACTGATTAGATAGAACTTGTCAAAAGTCAATATCTCTTTGGCCATAAAAACAAACACATTCTCAACCATAATTCAATCATTGATGTGATAATTGGGTCTGAGTCCGACCCTTGTCAATTAACTACAGGGGTCCCTCAGGGCTCTGTTCTCGGTCCCCTCCTCTTCTCCTTGTACACAAACTCGCTCGGATCAGTCATTAGCCTGCATGGTTTTTCATATCACTGCTGACGACACCCAATTAATTCTGTCCTTTCCCCGCTCAGAGACCCAGATCGTCGCACACATCTCTGCTTGCCTAGCTGACATCTCTCAGTGGATGTCTGCTCACCACCTCAAGCTCAACCTTGACAAGACTGAACTGCTTACTTTCCTTCCGGGAAAAGATTGTCCCACTCTTGACCTAACAATCAACATCGGCACCTCTATCGTTTCCCCGACTCAGACTGCAAGGAATCTGGGTGTGACCCTAGATAACAAACTGTCCTTCACTGCAAACATCGCTGCTACAACCCGCTGCTGCAGATACACACTTTACAACATCAGGAGGATACGTCCCCAGCTGACCCAGAAAACAGCGCAGGTTCTGGCCCAGGCTCTCGTCATCTCACGCCTAGACTACTGCAACTCCCTCCTGGCTGGTCTACCTGCATGTGCCATCAGACCTCTGCAGCTCATCCAGAATGCAGCGGCTCGTCTGGTCTTCAACCTTCCTAAATTCTCCCACACCACGCCGCTCCTCCGCTCCCTTCACTGTCTCCCAGTAACTGCTAGAATCCTCTTCAAGACAATAGTACTTGCGTACCATAATGTGAATGGATCTGGCCCTTCCTACATCCAGGACATGGTTAAACTGTACACCCCAGCGCTTGCACTTCGCTCTGCATCAGCCAAACAGCTTGCTGCACCCGCACTGCGAGGGGGACCCAAGTTCCCATCAGCAAAAACACGTGGGTTTGCTATTTTGGCTACAAAATGGTGGAATGAGCTCCCCATTGACATCAGGACAGCAGAAAGCTTACACATCTTCCTGCACAGACTGAAAACTCATCTCTTTCGACTCCACTTCGAGCGATATAATTATTAACAAATAACTGCTAACAACGCACTTATATACTAATAAAGGACTGGCTTATCTTTAGCCAGTCGAGTAGCACTTGAAATGTTTGGCTCTATGAAACCTGATGTACTTATATGATTCTGTTTTCTTCAAGGTTGTATCTTCCTGCTCGAATGTACTTATTGTAAGTCGCTTTGAATAAAAGCATCAGCTAAATTCAATGTAATGTAATAATTGAGACATACATGCATAAGGCGGTAGTTCTACTTGTTGATACTGTTTTTCCTTTGCAATATTTCCATTCTTTTTTAATCATTGTTCTTTTTGTACAGATTGAGCCTTCCCAATATGGAGGACTTGAAGAGAAAGATTCTTAAAGTAGTTTCAAACTGCAATAAGCCCAAGGTAAGAACCATTCAAAGCCATGAATTGAGTGCTAAATGTCTCGTAGGTCAGGTCAGTCTTTTAACATCTTTTCTGTGTGTTTCAGTACCTCATCCTGCTGCAGGGGTGTTGGTACGAGGTCTTTGGAGGAGACCCTGATGACTTCCCCACTGAGATGGACAACAGGAGGGAGGAGGAGCTTAGCCAGCCTCTGTTGGGGGAGGAGTCACTGATGATTCGCCACTCATCATCCTATCAGAGCCTGGCGTCGGACGAGTCCCCTGCTCATACTGCTACCCACTTACCTCTCTTCCTGCCTGGATGCATTCTGTACATCACAGAAGATGGGCCGTCACGGAGGTTTGTCTACAAATATTTGTAATCTCTGACTTCCCCAGATCTAACCTAAGCAGAGTGGTGCAGGGATGACATCTTTTTGTAGGCCAACCCCTAAAGTTAACTGGTTCTCTTTAGAAGGAGCGCATAGGATTTTTAAATAGTAATTAGTAATAGTAATTTTTTGCCTGATTGGCCATCGTAATCGGGCTCTTTGAAGATCCAAAAATCCACGGTTTTCCAAAAATTCTGATCGGATTGGCAAAAACTACAGAATTTGTATTTACCGCCATTCAATTGAAAGCGTTGTTTTTCCCAAAAAAGTGGGCGGGGCCGTAGTTTTCACCCGGAAGTGACGTAGGTGTTACTCTCACCGCTGCTTTCAGTAGACACATCAACACACCTTTTTAACTGCATTCATCTTTCTTCTGCTGACTCTGCATATTTCAGTTCTTAAGTTCAGTTCCAGTGTTTCCGCCATACCAGGGCTGCCATACCAGGGCTGAGAGGGCGTCCACCCCAAGAGCGGGGGGGGTGCTTGAATTTTGACTTGAGCCGTCCCTTATAGATACTGTCTTTTTACGTTAGTGAGCCAGATAATTTGGCTCGGCTCTCTTAAAGCGCCGGCTGTTTCGGCTCCCAAACGGCTCTTCATGTTACCACAGTTTACCACGGAGCCTCAGTTTCTCTGCTGCGAGGCTCTGGTGCTCGCAGCTCACGCGCGTGCTCCACTAGCACCGCGTCCAAATCGTGCACATTCCGTGTTGTCCTGTGGCAGGCACCGCCGATGTCGGGGAAACGATCTTCAATACTCCGAAAAGAATCCCAACGGAGGGATGTCCTTGTCGTTTTTCCTTTTCGTAATTTCAAGCGATAAAAACTCTCGATCTTCTCTCGAATTATTAATATTTTTGGACGCCCTCGGCTCGAGTTCAGGGCGTCCCGAGCTGAATAAGGGCGTCAAATGACAACAAGACGCCCCCCTGGCGGAAACGCTGGTTGACGCTATTGAATTGTTTATGCATTTCAGCAACTTTGCTGGCGCTCAAATGGAAAATACAACCACTCTATATCAACATATTGCACTACCTCACCACCAGATTTGTATCAGTGTTGGGTGGAACGTTGCCAAGACTCTTTGCAATGCAAATTGTGGGATGGATTTGCCTCTAAAATTCTTGTTTTTCTCTTTTCCCTCAGATCCTGTTTTTCCCAGGTCCGGTACCGCGCAGACTGGTCCAATGAAATATCATTCAGGAGTGTTTTGATCAGTCCCAGGATGCTGGCAGATCACATGCCCGACGCCATGCTCCGAGCACTTACCAGTCTGACCAGGGACCGGCCCTTCTCCCTCTGCCCGTCGTCTTCAAACAACACCAATCACAACACTGTCTGAAACGTGTCAAAGAGACTGAGCTCCCAGACTTTACAGTACTTTAAGCACACTTCAGTTTTTTACGTTTTCCTCCATGCTTCAAATACTTTCTTGCTATTCAGTTGAATCTTGTCTTCAGGTTTAATCCTAAAGCCCCTTTTCTCTAAAATACATTTGAAAAATGGATTGTAATGGTGACGGAATACTTAAACCATCGAAATGTACCTGCTGTGAGCATCATGAATGAGCCCCTTGTTAAATTGCACTTTTAATTATTTATTTCAATTAGTTTTATTTCAAATCCCTGAGTTACTGCGTGAGCTACTTTATGCCATGATTTTTGAATGTGCGTTGTGTACCATATTTGCCAATGCTGCAGTTTTAATTTAATGTCTGTTCTACATTTTGATGTTTTTGTTAATGGTAGACACAGACCCCCATGGCCACTGTAAGTGTCACATGCTGTCTTCCTGATCTTTGGAGAGCTTTGATCCAGGATGTGAGGATACAAGGGTAACTTCTACCCTGGACTAAAGCATTACCTCCTCATTGTATAGTAACTGTGCTTGGTATGTGTTGTGTTTAATGTCTCGAAACATCAGGGTGATCAGTGCCTATGCATCACAGAAAAATAAGTCAATAGAATTGCTTTACAAAAAAAAAGACAGAGGTGAGTGTTTACAATAAGTTCTGTTCTGCGTTCACTATAATGCAGTTTCAATAGTGCATGATGTATGGCAGAAAATATTTAATGCAACAGGTAGAGCAATTGTACATTACTTGAGAACCTGTTTACTTGCTGTGAATACTTCATATTTTTTTCAGGTGATATATAATAAAGTTGAATCAACTGATGCTTGCATAACAATTTCATATTCACAATAAATTGAATTGGAATTCTTGTTATAAATTAAAACACTTGTAAAGCACACTCTGCATCCTTTAATTTGTTGTACACTATAAAAGGTGAAATACAATCATGTACTATTCTCAGCACTGGCAACTGTTGTTGAACTGAAAAAAAGTCAGCCATATGAGTCAATGAGAGTGGGTGTAATTAATTCTGAAATGTCTCCAATGAATAACACTAACAATTAGCTTCAGCTTTGACTATCCTTCATCCGCTCTCTTTAGCATGTGACGTAAGGCAACGTCCCGTCAACAACTCATGACCTCTTCAAGTGATGCTCGGAAATTCCCATTTCTGAACTGGGACACGGTCAATTGCAGTGCTGACCGAATGTAAAATATCAAAGTTAGCTCAACAACATATTTCTACTTTTGTATTTAAATGTATGTAAGAAAAAAAAATGGCATAGCTACATAACTAGGCTCCTCTGTAAGCCCTGCGACTTTAAAATAAAAGGGGAATGTCCAGTCAACCAGGGAAATTAATTTGTGTTTGAAATAAATCTGACAAAAGGGAAACATTACATTATTAAGAAAACGTCACCTGACGTTGTCCTTACCTCAGTAAATAAACATATAGTAAAAAATAAGCCGTTTAGATTTTATAATCAGGGTTGGTCGATAAGGTTTGTTCTCCGCCCCTTAGACGTCACACAATAGCAACTATATAACAGGACACATGAAAGTATTATTTTAGCTTCAACAACAATGTATGATCTGGTAGTGTACATGTATGTCTTGCCACTTATTTACTACATTGTATTATTGTAGTTGTAGCACTTTTACAACATTGGAGTGCTTTTGCTGTTTTTGGTGCACTTTTGGTTTTGGCGTTTTGCCAAATTGGATATCCAGATTAGTGTTTATCTGGTCAAAACTGAGACAAATTTGAATCCGGCATTGTATTTGCAGTGGGCATATTTATTAATTTCATATGTCGCCATATATTCGTCCATCTCAATTTTTCCGACAGCACTTGAAGGCAGCATCAGGAGCTCATCTGTTGGACAGGGAAACTAATCAGGAGCCAAGTGAAGACTTTTCAGTGCTGCTAGCTCCCAGGCTAGCAAGCTATCAGAGTCAGCCGTCCAGTCGAATAAGGAGGAGTACAGACTTTGTTTAAAAAGTACAGTGTCTCTTCTGTACAGTACACAACACTCAAACTATGTTTTAGAAACACCGTTTTGTTGCGCTAAAGTAGCAAGGGAGACAGGCAGCCTCTGGCCAGCTGAAACTTGCGGCTAGCTCATTAACGTTAGCTGTGAAAGAAGTGGAGGCAAGAAAATGGAGCTGGACGACGTAGTCCTGTATCAGGATGACTCGGGAAACTCCACCATGATGTCCGAGCGGGTCTCAGGTCTGGCCAGTTCAATATACCGAGAGTTTGAACGGCTTATCGAGAGATACGGGGAGGACGTAGTGAAGGAGCTGATGCCGCTGGTGGTCGCCGTGCTGGAGAACTTGGACTCGGTGTTCGCTGTCAACCAGGAGCAAGAAGTGGAGCTGGAGCTGCTGAAGGAGGACAACGAGCAGCTTGTCACCCAGTACGAGCGAGAAAAGGCGCTGAGAAAACACACAGAGGAGGTGGGTTTCACTAAAACACTGCCCAACTACTTTATAACCCGGATTACAGATTAAAGGCTCGTGTTATGGTACAAAAAGATTACAAACCCAATTTATAAATCTGACAATTCTCTGTCGCGGTGCTTATCAACTATATATATCCCATTAATCACAAATAAGTAGCTACTCTATGAAATATAAACGCTAATTTTTTGTTTGACATACCCACACACTTCATTTCTCATAGGAGAACTACACTTCCTTAAGTGGTTGCTGAAACTAACTGGGGCATTTAATGTAGGAAAATTGAGGGAATAAAAACGTCAAACTTTTCTAAATAATTACAGCTTGATGGTGTAAATGCATTTCCTGAACGGCGGGTCCATTCAGTGTCATAAGACCTTATATAGACCGCCATGTATGTGATCCAGATCTTACAATTGGAGCGCAAACATGACATGTGAAGCACACACTGTACTTTAGCTGCACGTCCATGCCCCTATGGACACCCTATGAGGATACCGTGTCACACTTGGGATTGCAGTCAATGCGCGCCAGATTGAAAGCATCCACATTTATTCAAGTCAAGCCTCAGATATGCAAACCAGTTAGTGATATGCTTGCAGGATGGTTGCAATGAACGCACATTTATTTCAAGCTATTGCCACGCTCTACAATACTCCACCTCTACAGTGCAGTCTAATTTTGGACAGTGACACATTCACATAGGTCGACACTAGCACACTGGGTCTGATTTTAAGATGTGTGTGTTTTCATTATAAGTCAATGGTGTTTTTAGTTTTACTGGAAGAAGAAGGCATGCTTAATAAATCCCTGAGGGAACTTCAGGGAAGATTCATTTCTCACTCAATACATACATACATGCACAAGTAGAACGGAAACACACTAGGCCTGAAATACACACATGCACAAAGTATGCGTTGATGGAGAGGTGTCAAAGCAAAGTGGTTGTATACTGAGCTGCTGCTAGCTCCTACTGACCTTCACTGCACTGTATGAACGTGTATAAAAACAGCTATTGTTCCACAGTGGGCATCTAGAGTTAAATGTTGAATGCCCAGACTTTAAACTTGTGTTAAGTCCTTGGTATGACAGCCACACATAACTCTTAGCTTTGCTCCTGTACTGGGTACCGTTTATGATGAGTTATTTTCTCAACTAAAGGTCCAAGTTACAGGCTGCCTCCGGTCAGTGTGATTTAGGATGATACAGGTGATGATGAGATTGGTTGCAAGACAAATAGGATGCAAATGCACCACTTTAAGTGTGCACATGTTGTTGCCACTCCTTAATGTTTCCCGAGTCGTTGACATTTGACTCAACAGCTAAATGTTGAATGACAAGCGCAACAGGTCACAGAGCGGTGTGTGTGTGAATAATTGATGTCATGTCGTAGCATGTTGCTAAAGCTTTCAGATGGACCGGTGCACATGAGATTTTCCATTGGTATGTTATGGGGCTTACATTGCTCTTGCTTCCTCTCCCTGCTGTGTGTGAAAGATCCATAGACTGTATACCTCGTCTCCTATACAACTAGCTCTTTCTCTGCCAGGCCACCTGCACCCTCATGGGTGTGTTCTGTGGTATTCTTATGCTGGTATGATGTCATAGGTTGCAACTGTACACCCTCTCTAAAGCAGAGATCAGCTCCTGAACAATTCATATAGGAACTTGAATGAACAATTACATTTCAGGATGTGGCATTAATGTGTGTTGCTACTGATCAGGACTGCTCGGTTATGGCAGGAATCATAGTCACTGTCATTATCTGTCAATCTTGAGATCATTTTGTTATGATAAAACAGCCACACCCACAAAGCATGGTAAATAGGACTGTTACCCACATTTACAAATGAAGATAAGGAAAATATCTGGTTAAAAAATAAATAAACAATGTTAGTAGATATGACCAGGTGTTTGATGCTCAGGATAAGGGGAATGTTTGCTTTTGTTTTAATAATGCTTTACATAGCTATTTCATTGGAGTAAAACTTTTCCAAAGAAAATTTTACAAGTAAATTGCAAACAATCGCAAAGCTTGTATATGTAAAATGAGAGACGAATGATAAATAACTTTTTCGTTTTACAGCTATGTGGTGAAACGTTCAGCAATATATGTAGGCTACATTTTTATTTATGATAGAAGTTAGTGAAAAAATAACAATGTAAATCAAATAAATATGCTTTGCTGTCGTATTCAGTCAATCTCAAGAGTGCATCATTCCAAAGAAGTTACAGTTCTCACTGTTTGTATCTGGGCAAAATGAAACCAATGCACCAGCATCTTTCTAAGCTTTCCATACTTTGCACAGTTCATATTCAGGTTCTTTTATTGAGTTTGTGTAAACAGCGGTTGGTTGAAAAGTTAAACAGACACACATCCTCCTCATCTATAATCCGTCAGTTACAAATAACTGTGACTAAATTGCATTTTACGCGGGTAAACTGTGACACAATGGTATAAATTCATGAAACTCACACTGTTTATATGATAAATGTCCTCCAACACCAAAGCCACTACCTACTCAATGGAGGCACGTGAATAGCTGGGCACAGACTCGGTTCCTAAACTGCTCATTTGGGTGACAAGACGCTCATTAATCCCGCCAAACAAACACATTGTACCAGCCAAGTTTGGCTTTTTGCTGCACCAAGCCCAGAGGAATACTCCCTCTTAGTAGCTTGTCTCGGCAGAGCAGAGGAAAAGGCAAGGCAGGAAATTCTTGGGGAAAAACAGCCCTTCCCTCAGTTCTTTTGTCCACTCAGGGTTGTCTGCTGACCTGTGTAAAACCACATATTACTCGCATATGATGTCAGAAGACTGATCGTTATCATTTACATATAGCTATTAATATGCAGAACAAGGATTAGGAGGGCGGAAACGTTTTAGCAAAAATCTGATGGCTCTCAGTGCATCAGTTTGGTCCATAAGGAAATATCTCACGAACTACTGATTAGATTCCAATGCAAATGTTTACAGGCATTCGTTGTTTCCTAGAGGATAAATCTTACTGACTTCGGTTATAAGATAAAAATGATTACTCTTTGACTTCGCAAATCATGCATTTACAAAGATAACTTCGTACATTTTGTATGCATCAATCTGGTGCACTTTGAGAGCAAAATTAGGAGCGTAGATCTATGAAAAACGTTGTGCTCATGTAAACAACGTTGTGAACATTTGAATGGTGATGACGTGGCAAAACTTTCAGACCCACAAAACATGGCAAACAGGGTTAATACTCAAATAAAGAAAAACGACTGGTTAGATTGCAATGCAAATTTGAATAGGGATTCATGGTTACAAGAGGATGCATCTTACTGACTTCCCTGATTCGTCCTTGAGTTATATCCAGCGCTAATAAGCAAATGTAACAAAGATGGACCTTATTTTAGCATCAAAATTTTAGCATCGTCCTTTTGCAATGTATCCTCATACAACAATTTGTAGGAAATCTAGTTTTTGATTGAGGGATGAGTTGCCTTTCGAGTCCTTGTAATAAGTACTTTGTTACGTAACAAAACCACTTGTTACGGTTTAGAAAATATCGCCTTACTGTAGCTACTTGAAGTATCGAACATGCGTAACAAATATATCAGCATTTCTTCTGGACCCAGCTATCCACCACAGCCTCCTTCCTACATGGACTTTGCGGCTCTTTCTACTATGTATAATCTCATGGCTAACAATTACATGGGTGCCATACCAATTGATTACATGGGGTATTTACGTATGACTTTTCGTAGGTATAACTACAAACAGTGTATGCCAACTGCATTCATTATGTGCATGTTGTTATGTTAGGCACAGTGTTGCTATATGCTAAATGCTAAGTCACACAAAGCTGCCGGCATGTCTGTAGAAACCTTTTTTTTCTAATTCAACTGCATCCGTCAGTAGGTCTATCAGCAGCTGCGTGTGTCTGGAGAATATGCCCAGCCTATGGCTATGCACATATTCTAAGTCACTTGATTGCCTCAAGCTTTCATTTAAAGCCTTTTTTTCTTACCACAAAGGGCTGCATGTTTTGTTACCTCAATATTATTAACTGTGTGATTATAATGTAATGATCCTATTTGAAACAGTTAATTAGAGCTTCAGTTAATTTCATCTGACGGCCAAGACGACACACAGCCACAAACACTGAAAGGAGTTAATTCCACTCAATGGTAATTGAGTGCCAATACAGTGGAGCCCTGTCTGTGTGGGTGTGCACACACTTGTGCCAGAGCCACATGTGTTGTGTGTGTGTGTTGTTGGCACTCGGCGACAAAGAGAGCATTATACAAGCAGCGTAGGGGGAAGAGTGCACGTTAAAGCGCTGGAACACTCATTCTCTGGAGCGCTGTCATATGCACAAGCCTTCTTTCTGGGTCATATGATGAGCAGCAGTTTAAGAGAGGAAGATGTTGGGAGTTCAAAATTATTGATACAATAGAAGTGTATTGTCTGCATGTGTCATCCACACAGTAGGCTACTCTCAACAGTGATAGTTTGTGTAAATCCAACAAGGAGAAACCTGTTTTCCTCAAACTCAGCAGTTTATAATGATTAGAAACTAAGGCTTGTAACCGTTTAGCTACCCTTCGTGTTGTTACATGCAATCCCAGATTAAGGGGCACACCCCACTATGAAACCTACCGGCTGTAGTCTAGCCCAGTGCTATGTTAATGCTCTTAGTAGATTACTACACATACTTCAGAATTTAAGATATTCCCTTGGTGTTCCAGACTTTACATTACATGTTACTTGTTAGACGCTTTTATCCAAAGCGATTTACATACTCAATACTGTGGGCAATCCCCACAGGAGCAATTTGGGGTGAAGTGTCTCAGGGACACAACGACATGCTGACTGCAGTGGGGTTTGAACCTGTGCTCCCCTGATCCCAACACCAACGCTCAACCCACTGCACCACACGCCTCCCAGACCCAACTGGGCCCTGTCTCTTTCCCTCAAGCCCCACATTACATCCTCACCCCTTGTGGAAGAGAGAAAAAATGTCACTACTGATAGAATAAGTAGTATTACTCCAGGTAATTAATTTCAAATAAAGTTCTCTACA
Source organism: Notothenia rossii (assembly GCF_949606895.1). Classification (NCBI taxonomy): domain Eukaryota; kingdom Metazoa; phylum Chordata; class Actinopteri; order Perciformes; family Nototheniidae; genus Notothenia; species Notothenia rossii. The sequence continues at coordinate 22,096,161 of NC_136910.1, forward strand.
CTGAAAGAGCTTTGAGAACCAAATGCTTAGTTTTGAGAAGCAAACGGCAGAGAAAAACATCTTAGCCCATCAATGACTGAATTGTGTTTTTTTTTATTAATAAAAAGTCTAGAGGTTCAGAGAGTTCACAAAAGCATCTTGAAGAAACACCTTTGTTTTGCATCTCCACTCTCAACGTGCTGTACGTGTAAAGAAGAGGCGGTTTGTAATGGGGAGCTCAGGTGATCCTCAGATGATATCCATCCTTCCCGCCGAGGGCCCGACCACAGGGCCCCTCATCCACAGCCAGCACCCACATCACAAGACTGCATGTTTACAGATGGACAGTCTTTTTCTGTCACCAAACACCTGACTCAGCAATCAGCTGAGGCATCAATAGAAGGAACCAAACAAACCTTCTAAAAAAGCAACAACAAGGGAATCATTGTTATTCTTAGATTTGTTGGTTATAAAGTGCTTCAGGAGCGAGTCATAAACCCGATAATTGGTTAGAAATGTTAACTTCTGGTTCTCTCGTCTCAAGTCAATGACATTTTGTTCAAGCGTTTGTTAGATCCCTGAAGTAGCGTCTGTTGTTAACATAAGCTTAAGAGATGTTTATTCTACAGAATCTGCCCCACTCATGAAGTTTAAATCTTTTATGGCTTTGAAAAAGTCAATGGATATATGAGACTAAAATGAGACATTCCACCTTTAGTAGTCACAACAAAAGGGGTTGACCTGTGGAATAACTGTAATGATGAGCTGAAATACTGTGCAACTTTATCTAAACTAAAACTCTTATTTAGAAACCAAATCCTGAATGGTTCTGAGCAGGACATGTGAATTTCTTGTTGTTGTAAAAGTTATTTATTTTTGGTTGTTTTGTACAAACAATGATTTGTTTAAAACAATAAATCCAATATCACGGATGCTGATGACCTCATCCTTTATTTTCATGAACAATGTACTCTAGAGGGGGTCGGACCAGAACAATGTTTAAGCTTCTTCTTGCCCCTTTTGAACACGACAGAAACTATTTGAGAATTAAATGTATTTGTTTATACCTTGAACGTTTTTTTTTTTTTTTTTGCTTCTCTTTGTTATAATAATAATAATTATTATTATTGTTTGTTTTGTTTCTAACATGTTCAATACATTGACTAATAAGTAGTGGCAATGTGAAATAATGCGATCATGCCGTTAAAAGCTAACCTAACGGTAGCTTTTTAATTCTGGCAAATGCATTTAAATTTTAAAAATCACAAAACTGGTGTTCATTTTAAATTATTATCTCGTTGAAGAGAACTTGACAGCATAATTCACGTTTTTTTTCTTCCAAAAGAGCTTGTTTTATTGCAATAATTACAATAAAAGAAAATCAGATTAGCTTTTCCTTAAGAGCACAAGGGCGATGATAACTTCTGGGTCGGCGTACAATACAATGTCATCAATTCATATTTCATTTCAATGTTAAAGAGGAAATATTCTGCTCGTTTTCAGGTTTTTATATTTGTGACATGTCTCCATGCTTTAATGTTCAAACAGCTCTTTATTGTTCTCATACTGCCTGTGCTCCAGCACCTCTTCTCACCCTCTGTCTGAAGCCAGAACCCAGTCTGTTCCAATTGGTTAATGCTTAGAGATGTCCCACCCCTTTTATCACATACCATTTTTGGGGGCGTGAGTGTTGCGTAGTGATGTCACTTTGTTACACAAGTAAACAAAGAAGTCGAATGGAGGAGTTTCAGGCAGGTGTGTGGGAGAGGAACTCCTTCTGGAGGGAACCTGTTTTCGGGTTATCTGCATTAACTTTGTTCTAGTTTTTCTAAAATCTTGTCGGCTCATCAAAGCTTCATCCAGCTGGATCAAAGTAATACGTATAGAAACGTTATGTTCCTGAGGATTTATCTTGCATGTTGGTGTTTATGCACCCAATGATCTCTGTGATCCACTTTCTCATGAAATAAAAACAGTCACAGTCCCTGATCCCGTCGGAGAAGGACTGAGGTTACTAACAGCTGCTGTGAAGATTGAAAAAAGAACCTTGACAATGAAATCAACTGTTACTAACTCGCCCAGTAAACTGTGTCTGTACACACACAAACACACACAAAGGCTGTTAGATTTCTTGTTTGAGAAGCCGGCGCTGTGCACCTGTTGCTCTGAGAGGGTAGATGACATTCACAATGGAAAGAAGACAGATACGGTTGTTCCCAATGTTCCACTGGTGTCAACACTGTGAGCATGAGATGGTCTGAATCAAACACACACACAAGATTTAAAATCAATTAATCAATCTTATTTTATATTGAACTTGAGGTGTCCTGGGAAGCGGTTCTACAATTGTGGGCCGTGATTATAAAAATACACATTACCATGGGCATTTGTTTTACATTAAGCATGATAAAAAGCAAATGGCAGAAGACCTGAGGGATATACAGAGTTCATGGATTGAAAGCAAATCTGATAAATAGCTAGGAACAAGACCATTAAAAGCTTAAAAAATAAAGGTGAAAAATGGGTGTGAAATTGTGCTCTTTCTGGTCCTCGTTAATAGTCTTTCAACCAACCCCTAGGCTCTAAACTTGGTTACATGGTTTGAAATGAGTTTTTCAAGTTTTAAACCCAGTTTCTCTCTTTGAGCTTCAGAAGCTTTAATGAGGAGCACCAACTCTATTTCCTGCACACTGAAAGTGTCTAATGTAATAGACGGTGATGATTAAAAGGCATGCATGTGTGATATTCCTGTCACTGCCAGAAACCAATCATCTGATCATTACTTAACCAGGAGTTCACAGTACTCATTAGAATGTCAGGGCTTTGATAATAATTCCTTTTTTGTTCTTTCCCTGTATGTTCTTTGTTTATCTGCAGAGGTACATCGTCTTAGAAGACTCCCAGGACGGCGAGAAGAAAGATCTGCAGAGTCGACTGGTGATGCTGGAGGCACACTCCCGTCAGCTGGAGCGCAAAACTAAAAACTATGCCGATCAGAGTAAGTTCACACACACAGGTTTTACTGTTCTGCCTCTATTCTGACACACACACACACACACACACACACACACACACACACACACACACACATACACATACACATACACATACACACACACACACACACGACCCTGTGAGCACTATTGACATTGTGCAGGTCTTGTGACTGTTTGTTAGCCTGATTTGCCAGAGGGCAGATGGACTCCCATGTCCCAGCTAATTAAGGTAACTAACACAGGTTAACATGACTAGTCTGCCAACTGCCATGTCTGCTAAATGAGCTGTAATATAATAATCAGCACGTATAAAGAAAGGCTCAGTTTGAAGTACAGGAAGAGTCAAGGCTGTTAACCTGCTTGCTTTTCATCTAGAAAACCCTTATTTTCGTATCTTTCCATGTTTTTGGATAATTATCTGCCTAAAACACTCATGTAAAAAGTGAGTGATCTATTGCTTTTTTCTGAGATATTAAAATATAAAATATATTCAAGTACAAGTCTTCCCTTAAGTCTTAAGGACTGTTTTTAGATCATGAAAATAAATCCCTCATGATGAGTGCATGACTGCACTGTTGACAATGTGTGTGACCGGTTGTTAGTTTCAGCGCAGGGCCGTCAAATACGCCTCATTCATGCTGAGGGAACATTAGTGTGGGTTTGATGATGTCAGTGGATCACTCAAACATACTCTCACTACAATATGAATCATAGGAAACTGATGAATTAAACTAAATAATACAAATAAAAAATAGACTCAACTCTGGGCATTTGTTTAGAGGTACTAGAGGGGAAACTAGAAAAAGTCAACAGAAAAATTGTTGGCAATTTTCTGGGATAATCAATACATTTACGTCATTTATCGACTGAAAATATTGTAAACATTAAAAATGCTTAACATTTCATACACCTAGCTATTATCAATTTAAAGAAGATCAAATAAAAAAAGGGAACATTAGCACATTATTTAATAATGAAAGTAATTATGTATACACTCTAGGTCAGTAGAATGTATTAGGTACCGAATTGTTGTTCTATTATTGCTAAATTGTATCAAAGGAAATTTGAAAACAAACAAAACATGGATAAACGACAACAAACACTCAAAATTATTATCGCTTTATTTACTTTTTGTATTTGATATACTTATTTCACTTTGACATGAATGAGAACATCATGTGGGGCTTTCCTTAGCATCACTTCCATTTACTCACACCTCTGTATTTAACCAGGTTATTTCTGCTCCACTCCTAGTTCCCCTTTCAGCCCTCTCATAGGCACACTGCATCACTGTTTACATCCCTCTATGCAGCTGCTCACTGCGGAACTGTTCTTCATTGATGTTGTTTCTATATCAAGTACATGAGCCTTAAACACCTGAAAAAAAAATGTTTCCAACGTGCTGCAAGGCATGAAGCATGACAGGTCGTGCAAATAAGTTGTGACAGCTCACAGCCGGCTCTTCATGGCCACTTTTACAGATGGTAAGGGACTTTGAAGTGCCACTGCCAGCTTTTTGTTAGAGGGCATTTGACTTTGCTGGCATCTGGCAATGCAGGAAGACTGTGTGGCTGTTGTGACTACAAACTGATCTCACCTTAAGGCCACAGATGGATTACCACTGAGGGTGATTGTTACTATTAAGATAAGTGTGTCTATTGTTAATTACCTTTATTCCACTTTAGTTTAACTTTAAATTGTAAACAGGTAATGTGTAGTTTAAAAAATAACTATTCACCAATATTTCCAGTGATTACCTTAAGGTTACTTTGAATGTTATCATTTCAAACTGGGGCTGCACATTCATCTAAACTTAAAGAGGCTATATTATGCAAAATTCATGGCTCATATTTGTATGTTGTGCCTCTACTGTGATATGTTTACATGCTTTAATGTTTAAAAAGGTCTTTATTTTGGATTGGTCATCCGTTATGAGATGTGTGGGAAATGTTTCCGCACATGATACGCCCCTTGGCATATCACGTACAATGTGTTGGAGCGTTAGCCAATAGAGTGTTACATAGGGCCTCTTTAAGTGGTAATGGCAATATAGGCTATTCACCAGTGTAATGTTCAAATTGCAGGAGGCGCAATACGTGTTGCAAGCTAAATATGTGTACATTTTATTCTAAATTAAGGAATTACTGTTGCAACAGAGAATTGCTGGCCCTACAAATCGTATTCTATGGACTTCTGAAAGATATCTTTGTTTAATGCCCTCCAATATTGTGAATCAATTGCAATATCAGTCGAAATAGGTGAAATTAGTTGGTTTTTTTTATCTTGAAACCCTACTACAAACCACACCCATTAATATAACACTTTTGACACCATTGAAATAAAAAAAAACCCAAGGAGCTGCTAGGTCATTTTAAGATTGAAAGTCCCTGCTTCAGAGGGCTGAGATAACCTGTCTCCTTCTGGTTCAGAGGGGTTTGTTGATGCATGGTGGCCCTCCTCTGGCCATGAGAGGTTATTGCACTCTAGCACCAATCGGTACCCCAGAATCCAATGAAAGAAATTGTGTATACAGTACTTGGTTTCCCACTGGGCACATTTAGTCAGTGTGGCAGTTTGATCCATACTTGTTATTTATTGAACTATTACTGTTGTTATTAAGATCTTTGTTGTTAACCTATGGTGTTTTTCATGATATGCACTTTAAGTAATTTTCTTTTGTTCCATGCAGTTATCAGATGTGACGAGAGAGAAGCAGACCTCAAGAAGGAGTACAACACGCTTCATCAGAGACACACTGAGGTATGTCTGCCTGGGATAATGACGTGTGTTTGGTTATATCACATATGTCACCCAGATACACACAGTGTTGTATCTGTATTTCACATAACTAATGATACACGGTGCAGAGAAAAGGTAGCAATTTGGAGCCTCCACCTAATTAATGACATCACTGTTTAATAGTAAACACAAGATCATTTTACAAATCTAATATTGAGGTCAAACTTCAGGAACAACATAAAAACATCAATAAAATATCCCTTGTCAATATAAAAGTGAATGTGTATATATGAAAAAGCAGTAGATAAATTATCTTTCAGGCATTGTTTTCGAAGCATTATATAGAGGGAATGCTTCAGTTTGTATACAAATTAGCTTTTCAAAAACACATAAAAAAGAAGAAATGAATTATTGAATTACTCCACATCAATACATTCCAATATCAGTGTAATTATATGCACCTCTGGTTAAATAAAAAGTTGTGAAAATGAAAAGATGATTAAAACATGAAGTATCCAAACATGAATAATGTTTTTGTTGAGTCATTAGTCAGCCTAGTTCTCTTAATAAATGATGCATCACTAACCGATGCTCTAAAACAGGGGTGTCAAACTCAATTTCATCGTGGGCCACATTGGAATTATGGTGGCACTCAAAGGGCTGTTTGTAACTTTAAGACTATATACATATTTAATATATATAAAATGATGTATTATATTACATTATTGCCTCTGCATTGGATTGTTATCGGATAGGGTAATAACTTCATAATTAACTACGTCTGAAAGCAGAAGTCTACGGCAAATAAATTGCAAGTCTTTTCGGTGAGAATGTCATAAAATGATTTAAAAAGAAAAACTACATTCTGGAAAAAAGTGACATTTGTGGGGGAAAAGTAACGTTTTGAAAAAAAAATCGAATTCTGAGAAAAAGACAAATTCTAAGAAAAAAAGCATGTTTTATAGAAAAAAAGTCAAATTCTGTGAAAAAAAGCATATTTGAAGAAGAAAAGTCAAATTCTGAGAAAAAATGCATATTTAGAAGAAAAAAAAGTGAAATTCTGAGAAAAAAAGTCAAATTTGAGATGCTTTGTTGGACATTTAGTTTATGGGCAACATCCTTCTGTAAATCGGCATGTAACCGTATAATAAACATATTAAATTCTTTGCAAGCTCTTGTGGGGCCACAGAAAATATAGTCACGGGCCGGATTTGGCCCCCGGGCCTTGAGTTTGACACCCCTGCTCTAAAACCTCTCAGCCAACTGCTGATCTGAATAATGCTGAATAGAAAAGGTGAAGGTCCGATAAAAGCTGTCACCTGCATGCTGCAAATCTACATCCTGTCACAGCTGAGTCTGGAGACTTATTCTTCATGTGTGAGTGACCATGAATGTTTCAAAAGGTATAATCACGTATGCTGTATTTTGGTAGCAACACAGTCATTTCATCCTCGTTTTTTTGTACAGGTTTTTGGGATTTTATTATAGCATAACACATGTTAAAAATTTAAAATAAACGGCACACAACCTGTACTGCTCTTACTTTGAAATGCAGAAACCACGGCCATCGCATATGTCAGAAAACTCTGTGTATGTTTGGTGCAAAACATAGTTAAAATCCATAAACGCTCTTTTGATCCCCAAACATAACTTGATTCACAAAGTTATGAAAGATATCAACAAATGTTTTTCAATTGAATGTATCTACAGATTTCTTTTATTTGCAGATCAATTGTATATGTGCAAAGTATTTTCCGAGTTTACAAATCTTATTTAGCATATGTGGAACGAATGCAACATAGGTACACATATAATTATTGTTGACACTTTAAACAATTTGAGTTACAATATTGCCATATTGAGACGAAACTACCTCCAAATGAAATTGAAGCTTATTCCACGACTCTGTTTTGCCATATCCCTTCCAGATGATCCACAGCTACATGGAGCACCTGGAGCGAACGAAACACCAGCATGCAGTCGCACATGAGCCCTCAGATACAGGGACATCAGCCAGAACACGGTGAGACAACCACACCATACTCATTAGTTCCTTCTTAAAGAGGCCCTATTATGCTTTTTCGATATTCCCCTTTCCTGTAGTGTGTTATATAAAGGTTTTCATTCATGTTAATGGTCTGCAAAGGCTACATCCCAAAGTTTCCACCAGAGGAAGTTTCTCTCCCACCCTGCGTGAAATGCCTCCATTCAAATACTTTGATTACTTCCATTACTGTACATAATGACATCACTATGTAATACTCAAACTTCAATTGGCTAGTACTCCAACACATTGTACGTGATAGGTACCGTTAAGGGATGGAAAATCTCTAAGCAGTTCACCAATCACAACAGAGCTGGCCAGCTAACCAATCAGAGCAGACTGGGCTCTGGTTTCAGACGGAGGTTGAAAAGAGGAGCTGCAGCAGAGGCAGAATGAGAAAAATAAAGAGCTTTTTGAACATTAAAGCATGGAGACATGTCCCAGCAGAGGCACAGAATACAAATATGAACCTGAAAATGGGCACAATACAATAAATGAGAACATTTGATTTTAAGGCTTGACAAGGTGTGTTTTATATCCATTCAATTGATTTGGACAGCAACCCTGTATTGGAACAGACACATGGAACAGACTTTATGGAAGATAGACCTTCGTTATAAACTTCTGAAATAAATGAAACTGGAGTTGAGTGGGACGGATAGAGGATGCTGTAGATCAGAGCTGTCACGGTCATCTCCAGTAATCCTACGATGGCCTGATGAGCTCTGTGGCTGATTGCTCACTTGTGGAGCAGATTATGCCTACTGCAGATGCCAGGAGGTCAGCAGACCCACTTATCAGTTATTATGAACATATCAATTTAAAAAAAGGCTATTTGTTTTATTTTTAATTAGTATTTTGTGTGGATATACTGGTTCAGCCCTTTGTGTCAGCAAGTACCAGTATTCACTCCGTTTCTGTTTACACATTGGTCTCCCACCCTAGCCATCGGATGGTTTGTTGATGATTCTTCAATGTACTGCCACCAAATCTGACCTATATTCACATCCACCTTTTTTTCACATATGCACGAATTGCAATACATTTGATTGACTTTCCCTCTAGCACCATCATCAGGTCAACATTTAACACTTTCTCACACTTTGGCTTATAAAGTAATGCCAGCAAAACTAAAGACACTAGGTCAACTAATTGACTAATGACTTTGCATTTAGTGCCGAACAGTAAATACTAGCATAAACCAACATGGTGAATATGGTAAACATTATACCTGCTAATCATAGAGTGGTGCAATGACGAGTCCTAAATCCCGGAAGTGAGTTAGCATTTTACCACTACCGGTTCCCTCGTCTCAGAGCCAATGGGATTTCTCCATAGGATTTTGGAAAATAGCTGGAAATAAGGTCTGTGGTTGAGACACATTTAAGAGACGGATCACGTTTTGTTCTACGACATTAAATACATCAGCAGTGACCCCACTGGTGATTTCTGAAGAGTTTATGTGTCTGAAAAATGATGGTTGTTAACAAGTGGCTGAATAGGACTACAGAAGTTGTCGAGGTCATTACGCCGAACACATTTGCCCCTGTTCTGCTTGAAAGCAAGTACCTGCCTCCTGCAAACTGTTCAAACAAACGCTTCAATTCGTACAATTTGGAATCTGTATGTTTGAATATGGATCTTAAGTTGGTGTGACGTTGAAGCAGCGACCCTGCTGTAGTTCGTTTATAGCATAAAGTTAGCATTTTGCTTCTGGCGATTCCATTTATGATTTAGAAAATTATAAAAGTAGGGTAGACATGTGGATAATACCCGGCTGAACAAAACGTGCATTTATCTAACAGGTTCGTTTTCCACAGACCTTATTTCGAGCTATTTTCCAAAATCCTATGTAGAAATCCCATTGCTTTGTTGTTGAGGGAACCAGCAGCTTACTTCCGGGGAAATACGTCATCCCTGCACCACTCTATTAGCATGTAAACATTGGAGTTTAGTTCAAGTACAGCCCCACAGAGCTGTGAGCAGACAGAAAAGAGTACAATAATAGTGTTGTATGATAACCATTTAACTTATAAAGCTACCGATAGAAATAGTTGCAAACTTTCTTTCATTGTGCCATTTCTGTCAGTTTGTACTGATAAGATTCCCTGTAATGTACTGCTTTAATTCAACTTTAAAACATAAAACAGAGGTGTGAATAGTGGTTCACACTGTAGTGTGTATTTAGAGAGCCCCCATTAAATCCTAGCCTTTACATATCCCTCCAGTTGACACACACACACACACACACACTCAATTTTAGATCAGACTCCCTGTTTGGCAGCCAATAAGCTGCAGCCTGAGAAGAGGCATACGAAACAAGCTGCCTCAGCACCCAAAAGAGAGAGTTAGACAGGGAGGGAGGGGTGGGGGGTGCCACAGAGTGAGGGTGGGAGAGCGTCAGAGTGTTCCAGACTGCACAGCGGCAGCTGTGTCGTATCTCAGCAGAGGATAGGAAGGAGGAAGGAGACCCTGCTAGAGGAGGACAGTGGAGGATAGGAGTTGCTGCTGCTGCCTGCCTCTCCTGCTCTCTGTGGATGATTTACTCTGCGCTGTGTGTTCCTGCTCTCACTGCTGCTGAAACCTCAAGGATTACTGTTGTTGTGACTGCTGCTCACAGTTGTGCTGCAGTGTATGGAGCCAACAGCTCTGCCGCAAACTCCCAGCCAGAAGGATTACAGCATATTTGACCTCCACTGTAAATGTACTCACAGTGAACAATGTCCAACCTCCCAGGCTGAATTTGGTGCTTCAGTGACCCACCTCATTTGCCATCGTTGTCTGAACCTCCTGGTCCCTGTTGAGGCACTGGGCCATGATCTGGGGGGGCCATGAGCCCCGGGCGTATGCTGCTGTTTGTTTTTGGCTTTGTAGGCGGAGCGGTGGTTATCAACTCTGCTGTGCTGGTGTCCCTGTCAGTGCTGCTTCTGGTTCACTACTCTGTCTCTACCGGCGGCTTACCTGCCCTGCCTTCTTTACCCTCCTTACCCAGAGTCAGCAGGTATAACTTCTATGTGTGTATCTTATCTTTATATACTTAATTAATGTATCTTCTCTGTCGTCTCTGTAGATTGTCAGTTTGTAGCCACCCTGTCTCAATGTTGCTGCCATGTGGTTGGGTTATAACTGACAGCATGAGACTGCACTCTAAAAGTAGCCATATCTGAAAGACTATATCGCCATATCTAATTCGCTAGAGTTTATAACTGTTAATGATTATTCTCATAAGTAAATTAGCATATTTTTCAAGATAAAATGGTAGTGGATGATTTTCTTTTGCATCCCGGTTGAAATAACAAAAGGCCACATTGGTCACCATCAGTGGCCTGCATGTGACCTCTTGCTCTCAATATGGTGGCGTGTCCATTGTTTTTGGGCCTCTTTTCAATGGCAGCCTTTGTTCTGCTCCACTGTACAATATTCACTTCATACCAAGCCACTGGAGTGAGAATAACTGCTGGTGTTTACCTTGTGTGATGCAGTGGAGGGTACTCTATATTTACTTATCATAATGCATTATTGAGTATTATTGGACTTTCAGTGGCCAGAGTTGTTGTGAATTAGAGTATCATCCCCTCCATGCAAGAGTGTGCTGTTGATACGTTTTATTATAAGAGATGGAGATGGTAACAGATATGTGTTCATGCTGATATATCTCTCTGCTGACATCCTTTAATAACACTCATGCTGCTACAAATCCCATCATAGAGACAGATACAACTGGATTAATGTTATTGCCTGAGCTAATATATGGGAGGTAGTGGAGTTTATGAGCAGCTTTATTTCTATTCCAATCACTTCAGTGTAGGGCTGGGCGATATGGTCTCTAAATGATATCGCGATATTTACTGACTATATCGCGATTTACGACATATATCGCGATATTCTGAAATGTCCTCTAAAAAAAAAAAAAACCCTGATGTTTACAGTCACGCCAGTATGATGATTCTAGTAGTCCCTGCAACATATGTCTGCATTAAAAAATATCGACTAATAATGAAGAAAATTAACACATTTGTTGCAATAGTAATTTATGCACTAACTACATTACTACTTGTACAACAACATTTGAATCATCAGTTCTTCCTCATTTTCCTCAATTGTTCATATTTGGTTTATGAAAATAATGATATTGTGGTCATTGTTCAAAAATGTCTGCTATTATTATGAGTAGTATTATTATTATTATTATTAGTATAATGCGCTTTCTGTCTTCCTGTCATTATCAGGAATTAGACATGTAATGGCTATGTATTAGATTAGATTATAACCTTCATTCTCCTAAACTGCTGGGACATTTCCCTATAGCCAATACCTTTTATATTTTCTACTCTTCACTTACTTGTCAGCATAGGTCGGCATTGATGTACAGAGCCGACAGAAGACCTTGTTTATATGGGCATCATATTGAGAGGTGCAGTGACGCGTCATAAAACCAGGAAAGAAGCTGCTGGTTCCCTCGTCAAAAAAGCAATGGGATTTCTCCACAGGGTTTTGGAAAATAGCTGGAAATAAGGTCTGTGGAAAACAAACCTGTTTGATAAATGCACGTTTTTTTCAGCCGGATAATCTCCACATGTCTACCCTACTTTTATAATTTTCGAATCATAAATCTAATCGATAGATTATAAAAGGGTTTTAGGACGCTTCGCTGCACCACTAGAAGCCAACTCCATCGATCAAGCTGGCTGAAACTTTCTCTCCCTCTTCTTCTCATGCTCCCTGTCACTCTCCTTTAACTCCTCCGGTGACTTTATTTTATTTGAAGATAGTTTTTTGCCCGGCGCTCACGGGCAAACGGGAGCCTGCTCGCGCTGGCTCTGCAGCAAACAGCTGCTGCGGAGCCAACGCTAGCAGGCTCCCGTTTGCCTTTCAACCAACAACGACAACCGCCTCACGAAACGCTATGTTGTAGCCTTAATAAACGAAACAATTTAACAAAATTGCTTGTCAAAGTACCTATACCACTGGACAATTTTATTTTTTTTAAGCAATATTTTTAGTGGCCCGAGCGGGCAAGTGGAAAGTACGTTATGCTGGCCCGGGGTGTCTAAATAGTGCTTCCGAGCCAGCGGGCCATTTATAATGTCGAGCCCTGCTCTCTGTCACTGTGCATGTGTGTAATGTTTGTGTGCAAGTTAGACGGGGCCTGCGTGTGTGCCTGCGTGTGTGACTGTGTCTCTGAGGGAGAAAGGAAAGCTCATTTTGGCCGCGGCGGGAAATTGATTTGACAACATAATACTCGATGTTCACGATGTGGTCATTTACGACATCGCATGGAGTGCAATCCACGATGTATCGTGTAAACTCGATATATCGCCCAGCCCTACTTCAGTGCCAAACTGTCCCAAGGCAGTCTTTGAAGCAACGCTTCTCTGTGAAGTCTCCACTCTGACTCGTCACACAATTAATATTGTGTTGTCCAAGTCATTACGTGAGACATGCTGACATTTTAACTACTTGCCCGTTTATTTAAGTACCGTAAGTGTTACTTCAGGCTCAGTGAAGAACAGGATCTTAAAGTAGCGTTGGCAACTTTATTTATCACTTCACCCAGCACTTTTATACCAAGGGTCACTTTCTCTGCAGGAATCTCATCACAACATGAAGAGAGAGGGTGAAAACATTCTAAGGAGAAACTGTCCAACCGGTTTTATATATTATAAAATATATCTCATATCAGGCACTTCTTATTGCACAATATAAATCACTTCATACGTGTAATGTTCTGGCACCCTGCTGCTGTTGGGACTGCTTTTCTTGGTTATGGTCTCCCTAACTCTTCTTTATGGTACACTTTGGTCTAAACAGAAATATGTCTACTGTTTTTGGATAGATTGCAACATAATTAAGCAAGACATCCATTGAACACAGAGGATGAATCCTAAGGACATTTCTAACACTTTGCAAGATCAAGTGGCTTGTGCAGATATTCATGGTTCACTTCCCAAATGATTTATCATACTGCATTTGTAATCCTGTCTATTTCACTAGCGATGTCATTACGTTGGCATTTGTGATTTTAGGAAATAACTTCTGGCCACTGTTTTTCTGGATTGCTTGGACATTTGTTATATACACTCTTGAGGATCAAATGCTATAACTTTTGCAAACTCCTCACTTTTCGATTTCAGTCTATTTTAACATTCAACATTTTGTATTTGTCCACTATATGGCTTGGGGATTAGCAAATGTATTTTCAGGTACAATTTTGGCTTCCTACAATTATGAAAACAATATCAAACAAGTTCCTTTATGTTGTATCAAGGGTGCTGTTATTCCCAAATATGATAGGGTTTTTTACAATGATCAAGCAGTCTTTGTCCAATTACGTTGGTTTAAGACTAAATCCCTGCAAAACTCATTGTGTACCTCACCCAACAGCTGCTATACTTTGTGATTAGTGCTTATTAGCTAAATGTAACCTCCTTACAAGCTAAATAAGATGGTTACCATTATGAGCTTATTAGCATGGTGACATTAGCATTCAGCACTGCTCTTCCTAAGTATAGCCTCATAGAGATGCATTAGAGGCTAAGTCTTGTTTTCTTTTTATTCTAATAATGTGAGAAAGACATCACCAACCGGCCAGTCTTTCAGACATTTGTATATTCCTTTCTTTCGAAATTGCGGTCTTACATTGTGATCAATCCTTCTATTGTTTTTATATCCAGAAAGGACCGTCCCATCTCCATGGGCATATTCCAACTTCCCGGAGCTGATGGTGTGACCCCTGAGCTCCACAAGGAACCCGTTGAAACCCCTTCAGAACCATGGAGATTCAACAACCTTAGCCATCCACGCTCTAACACCAGTCTCCAGGTATGACGTACACACACACACACACACACACACACACACACACACACACACACACACACACACACACACACACACACACACACACACACACACACACACACACGGCTTTATTTGACCAGTTTCAAAGTGTTAGTTACTGTCAGATGTTGGCTCATACAGCTTCCCACGGATGGGACTAGTGACATCAACCAAAATGCAAGCCCTCAATGCCAAAGAGAGTACATTTCTATGGAGAGAGAAAGGATTGTTGAGTGTGTCCAGAATTCTTAGCAGCCGCTTGTGTGTGTAACGGGGTGGCTTGAAGCCCAGCAGGCGGAGGAAGTGGTACCATTCTGGGGCCTGTGTTTAACCTCAGGGGAGGGTGGAGTGTCTTCACATTGTTGCTGTTGGAGACCATGTTGCAGGCAAGGCCATCATGAATATTAATGACTGCCTAATAGGTATTCATTGGCTGTTATTACACTAGTACAGGGTCAGAGAGAAATTGTAAGTTTAGAGTTCAGGACTTGTTTTATAACAGGCATCAGAAATGGTTGATAAATTGCTCTTATCAGCACCTAAACCTAAATCCTTGAGTACAATTTAGGTATAGCAGCACACCTTTCTCCCACAACTGCAACACACCAGGCACTCTGGGCATTTTCCAAAGGTACTGCTGTATATGTTAACCAGTCACAAAGATTTACAGTTAATAATCCATTCCCTCTCATCTAGGGATGCACCGAATATTCGGCCGCCGAAAATTATCGGCCGAAAATGTTTAAAAAGGCTCTTTCAGCTTTCGGCCGAAAGGGTTCTAGCACCGAAAAAATATCACCGAATGTCAGAGAACAGGGTTACGTTGGTAAGCTAACGTGTTGTTGTGATGACGTAATCAAAATGCAGCGACAAGCACGTTGCGCGACCATGCTTGCGGCTGGCTCACAGCCAACATCTCTGCCGCTTGGAGATATTTAAAAATATCAGAGAAAGAGACGCGGATTGCGATTTGTAAAACGTGTTCAGCTGACATTTCTCGAGGGGGTGTAACTGCAAAGACTTTCACCACTTCGGGATTACTCCACCACTTGAAATCAAAACACCCGGACAAATATGCGGAGTAAGATCAAATCACAAGCACTGACAGCGAGAGACTGTTCAGCGCTGCCTCTCATGTGCTTGATGAGAAGAGGAACAGACTTATGGCTGATAAATCAGAGAAGCTACTGTTCATTAAAAATAACCTCCCACTTTTCCTTAATAAGTGGACAAGGCTGGCTTATCATAAGCTTATCTAGTTCTACACGTCTACTCTATACCCACTTTCCTGAACAATTTTCATTGTGAGTTATAATTCACCATCTCAGGTTATCATTATGGGGAAATGACAGCAGCACAGTGTTCAATATATTGTACTTTCGGTATCTAAATGATACAATGTTGTTTACATTGCTCATGAGGACAGACCACCTTATTTGCAGATTCTTGAAATTGTAATTTAATTTGTAATTGATTGTGGATTTTGTATCCAGTTTTCACTTTATGTATCTTTATACAATGTTTACTACTTTGCTTATGAGGACAGACAGCCTTATTTACAGATTCTTGAAATTGAATTGTAATTTCATTTGTAAATAGTTACATTCATGTGGATTTATCCAGTTTGCACATTTGTATGCATGCACTTATAGGTGCATTTGTTGTTGTTGAAGGCCTGGCTGTTACAGTCTTTATTTACACTATTTTGTTGTAGGCCTACTGGCCTAGATGTTTGTGCAGTTTGAAAGCACCTTGGCTTTGTTCTGAATGCACTTTGTTGTAGTTATCCTACAGAGAAAAGAAAATGGACTTGACATGGAATTAATGTACTGTATGCATTCAAAAGTGCTGAATAAATGTTTTATGGACCTATAATAGTGATTATTATTTAAGTTAAGTTTTGCCATAATCATGTCTTTTTCCATAATCAGGAAGCTGAACAACATTGGTAAAAAATGTATACATTATATATATTTCTATTAATCATTTTCGGCATTCGGTTTTCGGCCAACTGTTTCCTATTTTCGGTATCGGTTTCGGCCAAGAATTTCCCATTCGGTGCACCCCTACTCTCATCACATGAAGGGGCATGTTTGTGTGTGTGAATGTTTTTGGATGGTCGGTGAGAAGCCATTATCCGCAGAGGAGGCTGCTCAGTGCAGCTGTAGTAACAATAGAGTAAAAGCAGCATGAAATGAAATACTGCCATAAGTCTGCAGTGAGATGAACTGGACACAAGAAAAGGGATAAACCAATGTAGAGAATTTCTCATTCAATATCTGCTTGTGTTATTAAAGTCTGCTCAAGGTGACCGAGGGATCTGCTGCCTTGTTGTTTTCCTGATTGATTCATTTCCCTCATGCCCTGTTCTATTTGTAGCACTCAAGCCAATGGCATTAACAGATCAAAACAATACAGGGTTAGAAATTCTGTGTGCCACATAGAGCTGCTGAGAGCTGATGAAACCTAAGAGTGATTATTGGGTACTGTACATCAAGGTCATTTTCATTCATACAGCATTTGCCAACCTACCGGTAGTCACTTTGTGTAGCTATAAATATGGCTCAAAACACTGTACGCTCGTGTAGTTCAGTTTAGGCTTACCCCACAGCTTTGTTTATTTTTGGGATACATGCAACAGTGGCAGACAGGTGCAAACGTGCTTCTATGGCCCGATAATTCCTGCAACGTCCTGTTATTTCTGTATGTTTGTACATTACATTTCACCTTTTTTTCAAATGAAGTCATTTTGTGGAATTAATATAAAAATATTAATGACCAAGGTGTTTTAATATCCCTCATTTTTGAGGAACAGTTCTCCCCAATCAAAGGGGAAGGTGAAAGTTCAAAGGAGACATTTCCCAGTCAGGATGCTGAAAAGGCCCAGGTAGACCTGTGTGTGACTCAGAGAAACTCTAACCCTGGCGTCTACCAAACATATCAAGTTTAGTCATTAACACAATTGGCTTTGGTGTGATTAAATACAATGATGCTAACATACTGGCTTAACTTCATATGTCATTCACACTGCATGCTGTTGACCCTTATTTATTTTTAGCCGGCCTCAACATTTAAAAGCAATATATTTTGTTTTGTTATTTTCTGTTAATTGGTAACATTACAATTATTGCTATCCATTAAGGTAAACCACTAGCGTATTGGGAGAGTTGATGACATTGAGCCATGGCTTATATGAGATTGATCAGTGGCTATTACTTAACACGACTTCCCTCACTCTGAGCATTTGGATCCATATCTTAAGGCTGTTTTCACACTCAACCACAGTTTGGCTTCTGGTTGTTCATTGCCAGAAACGATATGATTTGTCAAACATAGAATGTCCTGGTTGCATGTGGTGGTTTGGTTAGTGATTGGTTTGTGTTCAGCTGCATGTCAAGGTGCACTGGTGCACACTGCACACTGTTGGTTGTAACATCTACTACTCTTGGCTTGATTTTATTTAAATAGAAGGAATGTAGATGTACGTGCTATTGTAGTTCCTCAAATGTTGAAGAATCATAACTCATGGTTCACTTACCAGCTTTTTCCTTAGCTTATGATTAAATTGTCTCTGTTGTCTTCATGTGGCCCAAGTATGCCTCTGGTAAAAAGTTAGTTTGTAGACCACGTTTTCAAAATCAATGTCAACTTTGACGCTCGTTATTTAAAGTGTTTATCTATTTAAATCAAGTTTGGAAATGCAGTGAGTTTTGAACATATTTTCACCTTGATCCCACTTTTGTTTTATTGTGTTCGGATCACTATGTTCTGCAAAGTAGCTGCATTTATTGCCATAGCCATGAAGTAAATAGATGTACCTTTTTGATTTGAATGATATCCCCTCACTCTCTTCTTCTCCACTCCTCCTCTCCCTCCTCTTCTATCTTAAGGATGAATTGGCCGGTTCCAGCTCCAAGTCCGGTACGCCAACCAACCAGGGAAGGGTTTCCAAAACTGGAACTACTTTACAAAGTGAAGGGTCTCAGGGTGGTGCCTCTAAATCAAACACATCTTCACACAGTGCTAACTCTCAGTCAACCACACAAAAGTCTCCTCATGACGGAGTGTCTACCGGAATGAGTCCATTGACATCTGGATCACCCCTGTCCCCTGCTGCTTCCAATGTTTCCATGGAGTCAGAGGAAGTTTCTGACGGTCTCAACAAGAACCTGGACAGGAGCAGAGGAAAACCAGAGAGCAGTAAGAGCATTGCAGCCGTGCAGGAGGGACAGCAGGGTCAGCCTGGACATGACGCCTCTACACCCCTCAAAGCTGATGGTACGTACTGCAGTAAACATTAAGCTCCCCTCAGTTTGAGAGTACTGGCTACTCATCCCGCTGTGTTGTATCCCTGCTGGTTGTATTAGATGGAGCGGAGAATGTGGAGAAATCTGAGGTTCAGGCCATCATAGAGTCCACTCCAGAGCTGGACATGGGCCTCGAAGGCTGCATAGGAACGAGGTACAGGACTTATTATTGGATGTTATATCATCATTACCCTAAAGTTAGAAAGATTTCAACCCTTTTCCCTCACTGGAGATTTAAAAAAAAAATGTTTTTATTGTCTCTACGTTAATGCATCTAGCATACATTTTGGGAACATGTTTTTTGTTTTTGTCTTTGTCAACTAATAGAATTATTTAAACAAACTGGCATTTACATTTAAATTAAGAAAAACATTATATTGGGTGGTTTAGATCAGAACTGAAGTTGGTTAACTGAATGTGACTTAGTTAAAGTGAAAAATATTATAACTGTATAATTTAAGTTTTTGATGCAGACATTTTGTCTCTAATGACATTAGTGCACAACGGTTAAATGATGTGACTGGCAACAATTTCAAGTAGACAACCAATGCTACTAATGTGTCCCCCCCCCCCGTTATTACCATATTTATACCGCAATATCATGCTGCCCATTTCTATGACTGCCGTATAAATATATTTTAATGGTTTTTGGAAAGCAATGGATCTCTGTCACAGAAAAATAAATACAGTAAATCAATATAGTGAAATAGAAATCATTTCGGTCATTAAATGGTATATGTTAACAACCAGTAAAACATAGATTCACAAAGTGTTAAAAATACTGGTGAAAGGAAAAGTTATGTTATATCAATGTTTATTTCCTTACAAAAACAATAACTTTTTGCCGTGACTAAGACAAGTCCATCATGAAATATTGTTATTGAGACAAAACTGTGGTTTAAACTATAAAAACTTGAATACAATATCTCTTTAATCAACTAACAACAAAACACGATTAGGTTGACTCAATATAATTAACTAACAATGTAATACAGGACTAAGACTTTAAAGAAAATATAAACAGCTGACTAACACAAATTCAGATGTATAAGACTGGCGTTATTATGCAAAATAAATCTTGCGACAGGATGCCTCTTTCACTTTTATAATCATTATGTTCTCTCTTTCTTGTTTCACATTTTCTCCCCTTCTCATCTGTACATCCAGCACACCAACTAAAGGCCGGATAGAGAATCTGGCGTTTGACCGTAACACAGACTCTCTGTTTGAGGAGCTGTCGTCTGCAGGGAACGACATGATAGCAGACGTGGATGAAGGAGCCGACATGCTGGGTAAGAAGCCTCCTGACTGGATGTTATCATTTCATCATCTCCTTTACTCATAATTTCATCACTTAATTTCTCAATTGTCTTTCCTTGGCTGTCGGGCTTCATCCTCATTACAGATGAGTTTTCTGGTGTGTTTAAATTAATTCCCCAAATATTTCTTTACCAGCTTCTCATACTAAATGTATGTCCTTGAGTCGGTTTTAGTTACCTTGTGGCATAGATGTGCAGGATTGTGAATAGTGTTACAGTGTTGTGTTGGGCAGTAACTATAGAATAGTTTCAGTTTCAATGAGAACTTGTTTAAAAATCTCTTACTTTGCTGCATCATCTTTTCCATGACTTTCAGACTACACCTTTCTGGGTAAGACTGAGAGAATCCTAGTTTGTAGGGTAGTCACAAGGATACATTATTTCCTGATGGAACAAATTACTAAATAAAACACTGTGTATTCACATTATGGCTGATCATTTTCAGGTATGGGTCGGGAAGTGGAACATCTTATCCATGAGAACACCCAGCTGCTGGAGACCAAGTTAGTACTTATTACCTTTTTTTGTCTTTTATTCAAAGCCAACTCTATCTTCCACAAGTGTTTATGTAAGCAGCCAGAGAGAAAACTACAAGCATTTAATGAAAAAATTACTTTTAATGTCAAAGTATCTATATCACGATTGCAGATAATGCTACATTAGTACGTCATGTTAAGTTACATGCCAAATAAATCCATTATTTTTGCCTTTTTTTTTTTACAAAATGCTTGTTGTTATTGTTTCTTATTCATGCATAAGATTCCAGACGGTTATTCTGACAAATCAATTTCAGGCTTCTACAGATGTATCTACAGTGTGGATACAAAAAAAGCAAAAGCTGTTTATTGCCATTCAATCTACTATGACCTAACTGCAGTGTTTGTGTTTGTAACCGAAGTTTGCAAACATATTTCATTCTAAATATTAATTTTAGATAACTAGAGAATGCAATTCCTGAAGAAATTGCTAGTGGGAATGCTTTATGCTGAAAATCTTATGGCGAGGGATTCCATGGAAACGGCATATGGTGAGATCTCAGATTTGGCGTAGAGCTGTTGAGGCATGGACTGGTGATATACAAGTGAAGATTGGGGGACGATTGGACCGTGTCGATTGGACTTACAGCGACATCGTGTTTCATGGCGAGTTGCTGTCGCCATGGCAACGGCATTTGATGACACCCCATAATACGCTTATACGATGATGGCTGAATCTTTGCCAAACCTGTGAAGTTTTGGGCTGTTTGGAGTATTTTCACTGAAGTTATGAGAAAACCGTGTTTCAAGGAGAGCATTGTGTTGCCATGGCAACGGCATTTGAAGAAATCTCAAAACTGTCCCTTAGATTTCTTCACGGCTGGACTGTTAGCACACATGTGAAGTTTGAGCACTTTTTGAATATTTTCATAGGAGTTATACAATACATTAGGAGGTTACATTACTCTCTCTCTTCTCTTGATCACCCTCTCTCTTCTCTCTCTCTTCTCTTGATCTTCGGCATATGATGACACCCCATAATTGAAGTAGAGCTGTTGAGGGCAGGACCATTAACCTTTATCTGAAGTCTGCTGCTCTGAGCATGTCAGTTGGAGTGATGACATCATCGTGTTCCATGACACAGGTGTTTATATTTGAGCTAACGAGGTGTGCAGAGATCAAAGGTTTCCGTTGTTCTGAATGAGAGATAAACCTCTTACATGTAAATGTTTTGTGGAAGAACCGTAACAGATATCTGTGAAATTTCAAACAGTGAAGCATGTCAAGGAAGTTGAGTATCTGAAGTGTAATTTTTGTGTACTTTCGGGTTAATAATGTGGCCTTTTTGGCAGATTAACTAAAGGTGTGCGGCTGCTACCATGAAGAAATATCTGCCTGAAATTACAATGGGCTTTAATGGAGGCATGTTGAAAGTTTTTGTCACTTCATGCCCTCAAGAGGCATTTTGTTTAATTGTTTTGCTTAATTATTTGTCATTTTTCAAGCTAAGAGATGTTTTCCTACGCTTGAAAAATTATGTCTCAGGAATGTATGGTTTGGGAATTATGGCAGTTTTAAAAATAAATATGAAGGCACATTTCAAGATTTCCTACACTGTGACATCACGCACTATAGTTAAAATCTGAAGAAAAACCTCTTTACCAAGGTCTGAACAATGTTTAATATCTCTAAAAGTAAGTATCAGATTTAAAAGTTGTGTTACACGAATAATGTCAGAAAGATGTGTAACATTTTAAAGTTGGAATGAGGTGAGTGAAAGTATGAATGAACAGTTAGCAGTTGAAGTCGCATGAAGATTTGTTGAAGTCTGAAGAATTTCTCCATTGACTTCCATGTTAAAAATGGGATGAATTATTGGATGTATCTCTGGAATTATGAAAGTTATGAATGAGAAAAGTAATAGCCATTGATTCCCGACCGAACTGAACGTTTTGATGTTTGAACAGAGTTTCTGCGATGTTTAATGCGGGAGGAGAAGAGGTGCAAAATTCTGTATCAGCATTCCCACTAAATTATGCAAACTCATTGAACACATGCGAAAAAAATCTGCTCTGTAGCATAGTTGAAAAACAGGACAGTGCTGCCACCTTGTGGGTAATGTATGTTGACATGTGTTTGTTTACAGAAATGCTCTGAACGTGGTGAAAAATGACCTCATAGCACAGATGGATGATCTGACCTGTGAGAAGGAGGTTCTGCGGGGGGAGCTGGAGACCGTCACTCAGGCCAAGACCAAACTGGAGGACAAGAACAAAGAATTAGAAGAGGAAATCAAGAAGTAAGTACCTGCCCGTCGGTCTACATACCACATTTTAGTATATATTTAGCATAAAAGTGGCTGCTGAAGAATTATTTCTTGTGTACTTACTTACAGGATTCGGGCAGAGCTTGAGGAGTCCAAACAGAAGGTCAAGAACGACAATGAGGAGGACGTAAGCTCTTGATATATTTTGTGATGGATGGATAACAGCAGTAGAGGTTCTTTGGGAATTCTACACAAACCTTGAAACTGATTTAATTAGTAAAATGTACCTTTTCACTTAATACCTTTTCCACAGCTGTTAGTGTTGCCCTTTAAAAAGCTTCATAAGAATTTGGATTGATCATGCGAAAATAAATAAAAGGTCAATGTGCCAATATTTATAATCTGTATATATATTGAATAGTGGTTGAGTGGTCTCCTGCTCATGCTTTCTCAGCAGAGCGATGTGCCTACAGCCCAGAGGAAGCGCTTCACCAGGGTGGAGATGGCCAGGGTCCTGATGGAGAGAAACCAGTACAAGGAGAGGCTGATGGAGCTGCAGGAGGCGGTCAGGTGGACCGAGATGATCCGGTAAGACCATATGAAGTACTGTAGAGCTGGAAAAATGGAAGAATCAATCAATTTGTGAAATGACATAGTAGTTATTTTTCTGCATTTGTGCTCTATATGCTATACTATTTGATATAATTGACTCATGCATGATCACAAATGTGTTGTTTCTACATCAATACTGTAGGTCACTTTATCAGTGTAAAGTAAATGTACCTTCTTCCATTTAGCTGATATTTATTAAATAATTACATATGTGGTATACTGCCTACTACTAAATGATATTCATATCATTATGACGTTCAAGCGTGTAGTTGTGCAACATCTGTATACTGTAGATGGCCAGTAATTGTAGTAATAGTAAGGTGCTGGTAAGTTTTTTTTTTTTTATATTTAAATGAAAAGATCTTTCATGTTAAGTTGTCATCTAGTTCCTGCTTTAGATTCAGAGTTTTAGGGCAATAAACCTTAAAATGTGGTCTAAATGTAATTGGTAGTTTATGATTACTCTATTGTACAGATGATTTCAGGAGATCACCAGCAGACGATGGTTTATGCAGTAGAAGACTGTCCATATGTTTGGTATTTAATGAACAGTGTAAAGAAATAGGCCACAACTCCTTTTTTAACAAAACCAATCTGTGTCCAATTGTAAGCAGTACAGATGCCAGCAT
Organism: Notothenia rossii; assembly: GCF_949606895.1. Classification (NCBI taxonomy): domain Eukaryota; kingdom Metazoa; phylum Chordata; class Actinopteri; order Perciformes; family Nototheniidae; genus Notothenia; species Notothenia rossii. The sequence continues at coordinate 22,120,368 of NC_136910.1, forward strand.
GCATAAAACACAACATTAACCAGACAAAGTGAACATTTTAGTTTTGTTACCAGAAAATGGCACTCAAAATTCATAATCCCTTATATAAAGTGATGAAATTGAGTTTAGTCCTGATTGGAAATTATGTGACTCATTTGTTGAAATGACTAAAACAGAGCTATGATATTTTATCATGATGGACTGTTGCAATTAAATACAATTCCTCATTTTCTTTGCCTATCTGAGCCTTAATCCACACACATTCAAAAAAGGGGACATTCAAAGAGATACTATAAAAACAAAACACGCTGAATATGAAGTAGAAATAAGGAAACTAATGTAACACCCAGTCAAAAAGCATTCAGTGTGATGAATTAAACTCTCTCTCTCTCTCTCTCTCTCTCTTTCTCTCTCAGGGCTTCAAAGGACAACCCCACTCTTCCAGAGAAGAAGAAATCCAGCCTCTGGCAGTTGTAAGATCCTCTTTTCTTCTCACTTCAGCTCTCAAACACCAACCACAGCGTGACTACAGTAATATTTCTCTGTTTAATTTTGATTTTCTTTTGTATTCCATGTTGTGTGGTTGTTTTCTCCAGGATGTAGGTAAATCTTTGACATGCTAAAGGTGTTTATTGACTGGTGTTCTGTTTTCATCTTGACAACAAAGTCTTAACAGAGGAGAGCCAGAAAGGAAACGGCAGCTCTGATATCAGATCTGAGCCACTTTACTTTGTCTTTTTCTCTTTATTAAATTAAAGAAAGTTATAAATATCAATCCTGACAGATGCTTTTGAGAGCTCTGAGGTTGGAAGAATGCACTTGTTTGTTCTTAGAAGAACTAAATCTGAAAAACTGCATTTCTGTGATCTTATCCCGGCTCTCCTCTGTTGAGTTTCATAAGGAATGAGTTTGGATTGGTTGCTTTTGAAAGGGGATGTTATTTGGGGCAGGTTTTTGGTGACAGGATAAGAGCAGGGGTGTGTTAAAGAGAAGCATTATCTGATAAATCCACCGTCTTTCCTTCCCTGTTTCTGTGTGTCCCTCTATATCCTGCTGATGTTGTGTCTGTGTGCAGGGGGTGAGTTGGGAAGGTTGCTACAGAGATGGGGTGGGGGAATAGTGGGTGGAGTAAAGTTACAAATGAAGTGAACAGATGAGAGCAGCGCTAGGTGACTGACTGGCATCATGAGAGCCACGCTCCTTTTCCGGTGAAATGAAAGAATCTGCGCCAAGCAGGAAAAAGTATTTCCATCATGCCTAAAAGCTGCTGTGTCGTGTATTGCACGTCAGACAACAGAACATATCCAAAATAGATTTTCTTTACTTTAACTTCAGCCAGTCAATACCTGTACATCCGAAAGGAACGCAGACATTTAAAAAGACGTAACATAATGACGGGGGAAAAAGTGACTAATGTCAAACAGTGGTGGCGTATATACACCACCTACATATTCAAATGTACTTATAGACATTAGGATATGACACCTCCTGCCATTGAGTCGGATCATTAGTCCTCATGTCCACCTATTGCTTTTCATTTTACAATATATCAGCGACTATCATCGATCTTCAATATAATCATGTAAAAGTTTGCCTGACTAGCGCAACACATTGTATGTGATAGGTTGAGGGGCGAGACATTGGCCAAGTGGTTGGCCAATCAGAGCAGACTGGGCTCTGATTTCAGACAGAGGGTGGAAAGAGGTGCTGCAGCACAGGCAGTATGAGAAAATTAAATAACTTTTTGAACAATAAAGAATGGAGACATTTCACAGTAGAGGCACAAAAAACGAATATGGAACTAATTTAGCATAATAAAGTAATATAATAAATAAATAATAAAATTGATTGTATTTTTATTTTTTTTCTCTCTCTGCTTTGAAAACTTGTATTTACTGCCAGTGAAATGACAGCAGATATTTTCACCCAAAAAGGGTAAGGGGGCCATGAAGTACCTAGATTGGTCGCTCTCATGTACACACTAATAAAGATTGACTCATCATGGACTTTATCTTATTTAAGAAGCTACAGGATTATAGTATTTGGTATTATTTGAAACATTGGAGGTGTATTTAAGTGTCAGATATAGTGATAAGTATTGTATGCTGTCATTGTACAGTTAGGGGTGTTTTTTTTCAGTTTTGCTCTGTGTTGTTGACTAACGTCCTCATCAGTGCACAATAGTAACCCCTTACTCCAGCCTTCTGGGATGAAAGCTGCTCTGGTGCTTTGCTGTTTAGGACAAAGGTCAATGGGGAAGTGCATATCAATGTGTGATTGCTCCCTGTCTGAAAGCTTGCATGGTGTGTTGGCATGGGGAAACGGAACCTTTTTTTTGTGTACCCTTAAATGTTGAAACTTACTTCTGCCACTGGAGCTACCGCTTGTGTCCACCCCTCTATACGTTTGTCTGTGTGCTTTTTCTCCCCGTTCCCTCCTACTTCCCCACCCTTACACTTGCAGTTTCAGCCGTTTGTTCAGCTCGTCGGGCCCAGCGGCCAAGAGGCCGGCGTCCGAGTCCCCGGTGAACGTCAAGTACAACGCACCCACCTCCCAGATTCAGCCGTCGGTGAAGAAGAGGAGCACCACCTTGCAGCAGCTCCCCAGTGACAAGAGCAAAGCCTTTGATTTCCTCAATGAGGAGTAAGTCGCTCACAGGAAATGAGATGAAAACATGATGGGATGCTGTTACCTGTGTATGCTGAGGCACTAGAGACTCAAAACCCTTTTTTCATTACTCATACAGATCTGATTTACCCAGAGAAATTAAAACTGAAATTGCTTGTAGTTCTTTCAACGAATACAACATCAAGCCAAAATGAATGCAAGATTTATTAGTTTTATTAGCTCCGATTTCCCTAATATTGCCCACACTAAGAAATGGATTGTTTAAATTGGCTCCATTAATAATCAAAACTGAGTGGACTTCAACATCAAATATTTTGCGTTCCTCTCTAGAGATCTCTCTATACCAAGTCCTTCCGAACACTTATGCTTCAGCAGTTTAGTGTGGGTTTTTTTCCTTATCCTGAAAGTTGGTGAATTGGCGGAGTGATTCCCCTTTAAAAAACGTGCTAAACTTAGTGACCTCAATGTAAATCCTTCATAATATGCTACAAAATGTTTTAATCCTACTTCAGTGTTTCCCCTACCATTGTCTTGGCGGGGCGCTGCGCCCTGCCAACGGAGCCCCGCGCCCTGCCTGAAATTCAAGGTGTTTTTTTTTGTTTTTTTTTTTTATTTACATTTTTATTTTTTATTATTTAAAAATAAATACATATATATAGCACCAAATTGCAACTGAAGTAATCTATCTACGGTCACTTTTCACATTGAACATGTGCTCTTTTATTAAATAAACTAAACGCCTATGTTATTTATCCAATGTGCATGTTTCAGTGTCCACAGCCTTGCGTATTCACATTCTCCCTTCGCTCTGTTTCTGAAGGGCGGGGCTCCGCTCCCACCCCCCCCCCCCCCCCCCCCCCCCCCCCCACACACACACACGCGCGAATGCACAAACTCACAATCAGAGACAAGAGCGGAGGAAAGGAGGAGAACAACAGCTCTGCTGTCTGCCCGTTTATGTGTGTCCCCAGTTTCAAATTCGTTTATTATTATTTTTTAACCGCAAGCCGTTATCGTCACGGGAGAAGGACACACACAGCCTGCCCAGGTGGACGCGCGCGAACGCGACAACGAACGTAGCGTGCGCATTCTAAAAATAGCTCACAGATGGTGAGCAGGTACCGCGGTTTTGAATTTCAGTATTGAATTTGACAGAAAACAACAATCAAACACCAGCAGAAGAATAGTCTAATGAGTTGGGTGAAAAAAAAGACAGGAGATGTGAGTTGGTTTATTCAGTAAATTAGCTCAGGATAATTGGATGTTCTGTCACTTGTTGATGGGAGGCTAATGCAGGATTTGCTAGCTTGATGCTACCGGCATTTAGCGGCTGTGACTCAAAAAATTGCCACTTAAAATGTATCGTCAGCAATGTATGACAAGCAGACTGCTTGTTTAATGTTAGACTCGCACCAATAGCTCAATATGATCATAACACGATTGCTTTCATATCAGAGATCAGATGAGGTGGAACTGCCTCCAGCAATAGAGGATGAGGCAGAGAGAAGCAGCAGCAGCACAGGGTTGCAGCAGGTATGTTATATGCTGTAGTCAGGTGATTTAAATGTATCAATGAAAGGAAGAAGTGTAGGCTACATGATAAGAAGGGAATACAGTTTGAATTAAAGTAATAAAGTACAGTGTAACACTGTACTTTATTACTTTTTAATGTACAAATACTTTGTTACTGTATGATATCAATAACAATAATCCACAGCTCCTCTCTCTACTCCAGAGGATAAAAAAAATCTGGGTTCCCCGAAAAAAAAATTGGGGTACCCGAGCAGCACCCTGCCAAGGCAGTAAACCTAGGGGAAACACTGTACTTGTCCCTGTTTCTTTGAATGATGAAAGCATTGGTGGAAGAAGTATTCAGAGGATTCATTTGGGTAAAAGTACCAATACAGTAATGTTAAAATACTCATTACAAGTGAAAGTATTGCATTCAAAATCTTTAGCAAAAGTACAAAAGTATTTATTTCTTTGCAATTTGTTATTTAAAAGATGGTGGCGAACATTTCACAAGTTACGATCAAACAGACTTGCAGTTAGAGGAAGTAATACAGATTTGCAATAAGGAAGCAGTTTGAATTATAACCCTCAAAAGTAAAAAAGTATAATAAGTAACATGTTGTTAAAGTATAAAAAGTAAAAGTAGGAAAGCCATGTGTGTCAGTGAGCTGTTGTCCTCTCCGCAGAGTGGCAGCGGACAATGTGGTGTCCCGGCGGGAGCAGAAGCGGGCTCAGTACCAGCAGGTGAAGGCTCACGTCCAGAAGGAGGACGGCAGAGTGCAGGCCTACGGCTGGAGTCTGCCCAAGAAGTACAAAGTAAGGAGAACTACAGAATGTCTGGTCCTCTTCAGGTCATGGTAGAACTGCTGTGATGTGAGCTACAACAGAACAAAAACTCTAACGCATGTTTGTCTTTCTCCAGGCGAACGGTGGTCAGGTGGAGAGTAAGATGAAGAATCTCCCTGTTCCTGTCTTCCTCAGACCAGTGGATGAGAAAGATGCTTCTATGAAGGTATGTCCTTCAGCTTCTTAATGTAATACAACTGCATCAACCTTTTTGGTTTGATCCGCAGTATTAAAGGGACAGTTCAGCTCAAATTCAGAAATGCATATTTTTCTTACCCGTTGTGCTTTAAATTGATCTAGATAATTGCGGGTGTGGCTTAAAAACTCGGGAACTCAAGCCATATACTGCAGATGTCTGCCTTCTCTCAGATACTGTTCATTGTAACATTTGAAAACATCAGTTATTTCAACTTTACAACAGTAATGTCTTTATTCAGAACCAATATCCTCATCACTCAATATAATCCACAGACCTGGTTAAAGGCAGTTTAATACAGGAACTGTTTTCTCTCACGGCACAGAAGTAAGCTTGCATCGACTAAAGGACGAAATGTTCATGCTATATTTATTCAATGTTGGCATCCTCCTCGCATGAGCTGAAAAGATTAGTTCAGGAGAGCTTACATGAATACTGCTCACAACAAAGTCTTTGGATTATCTTGATTAAAAGCGTCATGGTTCTGAAAAGAGACATTGTTGTAGAGTTTTTCAATTTGTATGTGTATAAGTGCGGTCTAGTTCCATCATATGGGAGAGAAGGCAGCTGTCTCCGATGTGTTATTGAGTGAACTATCCCTTGTTAGACAGGAAAAATATTGTTAATCATTATGTTGATATGTTGTGACTGAAACTGCTGAAAGCCCGTTATTCGCCAGATACTGCTGAAAGCCATACAAGCAATTATTTTTATTTTTTTTCTTAGCTGTGACTCAAACGTAATATCTGAAAGCTCTCGAAAGATATGCGAGACAGTAAACCTGTGTGATAACGATGCATGTGTCATGGTATTCACTGTATCTATGTGTCCGTGCTCCAGCTGTGGTGCGCTGCCGGTGTGAACCTCTCCGGAGGTAAAACCAGAGACGGAGGCTCCATCGTAGGAGCCAGCGTTTTCTACAGCGACGTGCCTGGACCAGAGAGCCCTAAAAGGAGGATAGGGTCTCAGAGCAGCCTGGATAAACTGGACCAAGAACTCATGGTAAAACACACAGACACAGAGGTTTCAGTGACGATGACAATCCTGTAAAGCATGGGTGTCCAAACTACGGTACGGGGGCCAAATGCAGCCCGCAGCCCGCAGCCCATTTGAAACAGCCCTCAGCTAATTCAAAGTATAATGGAGTATGGCCCACAAATGAAACTTGTGATGGTCATATATTGTACTTAAATATATATGTACAAATATATTACACAGTATGCATGTGTTAATAAGCCGACTTTTTTTTAACAAAAACAAAACCCCTGGAGAGCTGTGATGTAGGCTTTTGTGTTTCTTAAAGTATTTTTCAAGTATCAAGAATAATTTACCTACATTTGATTGATTTTGCTAATTTATAACTTAACTGATAAGGCAATATACCTCACCTCTAGTGAGCGGTCCGGCCCTTCGTATATTTTTCTGTATGTGGCCCTCGGTGAAAAAAGTTTGTATACCCCTGATGTAAAGGATTACAAATCACACTTTTTGCTTTGTTCTGCAGGATCAGCAGAAGGAGTTGCAGCACCACGATGAGATGTCGTCGCTGGTCTGGATCTGTACCAGCACGGAGTCCACCACCAAAGTCGTTGTCATTGACGCCAACCAGGCCGGAAACATCCTGGAGAGCTTCTTCGTGTGTGACTCCCACGTCCTCTGCATCGCCAGCGTTCCAGGTCAGTGGGTGGATTAATGTGCATCTGATTGCTGAAGAAAAGGATAAACTGTGTGCAAATGATACACAAATAAACTGTACCAAATACAAGGATGCCCATCTTTAAACCATTATTATGTGTGTATCTTTATAAAGGTGCAAGAGAGACAGACTACCCAGCCGGTGAGGAAGTAGTTCCAAACTCTGAGACAGAACCAGTGGCAAACGTCTGCTCACAATCAACAGCGAGCAGCTCAACTGAGGGAGAAGACGTGCTCGGAGGCATCACTGTGGTGGGCTGTGAGGTGGAGGGGGCAACAGCTGTTCCTCAGAGAGCAGGCAGTCCAGGAGAAGACGGAGAGACCGGTCAGAGACATTTACTCTTACATCCCTTTCCTGCCTAACATTAGCATGCACATCTCGGTGATCAGAGCCAGTGTTTAACAAGCTTCGGAGATGTACTTTTAAAATAATGATAAGGAAAGAAACAACATTTTAAAGAAGAAAAAACATTTCCACTCCTTACCCCTCCATAGTTAATTTATTGTGTTGGAATATCTGAAACTTTATTATTCTTTATGTACTTTATAAATTCAACTGTCAAATATTTTACAACAATATGTATGTATATTATATTTATTGTACTATCTACATAATCGACACATTTAAACATACATATTAATTAAATAATAACCCGCAATTAACATGAATGCAGCTTGTTTTTCCAAGATATTGTGCTGAGAGGAGAGAAATGTAATAAACTAGAAAATGCATTTCCTGCTGAAAATGCGTGTGAATCCTGTAAACTGTGAACATTTGTGGCTGAAAATGCAGAAAAAGCTGAATATTTTATTAGCTGAATGGTACCTGCTTTTAGCTACAAAAACCAAGCAAGTGTGTTGCTGAACTTAGCGGAAAAATGCAGTGAAATGATTTGAATCAAAATGGTTACAGCTCAAATGCATTGCAATTACTTTGTTGAAAACTTGAAAGTGAAATGTTAAATTGGAAGAGTAGGAAAAATAGTGAAGAAGCTTAATATTTTTAAAAAAATGTTTAAAAAAGGTATCAACAACTAAATGTATAGCCTCAATGTCCTGAAATAGCTGAATAATGTAATAGTTGAATGGTTTCTGTAGCTGAAAGTAGGCTGAAGGAGTTAGATATAAAATGTAAGTAGTAGTGAATGAATTTGTATTAAGAAGAGAAAAGAAAGTAAAAACACTTTGAAAAGCAGCAGAATATTTTAACTGCAAACTTACGTCACCAATAATGTATAAAATGTGGAACATGTTGAAGTCAGTATGAAGTCTCCATCAGACAGAAAAGAATAGGCTGAGACAGTCTGTTTGTCATTGTTTGTTTGTTTCTGTGCTGAGCACCTAATCATAACACCTGTGTGTGAGCCCAGAGATCAAAGGTGTCCATGTTGACGATGTTATCAAACTCCTGTGTGCAGAGATCAGAGATTTCCATGGTGATGTGCTGTGATCTGTGAGAGGAGAGCCTTTCCATTGATCTGAATGAGAGATAAACCTTTTACATTTGAACGTTTTGTTGAAGAACCGTAACAGCTTTCGGTAAAATGTCAACGCGTAAAGCATGTCAGGACCGTGAGTGTCTACTTTTTGTGCACTTTCGGGTCAATAATGTGGCATTTTTGGCAGATTTACTAAAGGTGTGCAGCAGCTGCTGTGAGGAAAGATCAGGCTGAATTTAAAATGGGCCTTAATAATGGAGACATGTTGAAAGTTTTTGCACCTTCATGCCCTCAAGAGGCAATTTGTTTAATTGTTTTGCTTAACTTTTATTTATTTTTTCAACGTAGGAGAGGTTTTCCTACGTTTTTCATGAACAATTTTGTCCGAGGAGTGTAGGGTTTGGGAGTTATGGCGAATTTCAAGCTGTCCTCCACCCTGTTTTGAGATCAAAGCACTCTAGACTTAACGAGCTGCTCAATAGACACTAATGTTAAAATCTGAAGAAGGCCTCTATACCAAGCTCCAAACTAAGTTAAATATCTCAAAAAGGGTAGAAGATGTGAAAAATCGGAAGAACAAGTTTTATAGCTGAATGCCTTGTGATCATTTTAAAGTTGGAATGAATTCTCTAGCTGAAAGTATGTGGAAGGAGTAGCATTTGGCGCAAGGTCTAGGTAGTAGAGGATTTGAAGGTTCCTCCCATTGACTTCCATGTTAAAAAAAGAATTTTTAAAAAGCTGAATATTTCAAAAAGGATAACACATTTTGAAAAAGTTGAAAGTTTCCCATCATGTGCTGAAAAGGCTGAATATTTTTGAATGGTTTCTGTACTTGAAAGTATGGTGAAGTTATTGAGAGCCAAACTATTTGGTGAAATAAGAAGAAGAAGAAGACGTGAGAATAAAGAAAGGAAGAACTACAGTGGAATGCTGTAAACAGCATTTGCACTAATTAACATAGTTCTGAGATACTGTAAAGCATCCAAAGTTGAATTAATTAGCCCGGACGATTGTAAAATCCTCACTGTTTCAAAAAAAATTCCCGTTTCATTTTCTACCTCTCTGGTGTAGTAATAAGGCGACAATGACACCATAAATATTACTCCGATATTTGATTCCGTCATCTTTACTGAGAGATGCTCCTCTCTACAGAATCCAGAGCAGCAGAGGAAGCCACCGAGGCGACGGAGGCCAGTGCAGGACCTGCGGACCAGAGAGCCAGCCTGCGGGGGGGGGCGTACACAGAACACGTGTTCACCGACCCTCTGGGAGTCCAGCACACAGCAGAGGCTCCAGCCAACTACACTCAGAGGTAATGTAGAGGTACACTCAGGCTCAATGTTACCATTCAGTCTGTCAAATAAAACCATTTTATTAGTATAACCTTAAACAAACCTACTAAGCAACAACATCCAATTAAAAACGCTATATAACTATAAAATACTATGTAACAGAAGCAGATACAGTGGGGCAAAAAAGTATTTAGTCAGCCACCAATTGTGCAAGTTCTCCCACTTAAAAAGATGAGAGGCCTGTAATTTTCATCCTAAGTACACTTCAACTATGAGAGACAGAATGGGGGGAAAGAATCCAGGAGATCACATTGTAGGATTTTTTTATGAATTAATTGGTAAATTCCTCGGTAAAATAAGTATTTGGTCACCTACAAACAAACAAGATGTCTGGCTCTCACAGACCTGTAACTTCTTCTTTAAGAGCCTCCTCTGTCCTCCACTTGTTAACTGTATTAATGGCATCCGTTTGAACTCGTTATCAGTATAAAAGACACCTGTCCACAACCTCAAACAGCCACACTCCAAACTCCACTATGGCCAAGACCAAAGAGCTGTCAAAGGACACCAGAAACAAAGTTGTAGACCTGCACCAGGCTGGGAAGACTGAATCTGCAATAGGTAAGCAGCTTGGTGTGAAGAAATCAACTGTGGGAGCAATTATTAGAAAATGGAAGACATACAAGACCACTGATAATCTCCCTCGATCTGGGGCTCCACGCAAGATCTCACCCCGTGGGGTCAAAATGATCACAAGAACGGTGAGCAAAAATCCCAGAACCACACGGGGGGACCTAGTCAATGACATGCAGAGAGCTGGGACCAAAGTAACAAAGGCTACCATCAGTAACACACTACGCCGCCAGGGACTCAAATCCTGCAGTGCCAGACGTGTCCCCCTGCTTAGGCCACTACATGTCCAGGCCCGTCTGAAGTTTGCTAGAGAGCATTTAGATGATCCAGAAGAGGATTGGGAGAATGTCATATGGTCAGATGAAACCAAAATATAACTTTTTGGTAAAAACTCAACTAGACGTGTTTGGAGGAGAAAGAATGCTGAGTTGCATCCAAAGAACACCATACCTACTGTGAAACATGGGGGTGGAAACATCATGCTTTGGGGCTGTTTTTCTGCAAAGGGACCAGGACAACTGATCCGTGTAAAGGAAAGAATGAATGGGGCCATGTATCGTGAGATTTTGAGTGACAACCTCCTTCTATCAGCAAGGGCGTTGAAGATGAAACGTGGCTGGGTCTTTCAGCATGACAATGATTCCAAACACACCGCCCGGGCAACGAAGGAGTGGCTTCGTAAGAAGCATTTCAAGGTCCTGGAGTGGCCTAGCCAGTCTCCAGATCTCAACCCCATAGAAAATCTTTGGAGGGAGTTGAAAGTCCGTGTTGCCCAGCGATAGCCCCAAAACATCACTGCTCTAGAGGAGATCTGCATGGAGGAATGGGCCAAAATACCAGCAACAGTGTGTGAAAACCTTGTGAAGACTTACAGAAAACGTTTGACCTCTGTCATTGCCAACAAAGGGTATATAACAAAGTATTGAGATGAACTTTTGTTATTGACCAAATACTTATTTTCCACCATAATTTGTAAATAAATTCTTTAAAAATCAGACAATGTGATTTTCTGGATTTTTCTTTTTCTCATTTTGTCTCCTAAATGAGGCATACCTAGGATGAAAATGACAGGCCTCTCTGATCTTTTTAAGTGGGAGAACTTGCACAATTGGTGGCTGACTAAATACTTTTTTGCCCCACTGTATACATCCAGTGCCACCAATAAACTGATGGCCTTTTTATTGATTGTGTAGAGTGGGGGAGTGATGTTTTTTTTTGTCTGGCTGTATTATATACTACAAAAAGTTTTGTTTTCCATTTTAGTTTTAGGAATATTACAGAATACACTTTTATTATACTTACACTTTTTGTTCAGCAGGATAAACTCCACATACCATTACCACTGCCTATAATTGTTAAAGCATAAGTGTAATTGTAAGAAATACAAAGCTAACATTAGGCTATAAACACACTACATCAATATTGCATACATTGACTTTGAGAGTGCTAATTCTAACTCATTCCCAAATGTAAAGAGTCATTCCTGCATCACTCTATAGTGGCGACAGTTGGAGAATTACTCACAACTAGATGTGTAGCCACTACACATTTGGCACATGCACCTACATGTTAAAATAATGCAATCACAGCCTCTCTAACTCTCAATGCTGTCTGTGATGATCAGGGAGAGTGATCTGCTGAAGGACGGCGTCAGTTCAAACTCCAACGCGGAGGAGCAGGACCTGATGAGAGAGGAGGCTCAGAAGATGAGCAGCGTTCTGCCCACTATGTGGCTTGGGGCTCAGAATGGATGGTGAGTGTTACAGTTCAGCTGCCCATCACAATTATTCATTTTATTTGTCCATAATTCCAGATATCTGAAGAAAGCCTTTGTGATTGTAGTGTTTACGTCCACTCCTCTGTGGCTCAGTGGAAGAAGTGTCTCCATTCTATAAAGCTGAAGGACTCTGTGCTCGGCATAGTGTGAGTACATTGAAATTAAAGATACACATATGTATGACATTTCACTGTTTACAAAATAGTGACCGCTGTTTCTTCTCTCTCTCAGGCATGTGAAAGGGCGTGTACTGGTGGGTCTCTCTGATGGCACCTTAGCCATTTTCCACAGAGGAGTAGGTAAGAGAACACGCACTACTTTGAAATAAACAAGTAATATCAACCCCATCAACTCTGTAAATATAACCATGGCTTCCTTGGTGTGTGGCAGATGGGCAGTGGGATCTGACCAACTACCATCTGTTGGACCTGGGGAGACCCCACCACTCCATCCGCTGCATGACTGTAGTGCACGACAAGGTGTGGTGCGGCTTCAGGAACAAGATCCATGTAGTGCAGCCCCAAGCCATGAAGATAGAGGTACAATTACACCTATCCCTCACTCATTTATTCCTAGATTATTTTGGTCTGTTGTTTCTGCTTTTGTGTTCATGAGTTAAAACGGGAAGACATTTTTTGAAGGACAATCTTTCAAATGTTCTTGAAAGCTTCGTAATCTGTGTAACGGAAGGAAAAACAAATATTGAGAATAAAATATGAGAAAATAAAGATTTGGCAGGATAACTGATGGTGCACTTCAGCCTCTTGTGGCTGAAATGTTTATTACAACAACAATGACCTAGACCAGGGGTTCCCAAACCTTTTCTGTCAGGGCCCCCCCTTTGGAGAAAAAAATAAGTCGGGGCCCCCCCAACACAAATAGTCAGGCTCAGTGGCGGCGCCAGATATTTATTTTGGGGTGGTGCGGGGTAGCTTGACGTTTCATAGAGGGTGCTCAAACATTTAGGGTTTCCCATGAATGTACCGGGCGCTACAGGGGAAATTTCTACTGCAACAATCCCCACGCAAATACACAATGTGACAGTTACAATGAAGGCTTGAGGCATATAGGTGTAAGCAAGGGTAAAGTGCTATTTTTATAGGTGGTGTGTGGACCTCACATAGGGGGATCTGGGGGCAAGCTCCCCCGGTAAGATTTATTTTTAAATATTGAAGTTAAAAGCATCAATCTGGTGCACTTTGAGAGCAAAAAAAAGAGATCTATGGATACATCTCTCAACACCCATATGAAACAGAACTGTAAACAGATTTACTTTTTCTCTATGGATATTTTACAAATCACCCTTTTAGTAGTATTTCATACCTGTTTTTCATTTATTCTCTTATTTCTTTATAACTATGATGATCATATAAACGTGTGCCTCGGAAATAATTGTTTACATTAATGGTGACCAAAACATTTGAGATCCACTGAGATAACTTAGACTAAAGTTAACTATCTAAACACTCAGAGAGTCCTTTAGTTCACTGAGCCTCTCAGTCTGACAGGAGAGGACTCTCCTCCACTTTGTTGTTGAAAAAACTCTTTATATCCGTTAGCGTAGCTCGCTAAGACCAGAAGCTAGCAACTACGATCTCCGGTACCGGTACGCTCTCTCGCTCGCGCACGCACACAAAATGGCTCGTTCCACACACACACAGAGAGCTTTAATGACACACAAAGATCCAGACGTAATAGTACTGTATCATATTATTTTCAAATCAATAATTTTACAAATTATGATTTTTTTTTTCAATCCTTTTTTTTTTTTAATAACCATTTTTCCTCCTGGTCTCTCGAGCCCCCCCTGTCATGCCTCTGCGACCCCCAGGGGGGGCGCGCCTCACACACACTGGGAACCACTGACCTAGACAAATAAGTGACAATCTTGACATAATAAAATACTTGACAAAGCTTCTTTTTTTTTTTTCAATCTGGTTCACAGATGAACAGTTTTTAAGCAGTTTAAAACATGTAATTCAGGCAAAAGCTTTTATGTTTTGAAATAATAAACACAGGAGAAAAATGTTTTTACAACATATTTAGTTTTCTCCCTTGCCTTTTAGGGCTTCGATTTGTACCACTAAAAACTAAATATGATCCACAAATTCTCTTTTCACACATCAATAGTGCCTTGTAATTTCCTTAACTTTGGCCTTGAGTCATGAAATCCTTCTTTCAGTCTTCTTTATTTGGATATTTTTTGTCCCTTTCAGAAATCGTTTGACGCCCACCCCCGTAAGGACAGCCAGGTGCGTCAGCTGGCCTGGGACGGGGACGGGATCTGGGTGTCCATCAGACTGGACTCCACCCTCAGGCTGTTCCACGCCCACACCTTCCAGCACCTCCAGGACGTGGACATCGAGCCCTACGTCAGCAAGATGCTGGGTCAGTGCACTCTTTAGAACAACAACACTTCCTCCATAAAACACGAAGGACCTGTCAATCAGCTCAAATGTTGTGTTGTTTTTTTTCTTTCTCAGGCACGGGGAAACTAGGCTTCTCATTCGTGAGGATCACAGCTCTCATGGTGTCCTCTAACCGTCTGTGGATCGGAACTGGAAACGGAGTCATCATCTCCATCCCTCTGACTGACAGTGGGTTCAGGAATTAGATCGACATCTTATTTATTTAGTTAAAATATTAAGATGTATTTATACTCTGCTGCCTTTGCAGTGTGTTTGCAGTCCCTCATTAACACTATAACTCCACATCCGGTACACTTAATGTCTTGTTGGGGTTCTAGTATCAGCTAGTCTGGTTATTAACAATTATGAATAGTATGTAATTCTGATACAATATGATAACTGGCACTGCAGTTAATTAGGTGCATTAGGTAAAAGTAACATTTAACTTAATTAATAATGATCAAAATAATAATTATAGTTATATATTTACGTATCGATAACTGAGTATAACAAGTTGTTGAGTTTTCTGACATTAAAGGCCTGTGTAGTAACTTTATATCTTGAACACATTTAGTTTGGCTCTTAATGACCTTCCATTGGCAGGCAACAAGGCGACCAAGGCAGCAGGGAACCAGCCAGGCAGTGTGGTGTACAGCGACGACAGCGGAGACAAAGTGACGGCCGGGACCTTTGTTCCGTACTGCTCCATGGCTCAGGCCCAGCTCTGTTTCCATGGTCACAGAGACGCTGTCAAGTTCTTCACCGCGGTCCCAGGTGAACACTCCAGCCTCTTCACTTTTTCTGTTCAAATGAGTCTGTTCTATGACTATTCAACTAACTCATGTATTTATTCTGCATATTCCCATATGTAGTTTCACCAAACACTCAGGTCCTACCAAAACTATCATTTGTTGGGATATTCAATCTTTTTAGTAAAATAAAATACATTAGATAGATGGATAGGTACTTTATTGATCCCAAATTGGGAAATTATTTATTAATAGATATTCCAAAAATGGTTACTTAATACTAGTAGGTATGTTACATTCCACTCTCTGTATTGGTGTCTGTGACAGCTGCATCATTGTTTAACCCTAAAAAGTACAACAAAAAATAATCTTGATCTTTGGCTTCAACTGCCAAAAGGGGTCCTTCAATTTGAGGTAATTCGTCTGGAAAAACACTTTGGTGTTTAGGACTTTGTGGGAACCCTTGAAACTGTTTAATAGTCCGACTTGGTTTGTCATATTATTGAATTCAGATGAAAAACTAGAGTCCGTGAGCTGAGATCTCTCACAGCATACAGAGCAGATGGTAAGCACCAGATAAACACAATCTGGACTGAGTGGTGATATTTACAGTGTGTGTCTCCGTGCTCCCAGGTCATGCAGATCCATCTGCTTCCTGCGGGGGGGAGGCAGCGGGGGAGAAGACGACAGATGCCGCGGCTCAGGAAGGAACCAAGTCCATGTTGGTGATGAGCGGGGGAGAGGGCTACATCGACTTCAGGATGGGTGAGTGTGCTACATGTAGAGGATAAAACCCCCGATGTCATCACAGGAGATTTAGAGAATGTCCTGTCTCTCTGTTCGTCTTCAGGTGATGAGGATGTTGAGGGGGAGGAGGGGGAGCAGCCGCCCATGAAGCTGCACCCCTCCCAGGCTAAAGCTGAGCGCAGCCACCTCATCGTGTGGCAGATCCTGGACAACGAAGACTGACCCCTGAAGCCTGATTTGCCTTTTAACCCAAACTCGCTGCCATGGAGGCGTTCAGGGGGACGACCCCCCCCTCTTCTGACACGAGTTTAATCAGCACTTTTTCTTCCTGAACAATAACAGTCAAACAAGCAGAGACTGCTCTGAGAGCTGCTCCGTGAACACATTCACACAAACTGCATGTTATTGTTTTAACCATGATTTATTTTTCTTTTAATCTAATATTTTATAAACTTGAATCTGTAATTATGCCTCTGCCTCTTATAATATTAATTGAGGTAAAGCTGTATTTGGATACAGAACTATTTGTTTTGTATTTGCTCCTCAAATACAACCATTTCCCCCCGCCTTACATGTTCAGGTTCCCTTCCCTCTGTTCAGTCTGTGTGCTCATGCTGGACCCGGCATGATGCTAAATCATTGGGTCAAACATTACAATAATCACATGGAGAAAATCATTAGAGATTCTTCATGAATCCAAAATCATATTTTATGTTCATTTGAATCCTTTGAGAACTTGGCTTTTGATTGTATGCAAGACAAAGTGGATTGATTGCCAGGTGTTTCTAGGTCAGGATTTGTTTTAGTCGGCAACACTTCAGCTTTAAGTATCTATTTGAGCAGAACATGGCCTTGTGTTTATCCTAATATTCAAGATGTTATAGTGGTGGACCCATTTCAATCCAACATTACATTCCAGTCACAGAGCAAAGCCTCAGATATTCTGAAAAGTCAACCAGCAAAGTTTTGATACAGAGGGTTTCTCAGACATCCCTATCACTCATCAGGCCATCTCAATGAACAAATGCTCCATCTCTGCTTTGTATTGTCATGTAGCAGCTGCATGGCTATGTGGGCCTACTATCTGAATAACTATCGGATGGAATGTATTGCATGCCTCCCTCAGGATGAGTTGCAATAACCTTGGAGTTCCTCTGATTTAGCATAAGCTCTACATTTTATATATTCAATAACTTAGTTTATGACAAAATACATGTTTTTCATGCTATTTACTGTAACAATAATGATCCGCTAAACTAGGACGGCTAACATTACATTTTCAGAGTATGCATGTTAGCATGCTGACATTAGCATTTAGCTCAAAGCACCACTGTGCCTAAGAAGTACAGCTTCACATAGCTGCTAGCATATCTTTACAGATTTGAAGGACGAGCCACAGGAATTCTTTTGTAGGCAATGATCTTCTTAGCTCTCTGACTCGAGTGTTATGATATATCAGAGATACTAACTGGAGGCTCAGTAACTGAGTGTGACTGTTTTGGTTGCAATGCTTACACATGTGTAGACTTCAGACTTGTATTTAATCCCGTATTACATGAGGATGCTGTCGGTCCTCTGCTCTGTTTAACCATCAGCTCCAGCTAGTAGACACTTTAATAATATTCCTTAGGTATCAAGAGTGGAAAGGACTAGGTAACCAAGCTTTTCAAGTGTGATAAAGTATTTATTTTTTCTTGAAAGAATGTTGCGCTTGCTACCAAAGGAAATTAAAGATGAATAGTTTGCTGAAACAGTCTAACATTGAGCAGTTTGAGTCTGCCTCCATGTAGATAACATTTTATAACAGGAATCCTGGTGAATAGATATATTTTTAGACTTTCATATGGGGAAATTAATATTTTTAGGGTGTGAACAACGAGAATGTGCTGGATCTGATACAAGCAGCCACACTAAGGATTACATAACCCGCCTTCTAATCCTTATTTCCACATTTAGAGGTCAGAATTTGTTATTTATTTAGTTTTTTGGTGCTGCTCTGCCCCCTTTTGTGCAAATATATATGTTAATCTGACATTCTAAGCAAGATCCTAAACTGATGACTTATCTCTCCTAATGATTTATTTTCTTCTAGACGGTCCTCTCTCTTGAGTACAGTCCACAAAATGTTCACTTGGTTGTCATATGAAACTGTATTTCTGGCCTCTGTACCAGGACACTGCACTGGTATGTTTTGTCCTCTTTGGTGTGTGTGTGTGTGTGTGTGTGTGTGTGTGTGTGTGTGTGTGTGTGTGTGTGTGTGTGTGTGTGTGTGTGTGTGTGTGTGTGTGTGTGTGTGTGTGTGTGTGTGTGTGTGTGTGTGTGTGTGTGTGTGTGTGTGTGTGTGTGTGTGTGTGTGTGTGTGTGTGTGTGTGTGTGTGTGTGTGTGTGTGTGTGTGTGTGTGTGTGTGTGTGTGTGTGTGTGTGTGTGTGTGTGTGTGATGTTATTGCAGTTTAGCCATTTCAGTATTTATTTACAATGATTGAGCCTTTGCAATTCTGAATGTATCTTTGTACATTGAACATGAATATATATTATGATATATGTATAAAACATTGAAATGGCTTGGATGCTGTTGAAATGAATTTGTTTTCTACGGGGTAACCCTACTCAGCTATGCACTATGTCTGTGAGGGGTTTTGCTTCAGGCCTGTTTTGTATGTTTTAAGTAAAAACCCTGCAGCCTGTCCACAGAAACTATCAGCTTTCAACTAATGCAGGAAATAAACTGGTCCATGAGCGAGAAGCTTCATCCCACCTCGGCATGATGGATCAGGTCGGCCATCCCTCTCCTGCTAGTGTCGCTAACATGGAGGAAATCAATGTTAGCAGGACGCTCAATCTTCTACAGCATATCTAGCCTTATTCTTAACAGTCAATAAAAGCAATTTTTCTGGGCATGTTTTGTCAGCCTGTAATGTTTTGTTTTTCTTAAAGGGGCCTATTATGCTTGTGGGGCTTTCCTGTAGTGTGTTAACTTATATAGGACTTTGGGCATGTTTTTCGTCTGCAAAGGCTAAAATCCCAAAGTTCCCTCCAGAGAGAGTTTCTAGTCTTCTTAAGATTTCGAGCTAAAGTTTGACTGCAGCACCATAGTAATCCATGCAAATAACTAAGCGATCTCTGAACAACCAAAGGCAAAAACCATTCATAAAACTTAAAAGTCACCTATTATGCAAAATCCACTTTTTCATCCCCTCTGTGTAACGAGATTCTGAAAGTTTCAGGAAAAAAGGCCCCATCTCTTTTTGTCCTGATCCATTTATATACAAACCTGTCTGAAAATGAGCTGATCAGATTTTGGAGACTTTGTGATGTCACATTGTTTTTTGGGTTGTGCAACCATTAGCCAATAACCCCCCTCCCCCCACCTTATCACCTGACGATCCTCCTAGCAGCTCATTAGCATTTAAAGCCACAGACACTGAAGCACTTTTGAAACTGCTGAAACTGAGGGATGCTACAATGCATGATCTCTGGTATTTCTGCCAAACTCTTCAGAGGGGGCACTTCAGGTACACTGGGGGTGTCAAGGAAGGATGCTCCAGAGCCACTATTTCAAGGATGCTACGTCATCGAGTCCCACCGAAGGACTGTTCCAATGTCCAGCATACTTAGAATTCTACCGAGGCCGGCGTATTTCGTAGCGGGATATTTCGAGGTTGCACATGTGGAGACTCCGCGGTCTTATAATCCCCATAATGCTTTGCGCACGGACCAATTTCCAAATCTTTGGCGGAAATCGCGCTCCATTTAAGGCGGGGCCTCGCATATGACGCACACCTGTTAGCCTGTTCAACAATTCTTCGTTTTCCGAGGCTAGGAAGGATTCTTGCCTCACTTCTGAAGCAAGTGACTCGGAAGACATGTGGTACCAAGCAAGCGTCCTCAACATTGAGAAACACCCTGTCTTTTTAGGTAAAAACAACATTACTGACAAATGTCAGTAAAGTCAAGCCATTAAAAATACACAACCAACTTTCTCTAGAAAAACTCTAATTATGAATTATTGTTTCTCCAAAGAAGTTAATGTTTTATATAGAACATTTATATTTTAAAACCTAAAAAAAGAACATTTGATCAAATAGTCTGTATCTCTAATAAAAAATTTAGAAAATATCGACATCATTCTTAACAGGAACTCATGGTCACATCCACTTTAAGAACCTACTCACAGTTCCTAACCAACACACGGTGGCGTTGTTCCTCCACTCTGTACAACTGTTTTCCAGTGACTTTATTGGAAGGGCAGAGGCACTCCTCCCCTGCCTGTGATTGGTCCACCACTGTTCTATTCGAGGCCTTGGTTTCAGCGCTCAATGAGGCTGAACTGGTGCTTAGCAGACTGAGGGACAGAGAGGCTGTAATCTGTTCGCAGGCTCAGCACACACCTGGCTGTCATGGATCACAGGCAGAGAGGAGCAGGTTAGGAGCTCCACAGAACAGCATGTCAACTAGCAACAACAAACATGGCTTCATACTTCCTGTTTTACTGACCTGATGATAAACATTAGTTGTATTGAAAGGTTAAGACTTCACCAAGTACTGTCTGTTACACTGCTATATCTAATGTAAGCTTTTAAAAAACTTTTTAAAGAGGATATTTGCAAGTTTGGCCACCCGCTCTAAAGAAACGAGCTGTGATTTCACATCTACTACTGACTGCATACTGTACGATGTAAATGAACAGTCTTTAGTCATAAAAAGAAAGAGGAAGCTATTTAAAAACAGCACAAAGAATAATTTGACATAACCGAAGAAATTAAAAGCTGGTCAAAATATGGGGTGCCCATGACGTAACCACTTCACATTCTATTTAAAGGGGGCCTTATTATGCTAATGTTAATATTTGTACTTTGTGCCTCTACTGTGACATGTTTCCATGCTTTGATAAACTGCTTAGAGACGTCCCGCCCCTTAGCAGATAAGTCCAATGTAAGTCCAATATCATTGCAGATTTGCTGTAAGCTAGTTAGCTAACCTAGTAATATTGGAAGGAGTCATGCGATCATATTGTCAAAATAAGCCAATAAAAAGTATACTTCAGGTAACTTTCAGTTTTTGGCCAACTTTATAATCCCCCAACGGCAACGACATCTGGTTCCAGCTGTGTGAATCACTTTTTCGTGTTCCCGTTTCCGTGGTGTTTTCGAGGTTCTTGCAGCAGTGTTTTTATATTTGCAGCATTTTTTTTTAGTAAAGCGACACATGTTTTGTCAAGTTGGTGAAGATGTTTCTTCATTTGCATGTGTTTGTGACATTTCGTGTTTTTATATTTGAATCATTTTTTAAAGTGCAGCACGTTTCTCCTCAAAGAAATGTTATGAACCTTTGTGTTTGCACCTGTCGGCCACCGTACATTTACATTCACAATAACCTATATATTCACTACAGGAAAGGGAAAACCCCAAAAAACATCATAGGGCCTCATTGAACAAAAATCTGGCCTTGTCATTCAAATTGCATCTTTAAGATGTATTTAAACTCAGCATCCATTTTGCAAACATTATAAAATCTAGGGTTGCTACTAGTGGCCATGGTTTCTGAATTTTCCACCTCACATAATTAATAACTCCATCAAATTCTGTTTATTGAAGGTTGGGAACATGGAATATATTCCTGCGTAGTATCATGTTACAGTCTGCTCTGCCATTATGTAAGGTAGCCAGATGGTAGCTGCAGGGTTGTGTGTGTGTGGGGGGGAGTTAACCAGGTCCCACCCCAACCATAACCTTGTGTTCCTGTCGTGGCAACTGCTGCCCAAGATGTTTGATCTTGTATAATTCACAACAGGTCATACGGGTGTGATGAGGCAGAGGCTGACTTTGCATAATACCATATTTTTTACCAGCAGAAGGCAAACGCAGAAATCAAAATGGAATAGAAATCTGCTGAGGTGTATCTGTTCAGCATGACTCGGAACAACACACCTCTGGAGTGTGTGTTTACGTGGCCTGTGTGTGTGTCTCATGGCTCTCGTCTGCTCTGTCATCTCAGCTGGCACGACAAAGTCTTCCCCGGTGCAGGATAAACACACATCTGGAGTCCCCTCACACACACACACCGTCTATTTCTGTCCCCTCATCTTCTCTTATCCCACCCCTCTTTGTCATCCCTTTTCCTAACATGATATAAGGACTCCCTTCTCTTTATTTGACAGTCATCTCTGACACCAAAAGGCTTTTTCTTTCTCGCTTTGTGTTTGTGACTCTTAGATCTCCTAGAACTGAGATGACAGTGTGTGTGAAGCTTTTAGGAAAACTCCAGCATCAGCACACTACTTTGCCTTCATTAACCTCTAATATCAAACAAATTATTCAAAATGATGTCTGAGTGCAAATTCTCTCCACTTCCTGTCACCCTGACACTATGATCTGCTCATTGGGGCGACACACACAATTGTGCAAATACATAAAGTGATACTGATCATATAAAACACATTTTTCTTTTAGCCGCCAAGAGCCCGAGCCCAAGACAAACGAGAGAACCTCCCCCATTATGTTGGTAATATTTAAAATATAGTATTTCCATCCTTTTTATTTAAGTGTTCATTTTGCTAATGTTAGACCACATACATCATAGCAAAATATCAAATATCAATGAATACAACAATGAATTTTCAAAACTATTTCACTTTGAACAACTAGTAACATACATCTGGCACTTTCAAAAATGCATATTTTCTGATGACAACATTTTTTTAAGTTTGAAGTTTTGGTTTTATGTATTGGATTGCTTCCTTGTTGAGGACTCGATAGGAATATTACACGTTTACCTCTATATGTCTTTAGATTTGTTTCTGTTTGAAGTATGACTTTTTGGTTTGGATAAGTTCCTCATATAACCCAACTTCTAAAGACCCTTAGCATCACTTTAAAACCAGTGTGTAAGATGTCAAATTATTTGGATATAAATCAAAGACTTTAATAGAAGTGCATTGGGTAGCCATTTACTGAATTAACAGTAATGTCCCACTGGGGAAACACAGGAGAAAAGAGGACTTCATACCTATCCTCACTTGCCGGTACTTCTTTGCCACAGAGGCAGTTCCAGGGAGAGTTTGGAGCCGGAGCACAAATGAAACAATTTGTTGTGTTTCCACTGCAGAGGATCCGGCTTAGGGCCCAAAATGTATGTTCAACTTGAATCCCAACACCTTTAGCCGCCAGGACAAAGAGCTAAGGGCATTCAACATTTCTTGGGGTGGTGGACGAAGAGAAAGTTGTTAAAGAAGTTGTACTTGCAAATGAAAGAGGTTATGTTCATTTTCAGTTTATTCTGGGACATGTCTCCATGCTTTAATGTTCAAAAAGCTCTTTATTTTTCTCATACTGCCTGTGCTGCAGCACCTCTTTTCACCCTCTGTCCGAAGCCAGAGCCCAGTCTGCCTTGATTGGTTAGCTGGCCGACTCTAGTGTGATTGGTCAACCGCTTAGAGATGTCCCGCCCCTCAGCCTATCACATACAATGTGTTGGAGCGATAGTCCAATAGAAGCGTGAGTGTTACATAGTGATGTCACTATGTTACAGAAGTAAGCAAAGGGGGACTTGGGGAACAACAGGAGGACTCTTAAATAAGTATAAAAGTAAAATGAGATCAGCTCCGATACAGTTTACCATGTTGTAATGTGAGGAAATTTGCCCTGGTGTTTCTAGGAAAAGCAACGTTAACAGGACCTGGAGCACCTTTCGGACTTTAACCAAGAAAAAGCAAACGGATTCTTAGGAAGTTTAACCAACTTGGAACACACACTAGCCAGTTTGGAAGAAGACTGTTACTCATCTTCCATCAAGTGGCAAAGCAGTATGGGTATGATGACCACCAGGCAAAGACTATGAGTGTTGTCAACCATGGACCAATTTTTGGGGTTGAACTGCTAAGTGGCCTTCTTAACCCCCTGCTGCCTGCACAGAGGAGGTGATGGGGACTATATGTGTGTCTTTGGGGGAGGGGGGGTCCTCCTTCTGTCTTCTGATCCCCTGACTGGTGCCATGCACACTGTCAGGATGAATGAGTCTTAACATTTGCTCCATTCACTGCCCTCACTGCTGCTCTTCTGCCAGCCCGTCTGCCCATCTCTCTCTCAATCATCCTCTTTTTCCTTCTTTCAAAAAGTAAAAAAGATTTAGCTTAACATTGTGAGGCCTGTAGATGATTTGGGATTGGTTTTGTGTTAACGTCATTTGAAGCGAGCTGATGCGTTGAACAGACAGGAACAAAGGTGGGAGAGAAAAAGAGGTGTATTTTAGGAAGCAAAGCTAGAGGGGGAGATGAGTCACTCAAACACACTGCACTCACTGGGGTCACACACACACACACACACACACACACACACACACCTCGTGCATCTGCCCATGTCCCTTTCATAAGCAAACTGGAGCGTCTCCCACTCTTGTCCTTCATTTTCAGCCATATTAAACCATGAATATCACCTCAGGGACAATTTTTGGCTTTGAGTTATGTAAACACACTCAGAGGGCAGGCACAATCATCCCTCTATGTTCTTCTTTAAATCTCCGTCTGACAGCAGCATCACGTCACATGTCTGCCCTCGCGAGGAAGCCGTCGAGTTATGGCGTTAGATGTTCTGAACACTGCGGGTCCTCGGGCGGGCGCTAATGTAACCGCTCGTTTGAACCATACACTGGTTTGAACCCTGGAAGCCAGCCACTTTGCCCTCTATCCTCCAGCCCACCACTTCAACTTCCTGTGACCTTGTTGAGTCTCCTTCAGTGGGTCAGAGAATGTTGTGGTAGATATTGGATCAATCAGCCAGAGGATCTATATAGTACACAGTGTTTCCCCTAGGTTTACTGCCTTGGCAGGGTGCTGCTCGAAAACAAATGTCGGGGCGCCCACATTTTTGTTATCCTCTGGAGCAGAGAGGAGCTGTGAATTATTGTTATCGATATCGTACAGTAACAAATGTATTTGGACATTAAAAAGTAATACAGTACAGTGTTACACTATACTGTATTACTTTAATTTAAACTGTATTCCCTTCTTATCATGTTGTCTACACTTCTTCCTTTCATTGATACATTTAAATCACCTGACTACAGCATATAACATACCTGCTGCAACCCTGTGCTGCTGCTGCTTCTCTCTGCCTCATCCTCTATTGCTGGAGGCAGCTCCACCTCATCTGATCTCTGATATGAAAGCAATCGTGTTATGATCATATTGAGCTATTGGTGTTAGTGTAACATTAAACAAGCAGTCTACTTGTCATACATTGCTGACGATACATTTTAAGTGGCAATTTGTTGAGTCACTGCCGCTAAATGCCGGTAGCATCAAGCTAGCAAGTCCTGCATTAGCCTCACATCAACAGGTGTAGACAGAACATCCAATTATCCTGAGCTAATTTACTGAATAAACCAACTCACATCTCAATACTGTAGTTCAAAACCGGGTTACCTGCTCCATCTGTGAGCTATTTTTAGAATGCGCACGCTACGTTCGTTGTCGCGTTCGCGCGCGTCCACCTGGGCAGGCTGTGTGTGTCCTTCTCCCGTGACGATAACGGCTTGCGGTTAAAAAATAATAATAAACGAATTTGAAACTTGGGGGGGGACACAAACGGGCAGACAGCAGAGCTCGTGCCAATAAAGCAGATTTGTTTGACTTTTTTACACTTTGTTGTTCTCCTCCTTTCCTCCGCTCTTGTCTCTGATTGTGAGCGCGAGTGTGTGCATTCGTGTGTGTGTGTGTGTGTGTGTGAGCCCCGCCCTTCAGAAACAGAGCGGAGGGAGAATGTGAATACGCAAAGCAGTGTACACTGAAACATGAACACATTGGATAAATAACATGGCGTTTAGTTTATTTAATAAAAGAGCACATGTTCAATGGGAAAAGTGACCGTAGATAGATGATTTCAGTTGAAATTTGGTGCTATATATATATTTTTTTTTAAATAAAAAACAAAATAAAAACAGCTTGAATTTCAGGCAGGGCGCGGGGCTCCGTTGGCAGGGCGCAGCGCCCCGCCAAGACAATGGTAGGGGAAACACTGGTACAGTTGTGACGGCTGTCGCCTTGCCTTCTGCATTAACCGGCCTGTGAGCATTCTGTGTGTGTACAGTGTGTGTGTGTATATGACTGCCTTTAGGTACTATGGTTACCGTGTTGATCTGACGTTGTTTAGTTACTCCCACCGGAAGAGGTCTGGACGACGCTTGATGACGCGGGATGACACTACTTAAGCTGAGACGCTGCTGTCATTCGGGGCGCTGGATTTGTGCCAGGCGCCTCGCTACTCTACTCTCCAAATGTTTGTGTATGTTCTGTGACTTGTGACGGCGTTGCATTTGTGCTAGACACCTCACTATTTTCGCCTTAAGTGCTCATGTTGTTCTGTGATTGTGATCATCTGTGGCCTCCTTTTGTTTACTTGTATTATACCGAGACAGCTCCTTGTTTAAAGAGCCGATATTTGAGGTTATTATTAAAATAAACCTCTTACCAAGAACATCTGGTTTCGTGTTGCTTCCCTTTTACCCTAAACGAGCTGGGGACGTAACAACAGTGAAACCTCAGGACTTGACCCACTGCTGAACCCCTCCCCCTAGTTCGATTTTATCAACACAGCAGGCATGTCAGGTTGAATTTGTCCACGTCAAAGCAGTGAGTATGAGGCTGTCTGACTGTAAACAATGAGAAGGGCATGGTAGAGAAACCCCTCCACCAGGCTGGCTTAACCAGAACCCCCAGTTGCTCCCAGAGGCGTATCCTCCTCAGACAAATAGCAAAGGTATATTCAGCTTATACAATTCTGAATCTTCATCCCTCGATAAACAATGCGTTCCGTGATTCATATGGTTTAATGTCTTATGCTTCTTTTGCTTACCAAAGGAACTGCATTCTAAGCCTGTTTAATGTATTGGTCAATACTGCGTGGACTACAAACAGAAAACAGTATGCTTTCAATACCAAAAAGTCCTGTTGCCTATACAGATGTTGCATTCATATGCAGAATATGTTTATGGATTAGGGTAGACAAAGCATCAGTACCGGTAACTAGGCGGTGGGGCTGTCAATTATCAGCTGACTACATCATTTCATATGAAAACTCCCCGTGAACCTTTTTTTAATCACACCCAAGTCATCTCAAAGGACATTACATTACATTTAGCTGATGCTTTTATCCAAAGTGACTTACAATAAGTGCATTCGACCAAGAGGATACAAACTTGAAGAAAACAGAATCATATAAGTACATCAGGTTTCATAGAGCCAAAACATTTCAAGTGCTACTCAACTGGCTTTAGATAAGCCAGTCCTTTATTAGTATATAAGTGCTTTGTTAGTAATTGTATTGCTCGAAGTGGAGTCGAAAGAGATGAGTTTTCAGTCTGCGCCGGAAGATGTGTAAGCTTTCTGCTGTCCTGATTTCAATGGGGAGCTCATTCCACCATTTTGGAGCCAGGATAGCAAACCCACGTGTTTTTGCTGATGGGATCTTGGGTCCCCCTCGCAGCGAGGGTGCAGCGAGGGTGCAGCGAGCCGTTTGGCTGATGCAGAGCGGAGTGCACACGCTGGGGTGTACAGTTTAACCATGTCCTGGATGTAGGAAGGGCCACATCCATTCGCAGCATTGTCTTGAAGTGGATTCTAGAAGTTACCGGAAGCCAGTGAAGGGAGCGGAGGAGCGGCGTGGTGTGGAGAATTTAGGAAGGTTGAAGACCAGATGAGCCGCTGCATTCTGGATGAGCTGCAGAGGTCGGATGGCACATGCAGGTAGACCAGCCAGGAGGGAGTTGCAGTAGTCTAGGCGTGAGATGACGAGAGCCTGGACCAGAAGTTGCGTGTCTTTCTGGGTCAGGAGGGGACCTATCCTCCTGATGTTGTAAAGAGGGTATCTGCAGCAGCGGCTTGTAGCAGCGATGTTTGCAGTGAAGGACAGTTTGTTATCTAGGGTCACACCCAGATTCCTTGCAGTCTGAGTCGGGGAAACAACAGAGGGGCCGATGTTGATTGTTAGGTCAAGAGTTGGACAATCTTTTCCCGGAAGAAAAAGCAGTTCAGTCTTGTCAAGGTTGAGCTTGAGGTGGTGAGCAAACATCCACTGAGAGATGTCAGCTAGACAAGCAGAGATGCGTGCGAGGACCTGGGTCTCTGAGCGGGGAAAAGACAGAATTGATTGTGTGTCGTCAGCGTAGCAATGGTATGAAAAACCATGCGGGCTAATGACTGATCCGAGCGAGTTTGTGTACAGAGAGAAGAGGAGGGGACCAAGAAAAGAGCCCTGAGGGACCCCTGTAGTTAATTGACAAGGGTCGGACTCGGACCCTCTCCAAGTTACCCTGTACAACAACCCTGTTTACTCTGATGCGGTCTTTGAGGTATGAGGTGAGGAGGGAAAGTGGCGTACACCAGTTTCTACGCAATGTTTGCGATTTATAAAATACTAACTTGACGGGAAAACGTGTGGTCCTCCGCGCAAACCCCATGCGTATGCACTAAGCACAAAAATGGGAGAGACGAGAAACTGCGACACCGTTGGCAGAAGGAAGAATGTAGAGAAATATGTGGAAATAATACCATAAATAAAATGTTACCTCTCATTTATCATATATGAAGAATTCATTTTTCAAACATTGATCAAAGCCAATCTTAAAATGATTTAACAAACGCCTGTTTGAGACTCCTCAGTGCACACAAAAACATAAATTGGAGAAATAAATAAATACGGATATGTTATTTAAAACCACCTCGAATATGTTGTGTTAATGTTATGAAATGTTTTCTCATAAATGATGCGGTAAGCAGGAGGACAGAATTACGTCTAAACTGACGCCGTTTTGCATTTCTATAGGTTGTATACGAGCATGGTTTTATATACTAACACGTTTAATCATGTTTTATGCCGTTTGCTAAGACTTGATAAGTCGCTCATAAAACACAGGAGGTATGGAAACTAAGAACACCATATGTGGTAAATTGTACAGCTAATATAATGCAACACATTAGTTGTATTTCCTTTAACTGGTGGATATAGAGTTGCTGCAGAGACGATGCGCACTGCTGATCGACAGCTGGGACACAAACCACCAACTACGAAAACATAATTCAGATCCAGTCGTCATGACTCCACTCCGGAGGGATTCCCCGATTATTTCTTAGAGTTTATCATCAAGGGGGTGTCTCCTTTCCCCGGTACAAACACACTGCCTGAGGAAGGCTATGTGTATTTTTTTTGTCATTAACCTTTTTTGGACCACTTATTTATTTATTTTGGTGATGATCCGACCTCCATGCTACTACTCTGGTTCAAACTGCATCCACCAAACAATATGATTTATCTCGACCTCTCCAAAATAACCAAAATCTGACACGGTGTGAGATGTCTTTTTTAGCTGTTCTGTCGTCATTTCCTGCTACCTTCTTCATAAAGTCAGTCAAAATGAATGAATGAATGGGCGTTTCTTTGACTATTTATAGGCAAATATGGGCGTTACGTGAAGCCCGCAAAAGCTGCACCGCGTTTCGAGTCGATTGTGATTTAATAAAGGGAAACCGGCGTAGGAACTGCTGTACGCACCTTCCTCACCGGTACGCAATGTTTGGTGAATCGGAAAATGTCGGAAAATGTCTGTACCTATTTTTTGGATTTCTACTACGTAAGCAACCTTCCCACGTGAATCCTACGCACGACGTTATAAATGAGGCCCCAGAAGTTAGAGAAGTGTTGATGAAATGGGTGAGAAACGGTAGAATATCAGGAGCGATAGTCTGAAGGAGGATTAAAGGGATAGGGTCCAGAGGACAGGTGGTAGGGCGGGCAGAAGTAATGAGGGTAAGAACCTCACTTGGAGAGAGAGGGGAAAAGGAGGTTAGTGTGTGGGTGAAAGGTAGGTCTGGTGACCCAGCGGTGAGTAAAGGTGAGTCAGAAAAAGAAGAGCGAATATCATCAACCTTTTTTTCAAAGTAGTTAACGAAGGCGCTTGGAAGAAGGGAGGAGGGGGAAGGGGCTCTGGGGGGTTCGAGGAGGGTGGAGAAGATGGAAAATAGTTTTTGGGGATTGGAATAGGAAGAATGGATCTTATCTTGAAAGAAAGTGCTTTTTACCTGAGAGATCGAAGAAGAGAAAGAAGAGAGGAGAGCTTTCATTTCAAACATTTATTTAACCAGATTGGTCCATTGAGATCATAGATCTCTTTTTCAAGGGAGACCTGCAGCAAATAGCTTGATAGGTTAGGAGGTCGTCAGGGTGTTTGGATTTCCACCATTTCCGCTCATCTGACATAAATTAAAATGGACTACTTCCAAACCTACATGTGACCCAGGCCTGTGTACTTTGTCAAACAGAAGTTGTATTTATTTTGTAATTACCCTGTAGGTACTAAATGAGCTCTGTGAAATCAGCAATAGTGTAACAGCAACAGTTATTTTTCAAATCCAGTCTCAAGTTCAACAAAAATGCTATTTTGTGCTAAACATTTTCTGGATCTGGAGGATAAATCTTGTGGTACCAGATAAAGACATTAGAAAAGTTGTTTGAAATTAGTCTCTGTCTTCCATGTACTGTAGTCCAATGTAGAACTGTGTTGGAAACTTGATGCTCTTTAGATTGGCTGGCTGGAGGGAGCTGAGCACATACCTGAATCTGTAAATAATTAAGTGTAGGATGTCTAGGATGGTGAGATTATCCACGTGGAGTTCAGACAGCTCCAGAACGTTCACTTGTATGTTTGCCTGCTGAGTCACACTGATGCCTTACTTAACTGTTTTGGGCAGTGGGCCAATCACAAACTGGGCCCCCAGTTTGCTGAGGGCTGCTGACTGTAAGCCTCTCATTACATTAAATGTTACATGTTAGACGCTTTTATCCAAAGCGACTTACATACTCAATACTGTGGGCAATCCCCACAGGAGCAATTTGGAAGTGTCTCAGGGACACAACGACATGCTGAATGCAGTGGGGTTTGAACCTGTGCTCCCCTGATCCCAACACAAACGCCAGTGTTGGGCAAGTTACTTCCAAAATGTAATATATTACATATTACTTATTACTCTCTTTTGAAAGTAATAAGTTACATTACAATATTACTGTCTCTGAAATGTAATGAGTTACACTACTTTAGTTACTTTTTAGTTACTTTCACCAAAATAACCACAAAAGAATAGCTAGGTATTTTAAATGCTAAAATGTAGTTTAGTGCAGCTCATTATGCATCCAGTGAAGGGCAATGTGGTATAGCATATCAACTGTGTAGGCCCTTAAGGCTACTAACAACTTGTATTACAGGGCTTAGTTGAATACTCGATTCTGATTGTAAATACTTAACATGTGACACGTTGTTAATACAGCAGTACAGACCGCTGTCAAGGACTATAATGAAGGTTAACATATTGTAAATCAAGGCAAATATTATTCAAACCATGCTCACTACATCATCACCTTGGTCCCATCATATACGCTGGGAAGAGAATATTTACTGTGCTTGAAAACTGGTATCACATCATCACGTGAGGTTGACTTTGTGACCTGGAGAACATTTCAGCTGCAACATCAGCTCGTTGATAATAAGCTTGGGATATGAGATATTTTTGTAGCCATTCGTGGTGAAGGCATCTGTGCTATTGTATGCATTATTTTTGACCCAACATTTCTACAGGCATGTCAGAATATGGTACTATTTTCACATGAATATTCTAGCCATTGTCTATTTTTATACCACAAGCTGCAAAATGACCACCTTACCCCACTGTACAGGCGTGTAGTTGTTTAGATATACCTGGCACCTGCGGGCCGCAGGGGGCGGCGTAGTTTCGGGCGACGAAGACTGATGCTCCGGGGCTGGCGAGTCAGGCGGGAGTAAGCTAGTGTCCACAACGGAGGGTAACGTGATGTCCGCATCTGACCTGTTGCTACTGTCTGCAGTAGATGCAGTGTTGCTGGCGTTTAGTGATGGTTGCTTTAACCATTTTCGTATAAATGATTATCCACAGATCAGATGTGTGTCACTGCTGTGGAAGCACTTTGGAAATGATGCACGCGCAGCGGAGCAGGTCACGCGCACCTGACACAATTTGTTGTTTGTATTTTTCGCTACGTTCTCTTTTTTGAATGGTTGCATAACGTTCAACTTCCCCGAAGATCTCGACGCGAAGCCTGAAGGGTAAACACCAGGTTTACTAATCTACCCGCACAATTTGTCCGGTGTCGGAATGTCTCGCTATGTTAGTACATTCTTAAAAAACAAAACACCATTTAATTTCGGGTTAAAATGTGTTGTAACTGCGTTACTGAGAATTGTAACGGGTAATATATTACCCACATTTCATTAGTAATGCGTTACATTACTTCGTTACAGCAAAAAGTAATATATTACTGTAACTTCGTTACTTTTGTAACGCGTTACACCCAACACTGACAAACGCACAACCCACTGCGCCAAAGCTGGGGAACAATAGTCTTGCAAGGGGGGGGGGAAGAAAGGAGAAGAAAGGGGGAAGAAGGGGGAAGAAGAAAAAAGAGGGAGAAAGAGAGGGAAAAGAGGAAAAAAACGATTCTCTTGCCTCCTGTTCCCCTTCTGTAGCATGTAAAAGTCTTTATATACAGAAGTACTTTAATAAAGACCAACAACGTATGCGTTTGTTGACTAATAACACTTGTGTTATGCAGTTAACTATTAACACATTTCTATTAAATATTATATATTTCTAATAAATATTAAGTAAAACGTATCTACTTCTTTCAAGTTTATTACATACAATTATTATTATTTTCTTTATCAGGGATAGTTTTGAAGTACCCAATATGGACCTGCTCATGGTTTGTGTGCTGTGGATAAATAATTAAGTGTAACCATTACATTTAATATGAACTAAGAAGGTATTGGTGTTATGATGTATTTCTTTTAACAAAGAGAAAACCTATAGAAATTCTAAACATAGCACTCCACTCAATCATTGGACAGTCACATACTTGATAGAACCAAACCTTTATTTTAAAGTAGTTCAACTTAATAAAATGTAAAACAACCCATAAAAGTAAGAAAGGTGAAGTATAACAAAATAACACTCATGAGTTTTAACATAAAATAAACATTATCATAAACTTGATAAAATATATACATATCATATATATATAAATAAATATCAAACTATACACATAAATATGTGTCCAGTGTCCATGCCTCTGGTGGGGGGGGATATACATTTTGTTATGTCCTCCAACCATTGCTTCTTTGGCACAATGTAGTTCACTACTCCATGTACTGGCAGTGTCCAGTGTCTGCTGTCCCAAACCTCCCACACCTTCACACGTGTTGGGCAGTACTTTGCTGGTCAGTGTTTGGCTGTATGGAGCAGGAGCAGGAGCAGGAAAAGCAAAGAGAGGCTGGCATTCAGAGCCTGTGGAGCAGCGACAAGGACAGGAAACTGTGAGCTCACTGGTGTATATATCATGGAGCCCAAAGGTGGAGCAGGGAAGAGCTGCAACACCACATGAGGACCTGAGGGTGGATCAGGGAAGAGCTGCATCTCCACCTTTGGACCTGAGGGTGGAGCAGGGAACAGCTGCATCTCCATCTGAGGGCCAGAGGGTGGAGCAGGGAAGAGCTGCATCTCCATCTGAGGGCCAGAGGGTGGAGCAGGGAACAGCTGCATCTCCATCGGAGGGCCAGAGGGTGGAGCAGGGAAGAGCTGCATCTCCATCTGAGGGCCAGAGGGTGGAGCAGGGAAGAGCTGCATCTCCACCTTGCTTTGATGCTTTGTGATCTGGAATGTGACAACAGCGAAGTTGAGGCATTTATTAGAAATGATCTATAGCAATTAATGTTTCCAGATTTATAACCGAACACATTTATAATAAAAACTAGTTTTTAATGTTATTGTTTATAAGAGAGTTTAACAAACATGGAAATCAAATACACAGTCACGTTCTATTTGACCTTTTTGGTTGAGTCCATCTTTAAGATGGAACCAAATGTGGAGGTGATGCTGGCCTTGATATGGTCCATGTGGGAGAGGATATCCCTGCCGTACATGGACAGCACCCAAAGACTGCTTGGGAGGAGGCTGGGCTCTGGGGGCTCCTGGCAGACCACAGGGAGGAGGCTGGGCTCTGGGGGTAACTACTGGGGGTGTGATATATGCATGAGGCATTTCTTAATCTGAAACTATCATCATTATGTTTTAGTCTGGAGTGAGTCACTCAGTGTAAATCATTTGATTGATAATATTTTCACCAGTAAATTGTAAATGTTCAGTAATATACTTATCATTTGTGAATAATAAGTAATAGCTACATATGTTTCTATACTGTACCTTCTGACAGAGGTCACGTCACTTCCGTTTCCTTGGAGCGGGTTTATCCCTCCTGAAGGCCAAAGCCCGTCCATTCCGCATCTCCCATTTCTTTATGGCTTATAGGTTTAATGATCATCTAAACTTTAAGTAAAATAACAATGCAAGTGTTAGAGAGAACTACACTGCAAAGCGAACACCGCTGACACCATGTTAACCATTATTTATACAGGTTATCTACACATATAATCATGTAAACACACATCATGTTCATAAACTGTGAAGTTATCCTTTTACCCATAAATGATTGATGTATGTATATGGAATTACAATTAATGTAATGTTATATACAGTATATAGCTATCTTGAATATATATTCAACAATATACTGTATCCTTCATGGAGCATATAACACACTTTATCATATCATAGTGAGCAACGATCCCTTATCTCACATAAAGATATTTATATCATATAATATATGATATACTTTAGGTGTCTATATGAACAAATAAACTGATAAAATATAAACTCCTGAAACGCCACCAGTAACCAATAGGCATCTTAACCAAATCTGTAAAGTAACTAAAGGTAAGCTATTAAACACATAGTGGAGTAAAAGTGCACCATTTACCTCTGAATTTTAGTGGAGTAGAAGTACACAGTAGAAAAATATGGAAACACTCAAGTGAAGTACAAGTATCTCAAAATTCTACTCAGTACAGTACTTGAGTAAATGTTCTTAGTTACTTCCCACCTCTGTGTATGCAGTATATATGCTGTATGACTTCTGTACCACTGCTCACAGAAGTGCAGTTACTAATTACAACATGCCCATTCATACAAGAGTCGTTTAACAACTTATTTAAATTACTGTTGTCAATCGGATGTATAACACATGGCTGTTGACATTGATTAATATAATAACGTGTATTTAACCTAGACACGATAGCATTAGCAATGCTGGCTTGCTAACATTATGCAGACTGAAGTTGCCGACTGTATACAGTAATGTAAAAGTTGACGCCAAAACGACGGTTGTAAATATAGGTTTTATGACTGTAAACGGGAAAATAGAAATATGTAGTGTTGTTACTTACTCTGAATACCACTGATACGCCTCGCCACTGTCAACCAAAGCGTGAGGGGGGCGGGTTCGGAGAGAAGCCGTGCAGTTAGTGGCTCTGTCCATTGTGATGCCGTGACGTGATTGGCTCCGTCCATTGTAAACTCGCGTCGTTATTGGTTTAAGTCAAATCTCACAATGGACAGCGAGTATCATGATTGGGTGATAGATTGGAGTTTGACAGACGGACCTGCGCCAACTAGCGCCACCCTCCTCCCGCCTCTTATGAGCGTTTGTTGCTCCGACTCCTGTGCACTATACTGCCAAGTGTGTCAGGGACTGATTTAATGTTTCCCACACAGTAGCATTAAGTAACTCTACAGAGCCAAAATACATTTACACAGCAACATTCTTTTTACTTCCTTATTGCTATTTAGGGAATCAGGAGGCTATATGGTTCTGGAAACTTCAAAATATGGACATGGGTTTTTATTTATCTTTATTGATATGAATGAATTAAGTGAATAAACAATTACGTTTCATGTTAGTTCTTGACTTACTAAGGAAGATAATTAGCTATTACTCATTACATCCTAAAACAGAACTAAAAACTAGTAAAAATAAATAGTACTCAGAGAGTCAATTACCTCATTCACACCAACGGTGTTTCAGGGCCGGTTCGGAGCTGGAGCTTGAAAAGCACCGGGTTTTCCTGTTCACACCGCAGCGGAGCAGCCTCTTAGCTCCGGAATCCGGTTCATTTCGAGCACCAAAAAATTGTCCGGCCAGAGCAAAAGCACCACATACATCACGCTTACGTCGAGGCGGGGGCAGGGGCAGATCAACTCCTGAACAACAACAAAAAGCCGGCGTTTTATCCAGTTTGTACACAACGATGGAGAAACTTAACAAGCAGCAGTGGTCCACTGAAGAGACCAGATACCTACTGGGAATCTGGTCTTCTGAAGAGGTACAGAGGAAGCTGGAGCATTGGCCATTGTTGTTGTTGTTGTCGGTGTCAGCTGTGAGGGGTTTCCGCGCGCTATGACTTTATGAAGCAGGCACGCAAACGGTTACGTCATGAGGCAAACGATGATGCAATAACGCAGCACCAGTCGGACTCTGGGTGGTGGTAAAAGAGCCGGAGCTAAACCAAAGAACCGGTTCTGAACCTGAAAAGCTCTAGCACGGAGCTTGAACTGGAGTTGCGTTGGTGTGAATGAGGTAAAAGGTGGTGCAAGGCCAATGGTGCGTTCACTTACTCCTTGTATGTTCTGATTCCCAGAGTTTTATTTCCGACCTCGACATATTCATGAGCTTTAAGTTGTAGCAATTGTAATTTGGATTGATTTGTTGTATTACTCAGGGCGTTTGAATAACACATTGATAGCACTTTCCGAGGTGTTGTTCTGATTAAGGAACCGCTCACATGAAATTGCATAGCACAAATGCCCTTATCTCTCAAGGTAAACGCAATTTAAATATAATTTGAGTACCCGCCCATTATTCAGATACGTTCCCAAATTGAATTTGTTTTCCGTGACCCCTTCACACTTCATGTAGTTTCATGAAATCTGGCCCAGTAGCTTATGGGTCAGACAGACAAACCAAGCCAAAAACATAGGATCCTTGGCAGAGGTAATAATTATGAGGTAAAAGTAGTAGAAACATTTAGAGATACAGCTTTATGAATAGATTGCAATGTCTGGTGTATGTCCACAAACCAGAGAACACATGTACAGACTGACTGAGATGTTCATAACTCTTCACATTCATTTGCTTTGGGCGGCATTAAATCAGTCTGAAGGACCTTGGCTTGGAGACTGATGGGTCGCCGGTTAAAGTCCAGATTAAACCAAATATACAGATTGTGGACTGGTAGCTCCTTGAGCAAGGCGAACCCTGCAGCCTCTTCACTCTGTCATCTCTCCACAAGATAAGTGCGTTGATGACTGAAAATAAAACAGCTATGCTTCACTCTGTTAGAAGAGAACATAGGGAAAGTTGTTATGTATTACTTTTATTCCATAATAACTTTTAATAACCTTCTTGAAAGTTATGGTTATTTTTAATCCATCACAAATAGAGTGTCTACAGCCAGGAGCCAATGCTTTTCTCAACTATGACCCACATAAACACACTGAACTCAGCATTCTGAGCTATGCAATCACTGGCCCAGAGTTGAGAAAGTGTGCTATTGACCCAAGAGAGGGTCTTAATCACATTATGTATGTAAACTGCTGGAATGGAGAGCTCTGCTGACGGTTAAAGATACCATCTGTGATTTTTGAATCCCATTCACAGGTCCTGACTCTGAAGCTGAGGAAACGGGAGCCGCTGGCCTCAGGTTCACCGTGACCCAGATCTGTCTGCATGGTGCCTGGGCAGGGCTGAAGGAGAGGAGATTGACAGTTGACATTAGAGACTGGGTCAGAAGAGAGGAATGGGAGTTCAAATTCAGCTTAAGTCTCCTATGTAGTACTGTCTGGGCTGAGCAAGCATACTGTATACTGTACGAGCAATGTTAATGACTTCTTTCTTTTAAAAAGTGATCAGTTCAGTTTGTATTTTTTCAGCATGTATTTACTTTCTTAAACTCTCATAGATGAGTATACCAGTTTCCTCTCCCGAAAACGATCAGGAAGCCAGCTGTGGAGAACTTTTCCACCTGGAGGTTTGTAGGAGAGAGAACACAACTAAACCAGCTCAATGAAAAAGGACAAAAAGGCACAAAACAAGTCAAGGCATGTGTTAAATCCTTGTCATTATTTAGAGGGCATTCTTTTAAAGTTATTGCTAAGTGGTGAAAGCAGCTGCTGAAATGAAAGAAAGACTTCATTGACCAAAAGTATTACCTTTCATAACAGAAAACAGTGAACATAAATGGTCTTATTTAGACATTAAAAAAACTACAATTCCACATGGTTATATTTCTGACCAACCTCTCTTCAGTTTGTGTATACTAATCATGCCATGCGGCAAGTTTACTTGTATGTCGAGGAAATGGTTGTATATGTTTATATAGAGACAGAAAGTACTAATGTACTGTATATATCAATATTTTCATGTCTACCATACTGTTGCAGCCCTTACGGCACATAACAGCATGGTTTGTTTACTCGTTAATCTAAAAGGTGTGTTCTCTTGGTAAATTCAAGGTTTCCGTCTTACGTTAGATATTCAAATGGTGAGCACTATTGCAAAGTTTCACACAGTACGCACAAATTATATTAGTTCTGTGCATTGTGTTACGACGCCCTCCACCCCACTAGGGGTCTCTGTGTTTGCTGTGTGCTTGCTGGCTCTCTTTGTTTTACAGGTGATCCATAGTGTCAGCCTGATGAGCAACACCTGGACAGCTAGGGATAAAAGGCCCAACCCCATCCAATGTAGGGTCTCACTATTTTTATGAACACAGCTGCCTTTTTTCTTGATGCACATTGTCACACACCCATACAGGCCTGCATTACTGATTTTCACGTTTGTCTTAGGTTGTTAGGTTTGGTTATTTTGTAAATCAATACGTCTTTCGCTACGCTTAAACTCGTCTTGTCTCCCTTCTTTGTTGCAGCATATGAGCCTGGCTGTAACAAATGGGGGATTGTCCACATTTATTTGACACTGTTTGAGAGCTAACTTTGCTGATTGGAAGTGATTTGATGGGCTGAGGCTGATTACAGGAATCAGATCAGCTGTACATTCAGGTGCATCTAGTTTTTTGAATGAGGTGTGCAATATGGCTATTTGGAGACATGGACGAGTAAGGTGAGTAGGCTATTGGATTTTTCTTTTGGTTAATGTAAGGTAGTTCTGGTGGTCCTGTTTGTGAATCCTTCCTAATCTTTTAAATGTACAAGTGTAACCGTCTCAATCCATACATTCCTTATTACCCAGACTATGCTGTACACCCTCAATGCGTATTGCGTCCTTCAATTCTGAACGAGTTAACACTTTAAAATAATAAGGATAGGGCACTTCAGTTCACACTGCACAGTTGTTACCAACGTCTGACTCATGCATGTGCAACCATTAGGCAGCTGGTCCGTCCTTCCCATTCTGACAATATGCAATCTGCAGGCCACTGGTCTGGATCCATGCTTCATTTGCATGAGAAGTGCACGATGGCTGAGATTGTTGCTGTGACAACGCAGAGGAGACATATGGGTTTTTCAGAGAATGCTCGGGTGTCAGGATAGGTGGAAGCTCTCACACTGTGTGCGTGTGTGTGTGAACAAGACTGAGAGAAATGACTTGGTGTTTTTATTCAGCTGAGCTTC
The DNA here is from genome assembly GCF_949606895.1 of Notothenia rossii. NCBI lineage: Eukaryota > Metazoa > Chordata > Actinopteri > Perciformes > Nototheniidae > Notothenia > Notothenia rossii. The sequence continues at coordinate 22,159,866 of NC_136910.1, forward strand.
CTGACGCACATTGTTTGTGTGTCAATAGACCTCCCCCCCTACTCCCACCTTAACGATCTCTATTTGCAAACAGCCGCCAAGGAATTTATGAAGGATGCTTAAATCTGAAACAAAAGAAGAGGACGGCTGTGAAAAAAATGAAATGTCTGTGCACAGAAACGTGGTCGGGATGATTTGAGTGGGAGGGAGAGAGGCCCACACTTCATTTTTGAAAGACTTTTTAAATGACTGAAGCGATGTTGTTCGCTGCACAAAACAAAGAATATACTATACACATCCAAAATAGCACTGTCATTGCTTGCCTCATGTTTTTCTGCCTTAACACAATCTTCATCATTAAATTGTTTTTTTTAACACCGCACAAACACATGCGTGCTGCTGTTGTTGTTTTTCAAAGTCCACTGAGGGCAGAAACAATGAGGGGACTGTGTTTGTGAGCAGGAACACGTGCCGCCCTCAGACTTGGAGAGCAGCTGGCAGTGCCATCAAACATTCATGAGAGAGATGGAAATACTGCGAAGGACAGTGTGGACCAAGGGATACAGAACGAGAAGAGACGGAGAGTGTGAGCTCACAAAGGTGGGACTTATCTGCATTAACTCTGAGCTGCTGTTGTTTTTACAGGACATTGTTCATGTGTGCGAGGGGAGTTGCCATCGAGTTCCTGTCACCAGTGATGCTTCTGTTAACCAGTCTGCAGCAGCTGGTCACTGATGTGTTTAATGCAGGCCACCTTTACAGTACTGCAAAGCAGCTGGCATACATCAATCAATCAATTACTAAATCAAAATACTTTATTAATCCCAGGGGGAAATTTGGTTCATGAGAGTTGCACTATATTAAAATACAGTAAATAAATATTTATGTAGACGTAAGGGGAAGTACAAATGTGCAATTTAAGTCCTTGTAGCCACTTGGACACAGCGTCTGAGGCACAGAAACGAGGCAGGACGTCCTTCACAGCTCAGTGACCCTCTGAAGACTCATGATGAAGACTCATGCTCATGGTGAAGACATGATGAAGACTCAGACTCATGGTGAAGACGGGGTGAGGCTTCCGATGTAATCCTTGTCAGCCCAAACAGTCCGGAAGCCAAAGCAAGCGTTGGAAATGTTTTTGATGGAAACGTTAGCCAAACAGTCCATAATCTGTCTAACATAATAACATAACATAACATAATAATAATAATAATAATAATAACAATAACATAACATAATCTGTCAAACCATAATGTGCAGCCCAGTGGCGGATTTAGGATTGTAGGAGATCCGGGGCTTAGCCCAGCAGTTGTTGGGGGGGAGGGTGCAGGGGTAAAGTGCTATTTTTTACAAGTGGAGAGTGGACAGAACATTCTAGGGAGGTCTGGGGGCGTGCTCCCCTGGCAAGATTTTTTTTTTTTAAATATTGAAGTTAAAAGCATCAATCTGGTGCACTTTGAAAGCAACATTAACCCTAACTTAATAATACCTTAAAGCGGACAAAAGGCACTGTAGAACACTTATTAATTAACACCCTTTAATGAAGCAAACTAATGCCTTAACTCACTCAAATACAGTCGTTTACTTATTTCGGTGAAACTAATGTGCGTAGAGTTTTAAAGGATTCGGATAGTCTCGCCTTGATTCTGGTGCATTGCTTATCGTTTTATAGATCTATTCTCATCCACCATCTTTGTTTGTGACGTAAAGAGTGTAAGAGTCACATTTCTGAATCGGACACTCTGAGTGGATGCAGTCACAGCCAATCGGAGTCTGATTCAGAGGGTTGCCTGTCAGTTCCGTTGCTATGGTTCCGTTATGTGTACTGAAACGAGAGCCGGTATAATTCCACGCGCGAAAACTAAATAAAAGTTGGAATACGTTATTTTAGTGTCTTAAAAGTAGACTGAGGTAAAGTATGAAGGGTTAATGTTACATCTTAGGATAATTTTTAGTCATGTTTTGTATACATACTAACATATAAGGGCTAGGATTTTTTCTCGCCGGTCAAATGTCCGGACAGAATTTATTTTACCGGACAAATTTGAAACTTACCGGTCATGTTTCAATAATAATAATAACAATTGTGTAGCAGAGTTTCCGTTAGCAGGTAATTAACGGACTATGACTGGATATGCTGATGTTTAAAACTCAGTTAATGGGAGTCATTTTTATATTGCTTCAGTTTAAAATCCTAACAGATCGAAAAATTCAGATACATTTTTCAATAAATGATTCCACAGACAACAAACAACATAATTATTACATTCAAAGAAACTACTTGTAGTAGATGAAGTACATTATTCAAAGTTTACATTCACTTTGAATAATAACACGGGAGAGGGGGGGTTGGGGGCATGCATCACCAGGAAGATTTTTTTTAAATGTTGAAGTTAAAAGCATCAATCTGGTGCACTTTGAGAGCAACATGAAGAGATCTATGGATACATCTCTCAACACCCATATGAAACAGAACTGTAAGCAGATTTTTTTCTTTATGGATATTTTACAAATCACTCCCCTTTTAAACTGTATTGTTGTTTATTAATAACAACTTTTTTTTACTGTCATATTAGTATTGTATACCTGTTTACTTTAATCTCTTATTTTTCTATAACTATAATGATCATATAAAGATGTGCCTTTACCTCACTGGTTGGAGAAAAAGCTTCTTATATTCGTTAGCATTGCTAGCTAACCAGATTCTAATAACAACAAAGTTATTGACTGTATGATCAGTATGACAGATGAACAGATCGCCACTGGGCTTACAACTAAAGACACAGCCACGCAAAAACTGCGGCATGTGTACGGCTCCTTATGGGTACTGCAATTTGTGAAGTCCCGGCCCGGAGCCGCGTTCTGGTGCTCTCCGTTAGAACTACACTCCTGTCAGACGAGACATATACCACGTGATGACACGTTAGGCTCGTGTTGTGTTCAAGGACCCTGAACTTGGCCAGGAAAAACAAGCTTGTTTAATTATTTTGCAGTCTAGATTTCTTGAATTTTTTTCTTTTTTGCGTGTGTTTTATAAATTACCTCGAGGGCCGTACCAAATGGTCTCGCGGGCCGTATACGGCCCGGAGGCCGGAGCTTCCCCACCCCTGAATTAGATAGTGATAAGCTTAATATATACAAAAACATCATTTATAGGGTAGGCTACTTCCTATTGGGAAGTAGTTGTCCCCAACCCTGACATCTAAATGTCAATTTCTGTAAATATCACACAATACATTTTATTTTTATTTTTTTCAATGGTGTGTTTAGAAGATCTTTATGATTACATTCAAACAGAAGTTGGAATATTTAGATTTATTGTGGGTTTAATTTTTTAATACAAAAACTATACTCAACATTTTTTATGTCCCCAGTTTTCATGTCACTACCGAAACACAAGGGGTTTTAGTCCAATTGCTGAGCCTGGTTTTTAGCCACACCCCTGCATTTTTGACTGGGAAGTGACACTCCACCCCTGTCCCTCATGGCTGAATGGCAAGTAGCTATATCCCATACTTTTGATATAAATCTGTTCCAAAATCGGTAATCGGCGTAACCTTAAGAAGTGCCACTACCGAACACATTATCTTCAATTAAGTAAACTTTTTCGGAATTTTATGCAAAGTATTATGTTTTTATGTGTGTAAACCTCAAAAATGTGTATGCTAGCCATGTACTTGCTAGCATTCTTTAGTTATGCTCAAACTTAGCTAGAATCGTCACTACCGAAACAGTCACTACCGAAACATATGGTTACGTTTCGGTAATTGACATGATCGTTTCGGTAGTGACAAAATGGAATGGTAAGCAGGTAAATCCCATAGTTTTGAAATAAATGTGTTTTAAAGTCTGAAAATCAGTGTATTACTTTAAAGGTCTCTTATTATACTATTTTTAGGTATATATTATAGGTCTCAGATATATAAAAAAACATGTCTATAAAGTGTTTTGCTAAAAATACCAAACAGATCATGCATTCTAGCCTCATTCCCCTCTATTTCAGCCTGTTACTAAAGTGCTGATTCTGGGTCAGTAGCTTCAAACATTCACACTTCAACATAAGGCATGTTATGAGTTAAGATTAAGCAATAAGGTTGAGGGAATATGATACAACCTTGAGAACAAAATACTGTGGTCACTACCGAAACACTGGATGTTTTGTAAAAAATTTAGTATATTGAGTTATCAACTAAATTTATATGATACTGTTTGGTTTGATTTCAACAATCAATTCTGGAATCAATATTGTGCATTTTACAAAGAAAAATTCCATTATGATTTTTATGAATTGAACTGTGATTAAAAATTAAATTTCATTGATTTAATTGTGAAAACCCTCAAGAAATATTTGTTAAACTATTTAGAGAAAGGAAGGTAAAACAATCTTAACAGGTTAATATAATACTTTTTTACTACAGTGTATTTACTTTTGTTTCGGTAGTGACAATTTTTGGTAGAGGAAGAACATTCCAATACAGTCTGAAAATACGATATCAAAATGTACGGTTCTTTTGACTAGATAATGTGTAATTAAGATATGGTACAAAATATATATGGACAAAGTCTTGAAAAAATAAAACATACAACATTTCAAAACATTTCCAACCTGACTTTGCACCTGTAATGGGGTTGCTTTGCTACAGCGGCACAAATGCAAAACAACATAAAATCAACGTTAAAACAACAAATAAATGTCTCTCGAAAAGAATGTTTGGAGAGGGCACAGCTTAATAGGTATCGAATAAAAGTTAACAGAAAATTAAATAAGAACAACTTCAACAGGCTGGCCCATGTCACTATTCCATTAACAGTTTAATAAACCACACAAATTGTTAGGAACCTTGACTCAATAGTTTAGAGGACTCAAATGCACAACCCAGAGACAAAAAAGGTTTGAAGAAAATAATCTTTACTTGAAAAAACAAAATCAGTCTTTCAGAGGATATAACAAAATGTCAAAAGTAAAGCGCAGGAGGAAAAAAGGCAAAACACTGAGTCTCTTAAGCGATGGAACCTTGACTTCTTCCTCATTAGCAGTGGCGTTTTCTCCTGGAGGCCAAGGGAAGCCAGGCTTCCCCTGTTTTTTCGGATTGTAGTTATAATTTTAATAAATAAATAAAAACACTTCGTTTAGTTTCGGAATTTTTTTGTTGTGTGTTGCTGCCGGCCCGTCTCTCCCCCATTCTCATTGAGTATTTTACAAAGAGTGAAACAGCGCCCCTCTAGATGTTATGGTGAAACAGTAGATTGCACTCTCTGTTGCGAGAGGAGGCCAGCCGAAATTTGCTTCCCTTGGTGAAAAAAAATGGAGGGATTGACCAATCAGATGAGGCTCACGTCATGCCCCTGCCAACCTGTGATTGGTCAGGGCCATGCAAAGGGAAGCCAGAGGCGGCTGGCTTCCCTTGCCTCACAATCCAATCAAATCGCATCAATTTAGTGGTGCAGTGACGCGTCCCAAAAAGCGGAAGTAAGCTGCGCTCGGTTTCACTCGACAAAATAGCAATGGGATTTCTCCATAGGAATTTGGAAAATAGCTCGAAAAAAGGTAAGTGGAAAACGAACCTGGTAAATGCACGTTTTGTTCAGTCGGATAATATCCACATGTCTACCCTACTTTTATAATTTTCGAATCATAAATCTAATCGATAGAAGATAGATAGCGTCACTCCACCACTCTAACCGCCGTTAGAAAGTAGCAAGCAACTGAAGCAAGTGCAATTATGGAGGGTGGAGATTGAGTATTTAATCAAAAAATAATTGTAGTAAACTTCCGCTGCAGCAGCAACAACAAATACAATCTGATGACAGGCCAATGCCCAGCGAGGAACAAAGGAGCGAACCGGGGACGTAAAACGTTAAAGGTCTCCTGATTTAGTTTGTGAATGAATGCTTATTAGAGTTTCGGCTGGAGAGTGCGTGCGGACCTGTCGGTCAGATAACGGGCGTGTGTAAGTCCTGCATCTGTATGATACAAATGTGTGTAAAATGATACCGGGCGCTGTAATCACTCATCTGGTTACGTTTACATTGACCACCACCCCCCCCCCCCCCACCCCAAAAGAAAGGACGTATTATTGGCTTCCCCTAATTTTTTCCCCACGCTACTGCTCATTAGCAGGGAAGAGAGGAGGCTGGTACCCGTTAGCACACTGGAAAGGGGAAAGACCCGTGGCAGCCGAGGGGAGAGTGTTGTGGGCGTACTCTACCCAGGTAAGGTGATCGCTCCAAGTGGTCTGCTTCTGGGACACAAGGCACCTGAGGCATGTTTCGAGGTCTTGGTTCAGGCGCTCTGTCTGACCGTTGGACAGCGGGTGATAACAGGAAGATAAGCTGCCGGTGTCGCCGAGGAGCTGGCAAAACTCCTTCCAGAAGTTGGAAATGAACTGTCACTGGGGAAACCATGGATTCTGAACACGTGAGTTAACATGACCTCTGCCATCTTCTTGGCAGAGGAAAGTTTGAGCAGAGGAATGAAATGTGCCATCTTTGAGGAACGGTCTACCACCGTCAGGACGGTAGTGTTGCCTTTGGAGGGCGGTAGTCCAGTCACAAAGTCCATGCAGATGTGCGACCATGGTCGCTGAGGCACTGGGAGGGGCTTGAGCAGACCCATCTGGGCCTGGGACGAGGTCTTATTTTGGGCACACACTGGACAGGCCGCCACGTACTCCGAGACCTATTTTTTCATGGCCGGCCACCAGAACCGCTGCTTTATGGCAAACATTGTTCGTCGGACGCCCGGATGGCATGTGAACTTGGACGTGTGAGCCCAGTGGATTACCTGAGAGCGTAAAGACACAGGGACAAACAAACGGTTGCCTGGACACTCACTAGGTGCCGGGCTCACAACATTCGCCTGCTTCACATCTGTTTCTATCTGCCATGTTACCGACCCAACGACACAGTTCAGTGGAAGGATTGATACTGGTTCCTTGGCATTATGTTCAGGCTCAAAGAGGCGAGACAGTGCGTCTGGCTTACGGTTTTGTGTACCAGGCCGAAAAGATAATGTAAAGTTAAATCTGCTGTAGAACAGAGTCCACCGGGCCTGACGTGAATTGAATCGCTTGGCTTTCCTAACGTATTCTAAATTCAACCTCAACCACAAACTGTCTCTGGGGGTCCGGAACAGTAAGTACAGGTGCCGTGGTGAATCTTTTCTTGAGGCACTGGAAGGCGGACTCGGCCTGTGGGGGTCCACTGAAAAGAAACCTTAGAGGAGGTGAGAGCATGCAGAGGTGTGGCCACAGAACTGAAGTTGTGTATAAACTTCCGTTAAAAGTTGGCAAACCCCAGGAATTGTTGGACTCTTTTGCTGCTATCAGGAGTGGGCCAGTTGGTCACCGCACTGACCTTGGATGGATCCATCTGCACCTGATTGGTGGTGACAATGTAGCCCAGGAAGGAGACAGTGGTTGCATGTAAGTCACACTTTTCAGCCTTCACATATAACTGATTCTCAAGAAGCTTCTGGAGAACTTGGCGGACATGCATGACATGACACCAGTGGTTGCATGAGACTTTTTCGTTGTCCATCATTTTGACGGACAGGATCGTAACATTTCCGTCATAATCCATTATTACCCGTCATTTTATTTGATAAAAGTTTTTTAAGAGTTTTAATGATGAGATGAGACATGTTTTTAATTTTGAGTTTGGGTACTGAGCAGCAAATGTTCATTCATTCATTTTTTTTAAATTATGATTCATACAGAACTTTTAAGGGCATGGAGAAAGAAAAAGATGAACAGAGACACCGACCGTGTGGTCACTTTTCATGTCAACACGAACATGAATGATTTATTTTTTCCTGCACTGACAGCACAGCAGAGGGGGGCAGAGGCCGCTAAAAACACAGCAACCACTGTGCCTAAACAGACAAATATGAACAATGCCATCGTTTTAAATGAGACAATTACAATCAGAATATGAACAAGACATTTACAAGAACAACTCAATTGACCTGCTGTAGCCTAGCCTGAACGCTGATTTCTGCATCGTCGTGCACCCTCGGACACATCTGTTACTCATCTTAGCTTTTCTACAGATGTCGCAGAACATTTTGCCATCTTCCCTCCTCAGCCATATTAAGCTCTTGCTCCCACTGAACCGGGTACTCCCGCTTGAACTCCTTGCCACTTGCTTGCCCCTCTACCGCTGGCTGAACGTTGTCAGTTTTAGTCTTACTGGCTTCTTGTCCTTCATCCTCCACCACATCAATCCCTCTGTTTTCACCTTGTTTATCCACACCATCACAATTACTGGGCTTATTAAAAAAGCTTCGGACGATCAGCTGCCGTGTCATTTTGCGATTGCTAAAGCCGGTTAAATTAAACAACGAGGTAATCAACAAGGTCAAAAACAAGACTAGACAATTAATATACACACACTCGCCACCAACTGGACAGGGGTGTGAATGACTAAATAATAGTTACAGACTACAGTAGAGTACAGTAGATCGCCCTCAGTCGACCTGGCCACTAAGGATATAATATAATGTGGGCCGCTGGTGGACATTTTGGCGCTGTTCCAAGTTGTGTTCTAATCTGTCAAAATTACGGACTGCTTTCAGATTTTTACGTCATTGTTAGAAAAAATCCGTCATTGACGGAAAATATTCGGTTAACGTTACCTCTGCATGAGACTGACTATCTGGGGAGAAAATCAAAATATCGTCCAGATACACGAAAACAGAAACATTCAAATTTCATTTACCATAGCCTGAAATACAGCAGGAGCATTACATAGTCCAAAAGGCATGACCCGATATTCATAATGTCCGCTTGGGGTGTTGAACCCCGTTTTCCATTCGTCTCCATCTCTAATCCTGACTAGGTGGTAGGCTTTCCTAAGATCCAGTTTGGTAAAAACGTTAGCTGTTTGAAGCAGTTCAAATGCTGAAGAAATCAGCGGAAGTGGGTGGCGGTTCTTAACAGTTATTTCGTGCTATGGGCTGTATTCAATGTATGGCCTGAGCGACCCATCCTTCTTACCCGCAAAGAAGAATCCTGCACCAGCAGGTGAAGAAGAAGCACGGATTATCCCGGCTTTCAACGAGGAGGACATGTAATCGTCCATGGCCGCCCACTCCGGTCCCAAGATGGAGTATAAGCGCCCCCTAAGGATGGGTGCGCCAGGCAGCAGGTCAATGGCACAGTCAAAAGGACAATGAGGGGGCAGTGACATAGCTTTGGTTTTATTAAAAACCTCTTTAATGTCATGGTAGCATGAGGGGACCTTGGAAAGGTCAGGAAAATCTGAGCTTCTATCAGAAACGGCAATAGTTTGTGGGGCTCTACAGGACACGGTCTCTGAGCTGAGTTGTGTTACTGGTGCTTTGGTGACAGCATGGTGGGGAAAATAGCCGGACTTACAGGTCTGTTCACAATTCCCTCCCCATCCCTTAATTTGTCCTGAACACCAATCAATATGTGGGTTATGTGTTTTTAACCAAGGAAACCCCAAAATCAAAAAAAATCAAAGGTAGGTCAAAAAGTTCATAAAAACACAACAAATTAGCATTAATTAAAAAGTGCACAGTTGTAGCATTACATTTGTTTGCTTTAGAAGTCAAATATTCAGGTTATTTTTTTTAACCAGGCACATCACAAAGTGCATTTACTGAATACAATAATAGCAGTCTTAATAAATGTCCTCACATACAAAAAAAAAAACTAAAGAGCTCCAATGCAACACAAAGAGGTAGTACTGTAGCAATACTATTTTTTCCCTTTTCAAGTAATAACAAAAAAATCATATGTTTTGGTCACATTTGACCCAGACACATTACAAAGTGCATTTAAATGAATACAGAAAGAACTGTCAAACCCTTCAGTGCACAAACCCATAACAAGGGATACGGGTAAATATATGAATGAATACTACACTACACGTCTACTATAGTAAACTAGGTGCTTACTATCAACTCATTTGTGATTTGTCATCGCTGACTTTCTCAATGGGAGAAGGGACAGTTGTTGTTTTGAACAAGAGCAGTGATTTTTGGCTCATAGGATGTCAATGCAATCCTAAGACATTGGTGAAGAGTGCTTTCAGTCAGGGAGCAGCGAGTGCTACTTTTGATTGAGTTCGTGTGTGAAAAGCTTAATTCACATGTGTATGTTGATCCAAACATACTGAGCACACAGATCGCTACTTTCTGAACATTAGGGAACTGCTGTTTTTTGACATCACTCCAAAACTTTGCTGGCCCGTTAGTGCGCTGCATGTCAATAAGTTCCAGTGTATATTTCCCCTTGTCGATGCAGGGGACCACTTCCTTTGTTCTGGTTGATACGTCCCCCTCTATTGCAACAGTGTAGGGGTCTCTGGCAAAGCCCATCACCTCTGTGGGCAGAGCAAATCCATCCAACAATCGACCGGCAAAGTTCTCTTTCAACCTCGCAAAAATCTGTCATCACATCCGTGATTTGTGCCGGAGATGTGATGTGTTCGGGGAGCGTCGGAAAATGCAGTATCCGAACCGTGCTCAAGTCGGTCGCGAAAAGGTCCAACGCGGAGTGTTGCGTTCATGGTCTGTACTAGTGTAGGAATTTGGCTGCGGGAGGCTGGGCCACTCAGGAGTTGGTTCTGGGCCGCATCTGGCCCGTGGGCCGCCAGTTGAATAGGCCTGCTGTAGTCTCTTGACCACTTCGCAGTGGCCCCTGCGGCAGCTATGCCGGTTAAATGGGAGACCATAATGCTATTTCAGCCTCATCTGACACAAACGCTGCTGGGTTAAGTCTGTTATGCAGGTCACACTGGACTAGGAAGGTTCTGCAGTTTCCAGATTCACCTGAATATTTCTCTGGCAATGCCAACCGCAGTGGGACAGGAGAGAAATTGACCTCGGCCTGATTAACAGCAGGATTGGCATCAGGTGGCATAGCAGGAATCGGAGCTGTGGAAGTTGCCTCTAGAAGATGAGTAAGGACTCTGTGGAGCTGTGCTGCCAGATGGTTCACCTGTGACGTGACAGAGGTTTGGCAATCCTCCTGGCGTTCTGAAAAGTCTTTCACTCCATGGCTAATGGTTTTAGCTGCTCCTGGTGCTGATGGATGATGTTTCCCTGTGCGGACAGGGCGGTCTCGAGCATCTTGGGGTTGGCTGAGTCCATACTGGTCGGTTCGTTCTGTTAGGAACCTTGACTCAATAGTTTAGAGGACTCAAATTCACAACCCAGAGACAAAAAACGTTTGAAGAAAATAATCTTTAAAAAAAACCAATCACTCTTTCAGAGGATATAACAAAATATCAAAAGTAAAGCGCTCACATGGAGGAAAAAAGGCAAAACACTGAGTCTCTTAAAGAGCATCTTGCAGGTTTTTTTTTTTTCTACATTTATGCTTAAACTTGCTTGAAAATTACAATTAAAAAAAGTGAATGTAGGATTTGATATGTTTTACGAGACATAAGGGCAGGAATTCAGAGGGAAAGGAGCAATTTTGAGCTCTGCTCTTAAAAACTGCTTTTTTTTAAGGTCATACGTCAAACGCGTCATATTACATCACACAGGGGACACATCTCCGCTCTCTGACTGCGGGTATAGTTAGTAGTTGCGTTGAGTTGAGCGGTTGTGTTTTAGTGAGCTGGTATTTTTCTGTAGTTTTACATTGTATTTCACCTTTTCTAATCATGGTGCAGTATTGTGTTTGTGCAGGTTGCACAAATACCAGCCTGTCAGGACATCGAGTCCACAGTTTCCCTCAAGGGAAAAGGACCGGAGCTAGCGTTCGTTCATGGGTGCGTTGTGCATCCACCTCCCTGCAGCACATACTCTCCACAGCTTTATCAGGAAACTGTATTACATCTCTCTCCCCCCCCCTTTGCTGCTCTCTCTCTCTCTCCCCTCCGGTACACGGCACCGTAAGACGTAGTGTGGAGTTGCATTAGGTAACGCTGTGGTAGCTGTACTGCTCCAGCTGTCTCCTTTGTGTTTGTTTGTTTCCCCCTGTCTGTGTTGTTTGTGGGTGCGTGGTGGCTGTCACTCCTGGCTCCCGGCTCAACCTCCACTCACCTGCTGCAATCAGCTGTGCAACCCCCCCGACTACACACCTGCTTTCCATCAAGCCATTTACAACGGCATATCAACAGAGGCTCCAGAACCTTTCTCCGCCAGATCGTCAAGTATCAGCCGTATCTCGCGTCTCCCCTCCGGTACACAGCACCGTAGTGTGGAGTTGCATTAGGTAACGCGAGATACGGCTGATACTTGCGCATTAGTTTCTGTTATGGATCAGTATCAACAGTCCTGCCAGTAACGTTACTATATTATCAATGCTACTTTAGTTATAGCCTGATATATGATAGCTAACTTCATAATGTTGTGATGTGACGTTAGCTAACATTCTGTAGCTAACGCCGGTCACTCACCAAGATAGCTGCCCAGTTCTCCACTGGTTCTCCTCACACCACAGCTCAATTTCTCTCCGATGGCCGTTATTTCTTCTAATCATTGGCTGCTCCTGGTCTCTTGGACGCCTAGCAGGCGCATAATTATAAGGTTGTGGTCCGTCATATGCATTCGAGTATTCATGTTCAACTTCTTCTGTGTCGAAACTAGCATTGGGATCCATGTTTATTAATACGTTACACCGGCCGCTCTCCCCCTTGTTTCCCCCATGTTACGTCACACGCGGGAGGTCACGTGCCGAGGCTTTTTTATGCGGAAGTGAACATTTCTTACAAAAACGACGACAGATGTCACTGTAGTGTATATTTCTGTATATCTTTTTGAAAATCTAGTGTATTCATCATTTTCCTACACATTTATTCACAGGTGTCTTTAACCTGGAAGTTGCTCTTTAAGCGATGGCTTGGATCTGGCTTATTGGAACAATGAGCAAGACGAACCGACAACTAACAAGGGGAGACAGGACAATATATACATGAGGTAAGTGGACACAGGTGGAAACAATCAGGGGCGGGGCAGACACTGACGATGGCGGGAAAAAGAACCAAGGCAGGAAATAAAGGGACCTGGAATGAGACAAGGTGAGTACAAAATAAAACAGGAAGTGGAACATAAACTAAATCAACATGAACATGACAATCACAAACATGACACAACTTAACATAATTGACGGGACACTACACAAATGTCTGTTGATTTGGATAATGATACCTCAGAATCCAAGTAAGAGCACTTTGTATGTGTTTGTGAGTCAGAGAGCTCATGTATTTTAGTGGTAGAAAGCTGAGACTAAGAATGAAATAAAAATATACAATGTTGAAACTCCCATTGTATATGCTCAGGATTTAACCCAATTTAAGGGAATAACAAAGAAACATGTTGGGTTGGAGGAATCACAGCAGACTAACTTAACACCAGCCGAAAAAAGACTAACAGTGAATTCCTCTGAAGAAATGTGAGAAAAAAACAATTTCTCTTTATTTTTGATCGACAGAGTCTTATGAATTGTTTTGAACGTGTGATCAAGGATAGATGTAACAAGCACAAAGGAACCTGGAAGAAACTGGTGGCTTTTTGGTGTTTCTTTGTGTGGGTTTTACAGCCGTACACTGATGAACAGATAAATACACCCCATGCTGTGATAATAAACTAGAAAGTTCTCTCTCTTTGCTAATGCACAAGGATGTCTGGCTGACTTCTTTATCCTCAGCATGACATGCTAAACGTGTCATAACTTGAGTCAGATCAACTATCCTGCAAGCCTGTTAGCAGTGTTACTACCATGCCTTTATCTTTTCCCTTTCTATAATAACATATTAGCATTAACAAGGTTTTCATTTTGAAAATCACAACATAAAGGCACAGTGTGTAGCATTTAGGGGGACATATTACCAAACAGTGAATATAACATATACTGTATGTCTATGTTTTAATTTGAGTATCATCTACTGAAACTAAGAATCAGTGTGTTTTTGTAAGCTAAGAATGAGGGAGCAGAGGCCTGTACTACGAAGCTGGTTCAACCTAACCTGGATATGTTTGAGTTAGCCGGTTGGCCTAATCCAAAACATACGCACTCTCGCTAAACGGCACTACGACGCGGGTTATCAAGTGGATCGCTCGAGCCAGCCGTGCCCTATCTAGTTAGGTGCGCGTTCACATGAAAGGGGTGGTATTTGGAGCATTCGACCAATCACAAACATGGACAAGCGTACTGACAACGCAGCGTCATACTTCCTGAATGAAAAGTCAACTATAATATTAGACATATGAAAAAGTTATACTTTAAACATCCATGACTTAAACACTTTATCCGGGATAAAAGCCACATAGTTGCACCTGCAAGGTGAATACAGCTGGTAAAAGAAAAAGTGTTTGAATGCGTACATTAACAGGTTTATGATATCACTGCCCCATCTAAGATACGAGTGGATCTGACTTTAATTACATTTGTCTCGAGTGTTTCGTCAACTTAATGTGTTGCTTAAAATAATACTTTTGCATACAGTATGTGACACTGTGAGTGTTGCACGGCCAGATACGGCTCAGCTGACTCAGATAAGGAAATATATGATACATTATGATGTGATATGCCGCGGACTGTACTTAATGTTACTTGATCGCTTTAAACTCCGCACACTGAGCTCTGATTGGTCAGCAGGCAGTGCTTTCACTGAGTTGAGCTCTTAGCCTGCAACCTAACCTGGGGGGTATACTACGAAGCAGGATTTTCGTTTAGCAAGATAACTTCTGGGATTTCCGGTCCTACGAAGCGGGTTCACTTTTTAGCGGGCTAGATCTCCATGGTGACTTATCCTGGAACCTAGTCTGTGCTCCGAAGCAGGTTAGGTTCCAGGATAAGAGATCAACTCAGCGAAAGCACCACGCCTGCTGACCAATCAGAGCTCAGTCTGCGGAGGAAATACAGTTTAAACTGCCGTTACAGGAAAGACGGCCGGCCAAAATCACCGCTGTGTGAACGTGAAAATGAATAGAATATCACCTCCCATCTTCAGAGCAATCGGACTATTATAACTATTATTATACTATTATGTTAAGAAAGCTTAAAGAGCCTGTGACACGAGTTTCCCTCATCATCCAAACCCATCAATTTGAGTAAATATTGTCCCCTTGAAAACCGTTATTGAACTGATTTTGGATATTTGTACTATTTCATTCCTCTGCTCAAACTTCCCTCTGCCAAGAAGACGGCAGAGGTCATGTTAACTCACGTGTTCAGAATCCATGGTTTCCCCAGTGACAGTTCATTTCCAATTTCTGGAAGGGGTTTTGCCAGCTCCTCGGCGCCACCGTCAGCTTATCTTCCGGTTATCACCCGCAGTCCAACGGTCAGACAGAGCGCCTGAACCAAGATAACCATTCATCTGCCCTTCAATGTTGAGCATATTCTGGATCTTTTCGGGGATTCTTCAAATCCCGCCAAATTATGTGTGACGTCATTGCGGGCCAAGCGCTCCAGCTGCACCGTTCAGGATCCCAGCATCTGCATGTAAATGCACGATGGCGCACACAGCAGCAAGCAATGACAGAGATGACAGTTTAATTTTGAACGTGTCTGAGAGCTCATATGAGGCTGAAGGATCGGTTTATGTTTTATCTGTTAGAAGTTTAGGAATTAGGTGCTTCAATATGGGCGATAATACGGTCATGTAGACAGTGGTGGACTGGAATTAAAAATTAACACGGGACTCTCGACCGGCACACTTCGGTACCGCTAGTAAGTTGTCAACGGGGGGAGTGGGGGATGTGCTAGTGACTTATCCGACCGGCCCACTTCGGTACCGGCCCATCCGGATTCGTCCCGATGGCCAGTCCGCCACTGCACCCAGCCCAGCCCACGTAAACTGTCAACGGGGGGAGCCTCGCTGCGGGGAAACGGTGGACCTAGTGTCCCGATTTGAGTGGGAATAATAATAATAATCATAATCTGTGCATTTTATCGATTAATTTCCCCAACATTGTGGTAAAAAAAACACACGTGTTACACCATGATGGTGTACTACAACTACAAAAAGCATCGGTTTGTGTTTTCCTCAGGAAATGCAGACCGGCTCAAACAAATGATTTTTAATCATCATCCTCACGATCATTTAATGTATCATATGTTCGCCGAATTGACATGAAAGCACTAATAAATGTAGTTTCATCCACTTGAGTTTACAACTACAAAAATAATCGATTTGTTTTTATATCACATCCGAGGGGAGGAAATTCAGCAGCTCTCAATACCGATTTGTAATCCTAATTTAATCATCATCTTCACCACGATCATTTATGTTTATGTTCGCCAAATTGACATGAAAGCATGACAAATATGAATATACTGTAGTCAACTTCATTAAAACGTTATTAATGTGCCTAATCTCAGTAATTCACAATTTCTACGCATGACAACACACTTTGTCCGTGTTTGGCTCTCTCGCCGCACAGTGAAGCGTTCCCGCATTGACGTCACTTCCGGCTTCCCCCAAAGCTTCAAAATGAGTCGAAGGAATTTCCCCGCGATGTTCGAAATTATTTATATTTATCGCAACGATGACTGTTCGAGATGACTAGTAGCCCAATATTTCATTGCACAACATTTGTTGGGAGGCTGTCACAGGTAAACCCTCTTAAGCCCCAAGCCTGTTTTTCAGGTTTCAGGCTCGAAGATGACATTCCCAGAACAAATGACCATATCTTCCCTTCTAAAAGGGTTAAATTAATAATCTTTTTTCTCAAAGTAATGATAAACCTGTGAGTTGGATGTAGAAAAGTCAGAATCAATATAGATATTTTTTATTTTAAAGAAAATTTAGATTGAACATGGTAAAAAACTATAAATGATAGTGTCCGTCCCAAAAATATTTTGTACTTATAGTAAAAACTAACCTTGGATGATGGGTTAGTAGACTAAAAGCTTTAGAAATCCAAAGTACAACATATAATAAGTACCCTGTATCAGGATTGATGCAAAACAAGTGATATTTGACCTTTTTAGACAGATCTAGCAAAAAAAATCTCCTCCGGGGCCATTTGGCTGGATCTTCCTTATCTCTGGCCCCCCTTCTTCGATTTTGACATGTGACATCTCTTTCTGACCGTTAAAGCCAATAGAATCGAAGGGAAATCGTCCCGCACAGACTCATGTTAAAAAAAAGATGGCGTCTTCAATCTTAGAGCGTAAGAATGGCCTGCTCTACTATTTGAAAACAGAATTGCAGTTTTATTGCTTATAGATTATCAGGACATTGGATATTAACCTATGGATTAACTACATCATCGTTGTTATCGTTTTAATGCCATTGAAGACCATGTTTGAGCAGACAAAACCAAGGTAAGCCATGTTAGCGTTGTAGGCTACCTAGCGCCACATGTTTTGATGTACGTTTTTGTTGATAACGTCGCGAGTTTGTATCTTTTAGTGTTGAGGTGGGCACCGTTAGATTCTGTGTCTTTTTCTGTGTTGGATGTGTAGCTAGGATAAGTAATACGGGATCTAGGAGTGATTTTCGGTGCAGTAATAGGTTAGCATTTTTCACTCTAATAGCTAATTCAGAGGCTCACTGTTAGCATTGTGTGTTTTTTTTTGAAGTAAAAAAAAAAGGAAAAAGATCAGTTAAATTAGTTTTTTCCCGTTATATGGATATAAAATATTCATAGTTTATTAAATATTAAGGTTCCTTAGACGTTGTTTCCTGCAAATGACGCGATTTTGGCCCCGGAACCGGGTCCGTGGGGCTTAAGAGGTAACCGGATCAAAGTAACATTACGTAGCCTACAGTCCGCGGCACTGTGAGTGCAGACGTCGATGTGTCCCATTGTCATTCATATCACATCATATCACATGTATCATATATTTCCTCATCTGAGTCAGCTGAGCCGTATCTGGCCGTGCAACACTCACAGTGTCACATACTGTATGCAGAAGTATTATTTTATGGAACACATTAAGTTGACGAAACACTCGAGTCAAATGTAATTAAAGTCAAATCCACTCGTGTCTTAGGGGCAGTGATATCATTAAACTGTTAATGTACGCATTCAAACACTTTTTCTTTTACCAGCTGTATTCATGTTGCTTTTATCCTGGATAAAGTGTTTAAGTCATGGATGTTTAAAGTTTAACTTCTTCATATTTGTCTAATATTATAGTTGACTTTTCATTCAGGAAGTATGACGCTGCGCTGTCAGTACGCTTCTCCATGTTTGTGATTGGTCAAATGCTCCAGATACCACCCCTCTTACGCGCACCTAACTAGATAGGACACGGCTGGCTTGAGCGAACGAGTTGATAGCAAGCGTTGTAGGACAGTTTAGCGAGAGCGGCTTTGTTTTTGGATTAAGTCAACTGGATAACTCAAAACATATCCAGGATAGGTTGAACTAGATTCGTAGTATACCCCCCTGGTCCATGAATCTAGTTCGTAAGACACTGTAAGTGCTCAATAAGCTGACTCAGATAAGGAAATATATGATACATTATGATGTGATATGAATGATAATGGGACACACTTACAGTGCCGCGGACTGTAGGCTACTTAATGTTACTCTGATCCGGTCACTTATGTTGTGGCAGATATTTAAGTAAGCTTTCTTAACGCTAATGTTATAATAGTCAGATTGCTCTGAAGATGGGAGGGGATACTCTATTCATTTTCACATTCACACAGTCGGGGATTTGAACTGCAACAGCAGTTTAAACTCTATTTCCTTTATCCTGTAATATGACTTGATCGCTTTAAACTCTGCACACTGTTGTTATCAGCTGTTCCACCATGGTTTCTACCTCAACCTGTGTAGATGTATCCTTATTGAAACTGTTACATTCAATGAAAAATAAAATCATTGTGCAGGCTTACGTGAACACTGTTCTACATGAACAATATGGGCAGTTTATACATTAAATAAATCAACAGTATAGTGGCGATATGCTCCAAGTGGAAGCGATTCGCCATTAAAGCAAAGAAGAAGAAGAAGAAGAAGAAGAACTCCGCACAGTTGATCTCTTATCCTGGAACATATCCTGCTTCGGAGCACAGACTAGGTTCCAGGATAAGTCACCATGGAGATCTAGCCTGCTAAAAAGTGAACCAGCTGCGTAGTACCGGAAATCCCAGAAGTTATCTTGCTAAACGAAAATCCTGCTTCGTAGTATACCCCCCAGGTTAGCCGCACAGCCAACCCAGTCTCATGGCATTTCGTGTTCACCAACATGAATTTTAATCTGTTGATTCGTGTTCACCAACACGATTTTCTCCTTTTTTTCGTGTTGCACAGCACGATTTTAAAAGCATTGTATTTCTATTGGTAGTCTCACAGCATTACGTGTTATAGGAAGACCGGAAGCTGTGTGGTTCATAAAAACATGTTCTTACTCAATATCAAGCCACAATTATTGCTTTTATTTTAAATCGTATAATTTCTGACTTTTGCTGCCGTCTGTGAGGAAAATAAATGGGGCTCAGAGACTGAGAATACTGAAATCTGTATTTTTTAAATCTTTTTTTCCTTCTAATTTGTTATTCTTTTCAAAATAACACACTGTTATTTACTCACCAATAAAACACAATTATCCTTGTTTTTATTTATTTGTTTAGTTCCATAATCTCGGGCTTTTTTTGACGTCCGTCAGGAACTGAATTTCCAAAAATAAAAATAACCGGAAACAGACCGAGGCATTTCGAGCGGTTACCCAAAATCCTCAGCTATGGTTTAAGCTCGCTGATTGGATGTTTTAGCCGAAATGCATGTTGGGATTTGGTGTTTATATGATATGAAATCGGAAAAACATTTCAAAAGAATAAAATAATACTTAATTCCGAGTGTTCTTGCTTTTCTCTTTGAAAGTCATCACATAACGGCATTGTAATACACGGTTCGGCTGCATTACATATTACAGATCTGCCGTAGTTCTCTATTTATAGAGCCCTGATGAGAAAACCTTTGGAAAAACTGGAAGGAATGCCGCCGAAACTGAATACTTGACGTGGATCATAAATATATCAACAATTAAACAACATCTTCAATTTCTCTTCACACAATACGTCTCCTCGCAGTATCAACACTAATTCGGCTGACTTGTAAATTTGATCTAATTCATAGATAGGTTATATTTACACCATAACGGTGCACAGCTGATATAAAAGGACTTGTAGTTTTTAAAGATATTACTGATTTTCTTTGAATATAAGAATGTAAATACTGAGTCTGAAATAGTATAGCAATATGCTGTACAATTATGTGAAAGCATGAATAAAACTACACATCTTCAGATGTTGTACATACATAAGTGTCCTACACTAATAATACAAAGTTATTATGGCTGTTTGTACCTTGTGTGCACCGCCTAGTGGTTAAAGCACGTTATTGCATTATTGTTTTTATGTGTTATATTTGATTACAAAAATATTAAGAGTACATACTTTCATAGGGGGAAAGTAGAAGGTCAATGATAGAAATATAGAATATAAAAAATCTAGAAGATACTATAAGTGATCTCTACAATAAAACAGTTTAGTGCAGGATGTACAAAGATATTAATAGGAGGAGGTGCACAACAGAAAAACGAATTAAGAAATTAGAAATGTGCAGAATATGACAGTTTAATGGTGGAGGTATACACACATATTGATAGTCTTGTAATGCGCTGTTGAGGAACCTGTGACCCAAGATTTTCATTCATTGCATACACCGTAGTTGTGTATATGATATGTCAAACCTTTGAAAATCTTGAAAGGGATGTGCAAAATAGCCATAATATACAGTCTTTAATTAACTATTAGTAGAGAATAACGAGTAATGAATATACTTTATTACTCGTTTCCATTCATGTCAATTGCAGATAAATATTTAGTCTTCTCAAGCACCAACTATCCAATATCTCTCCTGATTGTTGGCACTTGACAATCACCTTCCCTGAATTTTACTCAGGTGTAACTAAAGTCTGATTTAAGGGTTGTTTATATTTCACATCATTAATCAGAATCTGCAAAGTAACTCAAATAATTGTAGTGGAGTAAAAATACCAGGTTAACCTCTGTATTGTTGTGGAGTAGAATTACAAAGTAACAATGAGCTGTCATGTGGGCATATATTAATGATGTGCATTATGGACACAAGCGATTTTCACCCATGTATTAATTATATGTTTTACATTTGATAACACCAATGTCATGGCAACTTCTAATTGTGGGAAAAACGAAAACCTTCAGTAGAGACGTCCCATAGAACATTTTGCGAAACACAATAGCCAGCATGTGAAGTTCTGGGGGGGCGTTCGATTCCAGTTTTGGATAGTCTGGTATGGTTTCGTTCCATTTCAAACAGCTGTTTGACGCTAGGCGTAACCTTGGCGCACTGCCACTCCAACATCCAATCCCAGAGCTTGAAGATTAATCACGGGGACTGTAGTCCTAAACGATAGCTGGGGATTATGGGTAGTGTAGTGTCTTCGGCCATCCTAAACGTCTGTTTCCGGTTATTTTTATTTTGAAATTCAGTTCCTGACGGACGTCAAAAAAGCCTGAGTTTATGGAAATAAACAAATAAATAAAAACAAGGATAATTATGTGTTATTGTTGAGTAAATAACAGTGTGTTATTTTGAAAAGAATAACAAATTAGAAGGAAAAAAAGATTTAAAAAATACAGATTTCAGTATCCTGAGGCTCTCAGCCCCATTTATTTTCCTCACAGACGGCAACAAAAGTCAGAAATTATACAACTTAAAATAAAAGCAATAATTGTGGCTTGATATTGAGTAAGTACATGTTTTTATGAACCACACAGCTTCCGGTCTTCCTATAGCACGTAATGCCGTGAGACTACCAATAGAAATACATTGCTTTTAAAATCGTGCTGTGCAACACGAAAAAAAGGGGGAAATCGTGTTGGTGAACACGAATCAATAGATTAAAAATCGTGTTGGTGAACACGAAATGCCATGAGACTGGGTTGGCACAGCATAAGTTACCATGGAGATCTAGCCTGCTAAAAAGAGAAGCAGCTTCGTAGGACCGGAAACCCCGAGTTTTCCCTGAAGTTAGCCGGCTAAGCGAAAATCCTGCTTCGTAGTATACCCCCCAAGTCCTCCTACATATGTCGTACGGCCATGTGTTCACAGTAGCACAGAATGAACAATCCAAACCAGGCTCTAGAGTGGGCCTTTCAAATGTTACCTGCAGACTCTAGTTCTCCAAAATGCTTGTAAAAGAGTGGCAATGCCAGCTGCAGCCAGAATTTCATTACTTCTAAAGCAGTGTTATGGTATGGCCTCTGAGTGAGGAAAACGTCCTGAAAGATACCAAGGTGCTGGTAAACTGTAGCTTCTTACAGCAGTAAGGGAGGGGTGAGCGAGGTGATATTCAGTTGGTTGCAGTCTGCAACCACAATGCTAGAGGGTGCCAAATCCTGCAAACTGTCTTTAATGCTAACACTTTGTCCCTAATGTAAGTTGTATTATTATGTTATTGGTAAACAAGCATTATTTGCTATAAGCTTATTGCTTAACAAGCATTAGTAGCCATTAGCTTATTGCAAAACTAGCATTAGTTGCTAAACCAAACCCTTTACACTGTATAAAATGTTATCTCATTGTAACCCTCCAAAGAAGAATCGTCTCTTGTCTCAAAACATTATGATCTTTAATGGGTGGATGAATGATTCCAAATTATTACAAGGCTTTGTGAAATACTAAGTTCTGAATGGTCGATAACATCACTTATTTTCAACCTGGGGGGTTGCCAAACCTTCATTGTAGGTTGCGAGGTCTTCTTTATGTGTTCTCTTTGCATATTTATCAGCAAACTTAAAGAGCCTGTGACACGAGTTTCCCCCATCATCCAAACCCATCAATTTGAGTAAATATTGTCCCCTTGAAAACCGTTACTGAACTGATTTTGGATATTTGTAATTTGATAACCATTAATCTGCCCTTCAATGTTGGCCATTTTCTGGATCTTCTCGGGGATTCTTCAAGTCCCGCCAAATTATGTGTGACGTCATTGCGGGCACAGCGCTCCAGCTGCAGGATCCCAGCATCTGCATGTAAACCTGATGTAAACGCACGATGGCGCACACAGCAGCATACTCAGACAGCAAAAACAGTTTAATTTTGAACGTGTCTGAGTGGTCGTATGAGGCTGAAGGATCGGTTTATGTTGTATCTGTTAGAAGTTTTCGGAATTAGGTGCGTCAATATGGGCGATCATACGGTCATGTAGCCAGTGGTGGACTGGGACTAAAAATCATCTCGGGACTCTCGACCGGCCCACTTCGGTACCGCTAGTAAATTGTCAACGGGGGGAGTGGGGGATTTGCGGGTGACTTATCCGACCGGCCCACTTCGGTACCGGCCCATCGGGATTCCTCCCGATGGCCAGTCCACCACTGCACCCAGCCCAGCCCACATAAACTGTCAACGGGGGGAGCCTCGCTGCGGGGAAACGGTGGACCTAGTGTCCCGATCGGAGTGGGAATAATAATAATCATAATAATCCGTGCATTTTATCCATTCATTTCCCCAACATTGTGGTAAAAAAAAAACACACGTTTAATCCATGTTGGTGTACTACAACTACAAAAAGCATCGGTTTGTTTTCTCATCAGGAAATGCAGACCGGCTCAAACACCCGATTTTTAAATCATCATCCTCACGATCATTTAATGTATCATATGTTCGCCGAATTGACATGAAAGCACTAATAAATGTAGTTTCATCCACTTGAGTTTACAACTACAAAAATAATCGATTTGTTTTTATATCACAGCCGACGGGAGGAAATTCAGCAGCTCTCACTAACGATTTTTAATCCCAATTTAATCATCATCTTCACCACGATCATTTATGTTTATGTTCGCCGAATTGACATGAAAGCACTGACAAATATGAATATACTGTAGTCAACTTCATTAAAACGTTATTAACGTGCCTAAACTCAGTAATTCACAATTTCTACGCATGACAACACACTTTGTCCGTGTTTGGTTCTCTAGCCGCACAGTGAAGCGTTCCCGCATTGACGTCACTTCAGGCTTCCCCCAAAACTTCAAAATGAGTCGAAGGAATTTCCCCGCGATGTTCGAAATTATTGATATTTATCGGAATGGTATCGCACCTTCTTTTTTAAACTGACGGTTCGAGATGACTAGTAGCCCAATATTTCATTGCACATCAGTTGTTGGGATGCTGTCACAGGCTCTTTAAGATTGAATGTAAAATATTTTCAAAAGAAATGTCCCTTTAAGAGCTTGGAACACATTGTAAACGTGAGCTTGTAAGATGAAACCCTTCAGAGCAGGGAAACAGCAACCTTGCAGTATTTCTCACGTGCTCTGTACAGTATTTCCCTCTCCCTCTCTCACATAGCTGCCGCCTCTCCTCACATAAATGTGTTTCTTTTGTCTTAATCTTGTCGATGGCACAGACGAAAAAGGTCACAATAAACACACTCTATTTTGGCTGTGGTTTGCTGGCCAGAATAAGACTTTTACCCTTGGACCCACACGCCCAAAGAAGGGGGATTGAGGTCAGCTTTTGTGTGTGTGTGTTTATGTGTGTGTGCTTGTCAACAGCAGAAGAACATCTTAGAAAGTTAGGGCGATTAGCCGCGTTAGTGTCTGTGCTAATACTGGCCCATATCTGCCATTGATCCTCATCAGCCCATATGTTCTCTGAAAGGGAAGCAGCTACCAGTTCAAAGCTGTGTGTATTTACAGTAATGCACTGCTATTTACAGGGTGGATGCTACTGTATCTGGCCAGCCATGTATGGCACAGTACAGTAATAGGCCGACCACTAATGCTGGTCCTTGTTTGGCTGAGCAGTATATGCACTGTACTCCTATACCTGTATGTGTTCCAAGGTGATGATCATAATGACAAATGTTCCTAAAAATCAGCTGTGACTGGGAACAGGGAGAAGCACAGCCTGTGTTTGTACAAAAATAAATTGTGTGTGTGTCTATGAGCAGTGCTTTGAATATTAGTCCAGATGGTCAAGGAAGGCCTAGTTGAGCCCTCTCTGTTCTTGCTGCCTGTGAAGCTGAGAGGCTCTCTGCCTCCATCTGCTCGTGCTCAGTGGAGGCTCCACCATGCTGCTGTCGCCGGGCAGCTATTAGCCGGCTGGGTGTCAGGGAGGACAGTAATTAAGAGATGAAATGGACTTGTGTTGTCCTTAGGGGCGGACTGGGACTAAAAATCAGCCCGGGCATCTCGACCGGCCCACTTTGGTACCGCTAGTAAATTGTCAACGGGGGGAGGGGGGGTGCTTGTGACTTCGTCCCGAACGTCCCGATGGCCAGTCCGCCACTGGTTGTCCTCAAGGAGTCGGCAGACTGCTGCAGCATCTAAAATCCCCCCACCCTCTTTGACTGAGGGGACTCGCCTCGCCTCCAACAACCGTTCTGTTTATAAAGGTCAAAGAAAATAGGGCAAAACTGACACACTGCGTTACAGTGTCCTCACATTCCCGCGGTGTCAGTCTTTCACAATAAAAAAAATTAAAGGTGGGGTAGATAAGTTTGAGAAACCGGCTCGAGATACACTTTTTGTTATATTCCATGAAATGCTCTTCACATCCCGATAGCAATGAATATCTTAAGTGCTTTGACAAAAAATCTATTAAAAAATGTCCTCTGTGAAAGCCGTAGCGCTGTAAAAAGCACGACCAATCATCTGAGCCGGCCCGGCTAAAGTAACTGGATGCCTGTCAGCCTTCCATCTGTGCACAAACTTATCTCGTGCCCTCATTGGTCATCTGCACGTTCGTGTGTGTTGGAGGAGGGGCTCTGAAGGAAGTGTCAGATTTTTTCCGGCTGTGTATTTTCAAATTCTAGCGCACTCAAGCTGGTTTCTCCAAAATTACCTACCCCACCTTTAAAGAATAGGATTTTTCAAAAATTCCTATCTATTTTTTTTAACTGCGATCAATCGATTTAATTACTTAATTGTGTAAATCGCCATTATATTCTGTGAATAATCAAGATTAAGGTTAAAAATAATAGTATTTACTTGCATATTAACAGATGTGGTGTTGTAATAATAAAATGCATGACAAAGTGATGCAGAGTGTTTTTTACTTTATGACATGATTTCTTAATAATTGGTTTTAAGTACAACACTTTCCTGACACTAAGCTGAAGCATCACATTCACAGAGAGCCGCTGTGATTCACCTCTGCATAGAGTGCTGCTATCATATTGAGAACACTATCTGTCCGTACAGTGGTGACGACTATCTACTATCTCCAACTACCTTGCAAATCTCAGCAAAATTCAGTTCCAATTCAGCCAAATGTGCCGCTATACCTAGTTAGGGTTCTTACTGATGTCCAGTGGTCTCCAGTCAGAGCAAAACAATTAGCTTGTGCCGATTCCTCCGACCTCACTGCCATGCAATTCATGGTAGACATATTATGGAGGGGAAGTATGAGTCAAACCTGGTGAAATCGTAAACATTGACAGCCCAACTTTTTGTAGGATTGTTTTGGCAAGTATGGCCTTTAGTTGAGTGACAGTTTTGAAAGAGGGAAATAGAGGGTATGAGGACCGCAGGTGGGATTCATACCTGTGTCCGCCCACTTCTTTCCCACTACATAATGGCAGTGATTTCTTCAAAGCATGTTCCATGCAAAAATGGATTTACAAAAGTTCCCCTGAGAACACATTTTGAAGACTTTTAATGAAACCATGTCTCCTATAGTCCGACACGGACAGAAAATCTCATCAATTCATGTTTCACCTTGGTCAAAGTCACAGTGGAGAAAGAGGAACTGCTGCTGAATACAGAAGCAGATATCAAGCATTGTAAAGAACTGCAGCACAAAAGCAGGTAATCTCCTATCAGATAAGACAGGGTCTCCTCTCTGTTAAGTCTCCCAACAATCACTGAAGCCTGTGAATTCAGAACCAAAGATAACATTTGCAAGTGCAACCTTCTGCATTTGCGTGTCACCACCTTTTGATTTGACCCCGTCGCTGCTTCAGGTCATGGGCAGATCAGATACGTGTTTACGATGCACAGCTGCTGTGCTTCTGGCCGTCTTTTAGTTAGGGCTTCTCTCATATCTTTGACCTTTCCTAATTTGAGCCGCCTCATTATGAGGGAACCCTGTCCACATTCCAGCAGCTGTGACGGTTGCTTTTGGTGTGACGACACCTAATCCCTATGTATGTGTGTACGCACGCTAATGGACCGGTGTAAGAGGCTCAGAACGTCACTAGGCTGCCATGCTAAGTGGAAAAAAAGCCCACCCCCTTCCCCCACGAACACACTTGCAGGGAGAGAAAAACAAGTGATCGAGAACATGATGGTGGGTGCCTAAACTAGTGGCTGCTGGATCAAGCATAACTTTCTTGCCAATTAAATTAGCCCAATATTTCAAATGTTACAAGGCCATTAAATGGTTGTTTGTTTTGTCATGAGTTGTTTTTTTAAACTCTAATGCTTCAGCTGGGGCAAACTGCACATGCCAGTGGGGATATCCAAAATAATAATTACGTTTCATTCTGAACTTCTCATATTTGTATCAGATTTTAGACATGGATGTGTAAAGAGAACTGAATACTTGACACGGTCATTCTTAGTTGCTTAGTGCCGCATGAAGCCAAAATGGGCTAACTCTTGAGAGCAAAAATACCTGTATATCTGGGGTCATGGAGCATGTGCACTTGCGTATTCCTTAAGCCCCGCCTTCAATCGGCAGAGTCACGGTCTAATGGACCTAATGATATAAATAATAGCTATTCAAGTGATAAGACTGAAGTTGATTTACCGAAGAAAATATGTTGATTTGCAGACTTCCCCAATTTCAGTCAATAAGCTAGATTTCTCTTAATTATTGGAATATTACTGAGACACACATCCACTTCAGTGGGTGGGATTCTTTTCTGGGTATCATGAATGTCTGTGCAAAACTGTGAAGCAATCAATCCAATTGTTGTTGACAGATCTGGCCAGAGAATGATACCAATTATTTTGAAAAACAAATGCAACTTGTGCTTGTCAAGATTATACATTTCATATTAAATCATCATTTATTTATTTTATTGATATTTGTACAGATTGACATAAAGCCAGCCCAGACATTTCTTTGTTTTAACCAGATGTGTAGTCCTTTTAACTGATAAAAGATGAATGCATAACAATTTGACAACCAGTTGAATATCTCTGTGGTGTTCTTTTGCAGATGGCAGCTTTATTATAATATCTTTCCATGGCTTATATAGATTCCTTTTGGCTGTAATTCTTGAAACATTGACATGCTAGAAGTCTATTTGAGGCTTATGTGTAGGTGGGAATGGCGATGGGTCATTATATATTAACCTCCCTCAGCTGCATACTGTGCACATGTAGGAGTGTATGAAATAAAGTTGGAGATAGTGATGGTGGGATTGTGTGTACTTCCATATATCTCTTACATAACTTGTGACTTAATATTAACACCAATCATTACTTCCGGTTGGTCTCTGCTTGTCCGAAACTGTGTATCCACCCGGGCTTTGAATACAGATTTGAGAAGGATTACTTTAACACCCAGATCACCCCCATATGTCATCTTCCCATTACATATTACCCCCCCCCCCCCCCCACACTTTAATCCCAAATTCCCCCCGAGGTCAATCAAAAAGTTCCTGGTCACAAAGTTATGATGCCGGGACTCTTCCCACCGGGTGAGGGTTACACTGGCTGACAGCGAGGAGACCTGCCTCTGGTGGGGACAGTTGCACACACACACACACACACACACACACACACACACACACACACACACACACACACACACACACACACACACACACACACACACACACACACACACACACACACACACACACACACACACACACACACACACACACACACACACACACACACACACACACACACACACACACACACACACACACACACACACACACACACACACACACACACACACACATTTATAATACTGCGTACATTTCACTTACCCCCTCCAGTGTTGCTCAGAACCGCTCTTCGATTGTTGACTCCATGATGTATAAAGAGAAACGGATCCAGCATTGGAGGCAGCCAGGGCCCCATTTATCTCTATGAGAGTTTTGATTAAGTCCCGCCTCCCAACTGCAGCGTCACGTCCGGTCTAGGCTTTGTCCACATCTTCTGGATTTGGCTTTAAGCGCATTTTAAAGCTCTAAGACCGTAATGATTGACAGATGTCTCTTTCTCAATGCAAGTCAATGGGAGAAAGCCTCTGTGGGCCCAAATGCCATTACTGATTGACATAGAAGGTACACCACTACGGAAATGTGCATCAATGCCCGGCGCACTTCCTGAGGGCTTGGTTGACTCATTTTTGGGTTGAAATTTAGCCAGTGAGTAACCCAGGCTATGAATTCCTTTTTCAAGTGGCGGGAAATTGAAATCCGATTAGCAACTTAAGAAGCGAGACTGGGGCTGTGAAATATATTTCATTATCAGACACTTTTATCCAAAGCGACTTACAATAAGTGCACTAAACCATAAGGATGCAAACTCCAAACAGCTAGACACCTGCAGATGTATTCGGTTTAAGTAAGCCAAACCATTGTACAGTAAGTGATGGTGCATTAGCTTCAAATGGGCTAAACCTTCATTACTAAAATGTTTTAGTTTAATGGTTTAAGTCGGAAGATGTGTAGACTTTCAGCTGTCTTGATCTCAACGGGAATCCCGTTCCACCCAACCCTTACTTAAGCAAATTGTTTCTCAAGTACCCATTTCACAAGCTAATTTGAGCTAATAAAAGCTAAATTGTCGTTAGCAGATGGTTTCCAAGATGCATCTAGACCAATGTTCCGCTTCTTTTTCTCGCCACCTGGACCTTTTACCTTCATTCAACCAAAGCCTGCTTTTTATTATCTTCAATTTGCTACATTTGCATTTTTTTTTGTAAATGTGGGTACTTGTGAATTGATTTGGTTGTTAAGTTACAATAATGGCCAATACTAGTCAGACTACAAACAGGAAACAGAACACTTCTAACACAAAATGATTGTATTGTTGCCTTCAGAATCTGTGTGTGAATGCTACTGTATGTTTATTATAGAGATCAGTGCAAGGCAAGCTTTACCATTTATTTTCAGTAAGAATTGTATTGTGAGAAATGTAGTTGTTGGAGATACAGGTGACACCTTGGAGTCTGTTGTGTTATATCATTGCAAACTATACATGGGGGAATTATTCTAGATGTCATATTTTATCCTGTATTAATGTTGTTTTTTGAGCAAGTCACTTTAATAAAAGCTCAGTTTTATTTATTGTCAGCTGCTACCCTGGTGACTGTCCTGTTAAAAGGTTGAAGCTGGAAGGCATGCAATACATGCTAGTCACTTGTTAGGTTGATTGCATTGCATAACACTTTACTTTCCTAAATAAAAGGTCATTTTATTTTTCGGTAAGAGACGAGGGAATTGGAACTGAATTGAATGGTTAGCGGACCGGTTAAAATCGTAGGCTAAATGAAGTGGGTTGTTCCTACGATGGTGTAACCAAATTGAAGAATAATATTGCTTAAAAGGAAGCAGTGATGATCATTTAAAAAACGCTCCTCCTTAAACTTTATTCATGGTCAAGATTCTTTTTTGTAGCTCGAAACTGTTTACTTATCTGACTGCAAAACACTCTTAGAGAAGCATTACTTTGGACAGTTGGAAAGGCAACTGCCATAAAATCTCTGAGGCAGAAGATAAGCAGATTGTTGTGTCTGTTGCTGACATACAGAGAAATCTCTTTGAAGAAGTCATCCTTCATATTTCTATCAGGAGTGTAAATGTCTTCAAACGGCTCATCCAATTACAGCGTGGCCTTCCCAGACAGGCTGGGGAAAACCTAATATTGCCATTTCATTATATACTCGTCCGTTCAGGGCCTTGTCACACTTGTGATTCACCTTGTTGATCCTTTTTTTCTTCCGTAGGCCAGTTCAACAGACACCTGTCAGCCTCAATCACACTGTTTGTAAGCTTTGGGGCGACACAGAGCTTCCCTCACAGCCTACAGGGAGATCAGTGTTGTTTTGCTCATCAAACCATAAGCCAGCAGATAATTATTTCTAGTATTTGGAAGGTGGCAATGGAACACTGACCTAACTGACGCTGAAGGTAAACCACAGAGGGTTGGAAAGTACATGTTGTCACTTCTAGTATTGTGTTATATAACTCCAACGTCCAACAACAAACCTCTGACATCTTTCGCAGGACAGCTTGGTCCGATGATATGATGACAAAGTGTGATATATGCGCAATGTTCGCAATATTAAACAAAACTCACCTCACGTTGTACCTTTACAGTTGGATTCCTGCTTCTTTTCTCTTATCTTCGTCTTTGTTCATGATATTTTTAGTACAGATGGATAATAATGTGATAACTTAAATGGAAACCAAGTCACCAGAGGCTACCTTTAACATGTTAAATGCATATAGGCACCTAGCTAAACTTCTCCCTAACACTGAAAAAATATTTCAGAGGATGTTTACTATACCCAAGCATTCACTGCTGAATTTGTTAAATGTGGAGATTTAATAGAATTTTACATGATGGGTAATGACTTGTTTTTGTAGACCGACCGCAATGTTACCGTTGCAAAGGCCTCCTTCAACAAAAAGTAATGGGATTGTCCCATTGGACTTCAGTATATTGCATTAAATCAAAACCCTTTCTGCTCCACATCTGTGAGGCTGATAACTAGTGATATGCACTTACTCACAAAATAACATAGGTAGCTGACAAGTGAGTTTGAGAGAGGAGTGAAACCCTTCCTCACCGTCTCACCTCCACACACTGTGATGTAATCACCGAAAGATACAAATGCATCTGTTTATTTTATGCAAGGTGGCCCTCTCTCCCATGTATCGACCTGTCGACTCACTCAATGCATTACTCAGGTGTTCAGTTGAATTCAGGTGAGGACAGGGGCCGGGGCCTGGCGAACAAAGGGAGTGGGCATTGTTTGCTGGACAAACTTTTGTTAAGTAGGAGCCAGATGGAGAAGAAGCCTGGGTAGATGTGAAATGTTTAGCTCTAAGTGATGGTGACACCTCAGGCTGCTAAAGGAACATTTAAACCAAAGGAGTCTGAGGGCAAAAGTGTACAGATATATTTTGTGTTTTTGCTGGACACAAAATAAATTGTCTTTGAGATACCAGTCAAAGGCTTTTAGTTTGGGTGGGAAATGTATTATTGGATACAATTTAATTATCAGCCCCTCTCTTTGCCTGGTTTAGGAACCACAGTCGTGGTTATTTTTAGTGGTAACTAGGTTTAAAATATAAACTGATTTTTACAACACATTGCTAACGAAAAACAAATGTCGTCACCTCCTCCAATCCTAACGTCTGAAAGTGTCAGGGGAGTTTCCAGTAAGTGTTTGATGACCCTACAGTTTGAAGCTTGCAAAACAAGAAGAATGAATTAGGGTTAGAAGAATGAGCAGCTGTCATTCGTTTTGGTTACCTTGGTTTTGTATCAGCATCTCTCGGAAGAGAAAAAAAAAATAATAGTCATAATAAAACTCCAAAATGTTTTATTTAGTGGCTTTTCTTTTTCTTGTAGACGTCTTCTCATTTTATTTACTAATGTTTATGAGCTGCTTGGTTACAGTTCCTGTAAATATACAACACAGTTCCATCAAATAAACGCATCTAGTCTACACATCAGTATTCTAGAGCCTATGTAAAAAGTAATAATAAAATAACTTTCAAGTTGTTTACATCTGTAGGACAACATTAAATATAAATATATGTCTATTACATATTTGCCGGGGATAATTCGTGCACAGCACGTTCTACCAACATAATTGCACTTAGTCAGTGAGGTCAGCAGGTCAAGATCAATGCTGATTGCTGACTCACTCACAGTTTTATCCACTTCCACTTACTGCTCCTTGGTTTGGACTTATACTTAATATAGCGTACACTCCACTAGAAGACGCAAATGGAGTAAATAGGGAGAGGGTGTAATGGCAATATTAGGAAGTAACAGATTACATGTAACAGGATCACGCATTTAGGATTTTAAAAAAGTAGCTGTTTTCCCTTACAGTTACATTGAAAAAACATAATCTGATTACTGGTACAATTAAAAAAAAACAATGGGGATTACTAGCAGGATTACAATGTCACAATACCATTTTAAAATAAAGAAAACTATATTTTGAAGCACATTA
The DNA here is from genome assembly GCF_949606895.1 of Notothenia rossii. NCBI lineage: Eukaryota > Metazoa > Chordata > Actinopteri > Perciformes > Nototheniidae > Notothenia > Notothenia rossii. Next base: position 22,192,945 of record NC_136910.1, read on the forward strand.
AAAAAACGTTTCTTTGTGTGAAGCCATAGTTCATCATCAATGCCTCTGTATCAGAGAATGCTTCTGCTGGGTGGAGATTGGAATATGTAACCGTGCTGTCTGAATCATTCATTTATACTACTTTCATTCCGATGTTTTTTTAAATGGGCCCTATTATGCTTTTTGGGGTTTTCCCTATCCTGTATTGTGTAAAATAGGTTTGTGTCCATGTAAATGCTCTGCAAAGGCTAAAATCACTTTTAACTGCGTAGATGAACACCTGATTTGACAAAATACTGGGTTTACTTTAATTCGTAAAAAATACGTTATCCGAAAATACCGCAAAGTATTAAGGTTACATTATATTGTGATACTTAAATTGGGTTACTGATTACATTGTTTTGCTGGTAACTAGTAATTGTGATGGCATCCATTTTTAAAGGGAACCCTCCAAACCCTGAGTAAGGGCTGGATTGGAACTGGGCCCTGAATTTTGAGTTGTCTTTGACAGCGTTTTTCAAACCTTGGACACAAATTCATTTCTGCATGTGCTTTATTGAGTCTATAACACTTTAATCTGAGTTTATAAGTGGGTGGTTACCGCAAACGGCATACGCTCAACAAAAAACAACAAACTTCTGTAAAAGCATATCCTAACGTGCACTGCATTAGCTAATGTATTAAGCTAAAAGGCTAATGAGCGACATGTCTAGCTGTTCATGCTGTTAAATTGCAGAAGCTCTTTCATAGGGACAGCGTTATATTGCATTATGATGAAACTTATTGATGTAAGACTGGGCTCATTATTATTTAAAAACTTATGTTTTCAAAGTAATGTCCTGTCCCCTGCTACACATGTGATGTTCTTCAGGCCAGCAGCCCTCATTCAGCTGATCAAAGCTTCATTTTCTTTTTACTGAGTGTGTCTGTAGAATAATAGATCAAATATATGGAGTGGAAATGTGAAAATCCCTCAGCTAATGTGCCCTCTAATTTTCTGTAGTTTCCCCAAAAGAGAAAAAAAACTTTATTTCAAACTTTGTATGTGGGTTATTTACATGAGTTGAAGGTTTGGGGCTAATGTGAACAGAACATTCTAACTTGGACATGAGTGCGATGTGGGGAAGGAATCGCTTTTTTTCTCAGGAACACGCTGTAGGCAAATGACAAAGAGCAGTGTCACTGTGATTTAACCGAGGAAGTGACAGAGGCAGGAGACTATTTCAGAATTGTTGGCACCATTGCCGTTATGCAAGCATATGCATGTGGAAGAAGAACACATGATCTGATTCTATGTGTTTGACTATGACCATGGTGCACAGGCCTGTCTGGACCTTCACACAGGATAACCATTGACACTGCTGAACGTCAACTCTGACAATCAACGTAGAAGATGGCCTTTCATACTTTCTCTCATTCTCCCTCTAAATATTTCCATTTGCTGCAAGAAAGGAATTCTTTTTATTATCCAATCTTCCTCTACCTACCTGATATGCGAACGACAGAAGGGGGATAAGCCTCCGAGCTTTTAGATGTTTGTTTTTTTAGCCATGATGCATTCACGTGCCAGGAGACTTGGAATGAGAAAACACAGCAACTCTAAAATGCTAATGGATCCTCAAACAATCCGTGAGGACAGTGAACATTGCCACCTGCTATTACAGTTTGCACACAGGTACCATATGGTCATAGATATAACATCATGAAGCCAATGTGCCAAATAAAGTCAGGTCTTTAGCAGGGAGCTGCTATCTGGCTGTGTCTCTACAACAGCTGGCCGCCTCATTCAAATCTCTGAGTGGAGGCCGCTGCCACCATCTCTATTAGATCTGGGGACGTGCGGATTAAAGATATTCTCAGTTGGCTTGTCCTCATCGGGCCAATCGTCATTGTAATCCACTTCCTGTCGGTGTGTAGGCTGTGCCAGATGAGCCAGATGTAGCTTGTGTGCTTACATATCCGCCTGATACAGTGCATCATGTGTTATCCATCAAGTCAAGTGTTGCAGGGATGGAATGTAATGAAGTACATTGACTTAAGTACTGTACTATTTTAATGAACACATTTTGAGTATTGAGTAATTTCATTCATTGCTACTTTATGCTTCTAGTCCATTTCTTTTAACCAATATTATACTTGTTTACCACACTAATATTTGTCTGACAACTTTAGTAACTGGTAACTAATTCTGATTATTAGCTAATGCAAATCCAATTATAAATCAACATTGTCATATCATGCAGGTTAAGATGTCCAGCAACAGTGCGAAAAGTAATTGATATTAACTAGGGGTGCACCGAATGGGAAATTCTTGGCCGAAACCGATACCGAAAATAGGAAACAGTTGGCCGAATGCCGAAAGGCCGAAAATGATTAATAGAAATATATATATATAGATATATATTTTTTTACCAATGTTGTTCAGCTACCTGATTATGGAAAAATACATGATTATGGCAAAACTTAACTTAAATAATAATCACTATTATGGGTCCATAAAACATTTATTCAGCACTTTTGAATGCATACAGTACATTAATTCCAAGTCAAGTGCATTTTCTTTTCTCTGTAGGATAACTACAACAAAGTGCATTCAGAACAAAGCCAAGGTGCTTTAAAACTGCATAAACATCTAGGCCAGGAGGCCTACAACAAAATAGTGTAAATAAAGACTGTAACAGCCAGGCCTTCATCAACAACAAATGCACCTATAAGTGCATGCATACAAATGTGCAAACTGGATAAATCCACATGAATGTAACTATTTACAAATGAAATTACAATTGAATTTCAAGAATCTGTAAATAAGGCTGTCTGTCCTCATAAGCAAAGTAGTAAACATTGTATAAAGATACATAAAGTGAAAACTGGATACAAAATCCACAATCAATTACAAATTAAAACTGCGGTCGCACTTGTGCGCGCAGTGATGAGCGGGCCCTCGCGTCCGTGTGCCTGTCGGGGAGGGCAGCCGGTCGTCCCGGCGTCAAGCAGACGCGCGCGCGAGTCCTCGGAAATGAGCCGTTTGTCATTTCTCTAATTTTCGCGTCCCAGGTCCTCAGGCAGCGACCGGGAAACGGATGTTGGCGCGCCGTCTCGAAGGAAAACAAATTTCTCTAAAGGCTCGTCGAGGATCGATTTTCGAGGAGTCTCTCTGGAGGAGCTCTGATCCCCCTTTTTAAAAAGGGGAACCACCACCCCGGTCTGCCACTCCTTCGGTACTGTTTCCGACTTCCACGCAACGTTGATGAGACGTGTCAACCATGACAATCCCTCAACACCCAGAGACTTCAGCATTTCTGGGCGGATCTCATCCACCCCCGGGGCTTTGCCACCGTGAAGTTGTTTGACAACCTCAGTGACCTCCCCCCGGGAGATTGGTGTCGATCCCCCGTCATACTCCAGCTCTGCCTCTAACATAGAGGGCGGAGTTGTCGGGTTCAGGAGTTCCTCAAAGTGCTCCTTCCAACGCCCTAACACCCCATCAGTTGAGGTCAACAACGTCCCATCCTTACTGTACACAGCTTGGATGGTTCCCTGCTTCCCCCTCCTGAGGTGTCGGACAGTTTTCCAGAACAACTTTGGTGCCTCCCGAAAGTCCTTTTCCATGTCTTCTCCGAACTTCTCCCACACCCGCTGCTTTGCCTCGGCCACGGCTGAGGCTGCTGCCCTTCTGGCCTGTCGGTACCTTGCAACTGCCTCGGGAGTCCCCCAGGATAACAAATCCCTGAAGGCCTCCTTCTTCAGTCGGACGGCTTCCCTGACCACCGGTGTCTACCAGGAGGTTCGAGGGTTACCGCCCCTTGAGGCACCTAGGACCTTGAGACCACAGCTCCCCGCCGCGGCTTCGGCAATAGAGGCTTTGAACACCGACCACTCTGGTTCAATGTCCCCAACCTCCACAGGAATGCCCGAAAAGCTCCACTGGAGGTGTGAGTTGAAGGCCTCCTGAACTTGGGCCTCCTCCAGACGTTCCCAGCTCACCCGAACTACACGTTTGGGCTTACCAGGTCTATCCAGAGGCTTCCCCCGCCACTCGACCCAACTCACCACCAGATGGTGATCAGTTGACAACTCCGCCCCTCTCTTTACCCGAGTGTCCAAAACATACGGCCTCAGGTCCGATGATACGATAACGAAATCAATCATGGACCTTCTGCCTAGGGTGCTCTGGTACCACGTACACTTATGAGCATCCTTATGTTCGAACATGGTGTTTGTTATGGCAAATCCATGACTAGCACAGAAGTCCAGTAACAAACCACCACTCCGGTTCAGATCAGGGGGGCCGTTCCTCCCAATCACTCCCCTCCAAGTGTCTCCATCATTGCCCACATGTGCGTTGAAGTCTCCCAGCAAGATTAAAGAGTCCCCTTCAGGAGCACCATACAGGGCTCTTTCCAGGGTCTCCAAGAAGGCCGTATACTCTGAACTGCTGTTTGGTGCATAAGAACACACAACAGTCAGAATTTTCCCCCCCATAACCCGCAGGCGTAGGGAGGCAACCCTCTCGTCCACTGGGGTAAACTCCAACAACGAAGCACCCAACCGGGGACTTGTGAGTATCCCCACACCCGCCCGGCGCCTCACACCTTGAGCAACTCCGGAGCAGAATAGAGTCCAACCCCTATCCAGAAGTAAGGTTCCAGAGCCGACGCTGTGCGTAGAGGTGAGCCCAACCAGATCCAACTGGTAACGCTCCACCTCCCGCACAAGCTCCGACTCCTTCCCCCCCAGAGAGGTGACGTTCCACGTCCCCAAAGCCAGCTTCTGTCGCCCGGGTCTGGTCCGTCGAGACCCTCTGCCTTCACTGCCACCTTTCTGGCAGCGCACCCGACCCCATCGCTGTTTCCCGTAGGTGGTGGGCCCGCGGGACGGAGAAGCGGAGGTGTTGCCCACGTTGCCTTTTCGGGCTGTGCCCGGCCGGGCTCCGTGGCAAGCCCGGCCACCAGATGCTCGCCGACGAGTCCTCCTTCTAGGCCTGGCTCCAGAAGGGGACCCCGGGCTTCCTCCGGGCCGGGTATCCTCACTTCTTTGTTGTTCTTTCATGAGGTCTTGTGAACCAATCTTAGTCTGGCCCCTTGCCTGAGACCAATTTGCCATGGGAGACCCTACCAGGAACACAAGGTTCCAGACAACACAGCCCCCAGGTTCATCAGGGCACACAAACCTCTCTACCACGGTAAGGTGCTGGTTCTTCAGAGAGGCAACCGTGAGGTATGCTGTATAAATTGTAAAGCCACCTGAGGCAAATTTACAGTTTGGGATTTCAGGCTGAATGAATAAAACGTAATTGAAATTTAAATGAAAGATGAGACTAGCAAACCTGCTAGAAGATCCATTAAAAATGTCACCATGCTTTAAACACATACAGAATGCATACTTACACAGAAGGAAGCGTCCTTTCCTCCTTACGACAGACAGTCTCACAGTGCAATCAACATTGTTTCTGATATGCATGTCTCGTGCACCCTCGCAGAGGAGAGAGATCTCTGTGGTGTCCTGCTAATCAATGGGCAGATGGCTCCTCTGAATTGTCTGCATCATATTTGATTAGTTTTGGAAATGTTGTCTGATTGCAAAGTGGGCTGCTGCAACTCGCCGCCGCTCTGTGTATGTGTTATTGCTCAGACGAGAGTCCCTTTGCCTATGATTGAACCCTTGAAGCATGGTCTTCATCCTTCTAAGAAGTGTGTGTGTGTGTGTGTGTGTGTGTGTGTGTGTGTGTGTGTGTGTGTGTGTGTGTGTGTGTGTGTGTGTGTGTGTGTGTGTGTGTGTGTGTGTGTGTGTGTGTGTGTGTGTGTGTGTGTGTGTGTGTGTGTGTGTGTGTGTGTGTGTGTGTGTGTGTGTGTGTGTGTGTGTGTGTGTGTGTGTGTGTGTGTGTGTGTGTGTGTGTGTGTGTGTGTGTGTGGGGGGGGGTGGACAGGAGGAAAGAGAGCATGTCTGTGTGTGAATAAGTGGAGAGGGGGTTGTAGAGGCAGCGGTTAAGCTGTGTCTGCATGTGTATGACGTCCCTCCTTATCTACCAGGGGAGAGGGCAAGGAGGAAATGGGGAGGGGGGGGGGCTGTGGGGTTGCGCAACAGAACATTGGTAGTTTGGCAGTCGGTCCTGCCATCTGCGATGAAGGAAGCTTTTGAAACAAAAGTGCAGATGACCTGTGGCTGTGAAGGCTGCAAGTCGCTAAGAGCTAACTAAGCTAATCAGATAACTACGGCTAACGGTTAAACAACTTACAACTGTCTCCAGTCAACATAACCCCTGTAGGTTTGTTCACCGAAGACAACCAATCACAAGCAAATGTGTGTGAGCAGAAGACTGTAAACACATCTGAGAAAAAAAAACGAATTTACTAAAAACTAAATGAGAATTAAAAAGCCAGATGCTAAATCTAAATGAAGTTCGGGAGACTTGTGTTTAAACACAGACAGGAAAACATAGGAACTCAAAGTTACTGTACTTGACCTTGAGCACCCCTCGCACACACACACACACACACACACACACACACACACACACACACACACACACACACACACACACACACACACACACACACACACACACACACACACACACACACACACACACACACACACAGTCATTAAGACCTCTGTATTGCGCAGGGACTGCAGTGAAGGCTATCACACTCCATGCTTCTGTCTCTCAATAATGCATGATTAATTAGACAACTCTGAAATAGAGTGAAACTGAGCATAGGATGGAAACTAAAGAGGGACTCAGTAGGTAGTCACAGTCTCATACAGAGCAGGGACTGCATACACACACATAAAGACAAGCACACGCTCTCACACACTTTAGAGTGTGGTGTATGCTCAGATATGCACACTGTGTCTTATTTTCTGGATGACTGAGTTTTGTCATTTGCTCTTAGTGAAACTGGAGAGAGGACTTGAGAAGTCAAATAAACTTATTGCAGCACTTTCTGCATTCTGCACAAGCTGCTTCAACAATATTGTGTGTATTAACAAGAAAAGTGACACTGCAGTACACCACAGAAATGAATAAAAACGTCCCACAGGAAAACACAACCAAAGCCTAAACCAATTCACAATCTTCCATCTTTTTTTGGTGTTATTTTTCTTTAGTCCTTAAAACCAGAAACCTGAGGCAGTCAGATTTGTTTTATCTTAAAAGGCTCACAACTGTCCTGTTTTTGTTCACACAAACTGCTCTTATCAACCAACTTTACTGTAGTGTATACCTACAACAGTTTTCGCCGAAACAATCTTTGATATATACTCTGTATCTCTCCTCCAAATTGTAAACCAAGAAAGTTAGCAACCTGTTGGTAGCAAAGTGTAGCATTTGCAGCCAAGGAACCATTTAAAGATTGGTGCAGCTGAGATATACTGTATGTGTACAGTTAGCATTGCAAGGGCTCCCTCTACAAAAAGCAATGGGCTTTTCCATTGTATTTTTGAAATATTGCCGAAAATAAGAAGATGTTTATGATAATTTCATAGCAATGAATAAATTAAATGCTTTGACAAAAAATACATAAAAAAATGTCATCTGTGGAAGTCGTAGCGCTGTCAAAAGCACGACCAATCATCTGAGCCGGCCCGGCTAGAATAACTGGATGGCCTACCTGCCTGTCAGCCTTCCATCTGTGCACAAACGTATCTCGTGCCCTCATTGGTCATGTGCGCGTTTGTGTGTGTTGGAGGAGGGGCTCTGTAAGGAAGTCTGAAGGAAGAGGCAGATATTTTCCGGTTGTGTACTTTTCAAATTCTAGCGCACTCAAGCTAGTTTCTCCAAAATTACATACCCCACCTTTAAAGAGCCTGTGACACGAGTTTCTCCCATCATCCAAACCCATCAATTTGAGTAAATATTGTCCCCTTGAAAACCGTTACTGAAATGATTTTGGATATTTGTACTTTGATAACCATTAATCTGCCCTTCAATGTTGACCATTTTCTAGATCTTCTCGGGGATTCTTCAAGTCCCGCCAAATTATGTGTAACGTCATTGCGGGCACAGCGCTCCAGCTGCACCGTTCAGGATCCCACCATCTGCATGTAAACGCACGATGGGGCACACAGCAGCAAGCTCAGACAGCGATGACAGTTTAATTTTGAACGTGTCTGAGAGCTCATATGAGGCTGAAGGATCGGTTTATTTTGTATCTGTTAGAAGTTTAGGAATTAGGTGCGTCAATATGGGCGATCATACGGTCATGTAGCCAGTAGTGGACTGGGACTAAAAATCAGCCCGGGACTCTCGACCGGCCCACTTTGGTACCACTAGTAAATTGTCAACGGGGGGAGTGGGGGATTTGCTAGTGACTTATCCGACCGGCCCACTTCGGTACCGGTCCATCGGGATTCGTCCAGATGGACAGTCCGCCACTGCACCCAGCCCAGCCCACGTAAACTGTCAATGAGGGGAGCCTCGCTGCGGGGAAACGGTGGACCTAGTGTCCCGATCGGAGTGGGAATAATAATCCGTGCATTTTATCCATTAATTTCCCCAACATTGTGGTAAAAAAAACCACACGTTTAATCCATGTTGGTGTACTACTACAACCAGTGGTGTAGTGGGGATGTTTTTACTGGGTGGACGGGGTGGTGGGTGGACGGGAGACACTATGGACGCGCTCGTGAACTGTCAACGGGGGGGGGCTTGGGGACCTCTGTGTCGCCTGTCAGCGCAACTTACATGATGCCGTTTAGACAATATAATAATAAAGGCCGGCTGTCAGCGAACCGATCCGGCCTTTCTGCGCGACTATCACTCAAATGCGGGACATAGTCTCAATGTGTGGGACGCGGGACAAATAATAAAAATGCTGTGTGTGCAGTCCCGCACAGTGCGGGACACCTGGTCACCCTACACACACAGTTCTGCCCCTCACACACACACGCTTCAAATCAAGTTGCATAAATGCTTGAGCTACGTTTTTATTATAATTACTGTGAAATCTGCCTATTATGTTTTCGTCATTATTACAACAAACACACACTTGCAACTGATAACACTGGCAATGATTTTAGATGTATTAGACTATTAATAAAAGAAATCATGCTTCAAATAAGTGGGGGTACGGCGTACCCCCGCGTCCAACGCCCACTACACCACTGACTGCAACTACAAAAAGCTAAGGTTTGTTTTCTCATCAGGAAATGCAGACCGGCTGAAACAAAAGATTTTTAAATCATCATCCTCACAATCATTTAATGTATCATATGTTCGCCGAATTGACATGAAAGCACTAATAAATGTAGTTTCATCCACTTGAGTTTACAACTAAAAAAAAAATCGATTTGTTTTTATATCACATCCGACGGGAGGAAATTCAGCAGCTCTCACTACCGATTTTTAATCCTAATTTAATCATCATCTTCACCACGATCATTTATGTTTATGTTTGCCGAATTGACATGAAAGCACTGACAAATATGAATATACTGTAGTCAACTTCATTAAAACGTTATTAACGTGCCTAAACTCAGTAATTCACCATTTCTACGCATGACAACACACTTTGTCCGTGTTTGGCTCTCTCGCCGCACAGTGAAACGTTCCCGCATTGACGTCACTTCCGGCTTCCCCCAAAACCTCAAAATGAGTCGAAGGAATTTTCCCGCGATGTTTGAAATTATTGATATTTATCGGAACGGTATCGCTTTTTCTTTTTTAAACTGAAGGTTCGAGATTACTAGTAGCCCACTATTTCATTGCACAACAGTTGTTGGGTTCGTGTCACAGGCTCTTTAAGTGTTGGAAATGGGAAACATTTCTAATTTTGGTCTTAAGCAACATGTACGTTTGTTTTACTGCCCTATTATCGGTGCTAAATCTAAGTCAAAGCCCGCTGACTTCACTTCCATGTATGATGGCAAACACAAATGTCCAAATATTTACATGATCTTACCCCCTAACTTTTATTAAAAAAAAGATCTTACTATAAAACATCACATCAGGCAACAGAGAGTTAATGCAGGGAGTCAGAGAAAGAAAGACAGACAGAGAGGGAGAGGGGGCTTCATCCATGAATAGGGAGCATTCAGCCCTGCTCTGTCCCCGTCCCCACAGAGACCAGGCCGGGGCTGGAGTTTCACCCCGGTCTGGCCTGGTGAAATACAACCTCCGACTCCGACTCGAAACACTTTATTGATTCCTCTCTGCGACCCCTCCATATTTTATTTTTGCAAAAGTGAAAATGGATAACAGGAAAGTTCATATCAGCATAACTGAACAATACAGCGCTGTGTCAACTCAGCTCCACTCCTCTGAAGAGGACAACTCCTCCTGAAATCATTCACAGCACTAGTGGCTGCACACAATTATGATCCTGTGCTCAGCCTGGCCTGTGCCAATAATGAATACATGGATACACAAATACAAGATGGGGTTCTGAATTTAGAATTTGATAACAGCTGCTGTTGAAAGTGGAGCTCTGCTTGCATAAGCTGCCCACTGTCCTGCTGAGGAAGTGTGCGTCTTCAATGATAGGCAGCGTGTCCATCATGCTAGTGTCATCTGAATTCATGTAACAAATATTTGCATGTGTTCGTTTATGATGTAAAATCTCTACTATTTGGGTTTTTCTTGAGGACCTAAAGAGGTCTATCATGGTTTTTAGGGTTTTTACTGTAGTGTGAAGATTTTTGTAATGTAAATGGTCTGCATAGGCTACAATCCCAAGTTCCCTCAAGAGGGAGTTTCTCTGGTTTCAGACAGAGGGTGAAAAGAGGTGCTGCAGCAGAGAAAGTATGAGGAAAATAATACCTTTTTGAACATTGAAGCATGTAAACCTGTCACAGGAGAGGCACAAAATACAAATATGTCACCGGAAAATGAGCACAATATGTCCTCTTTAAGCTTTGACTCTCAGCTTGTGTGTTACATTTGCCTCTGGGTTAGCATGTATGTAAGATTCAAAATCAAATGCAGCTCCAGAATCCATAACTCAACTCAGCTAACTTCAAAGCAGCGAAAATAAACGTTATGTATATTATTACAAATAATAATCTACGTTTTGTGTTGGAGTTGAGGGTGTGGACGGTGTGACAATCAGTCTCACTTCCTTATTCTCTCCAACATTCATCACTCACAATCCCTCTCCAGAGCAATGACTAACTGTTGTTCAATCAGAGAGACGTGATGTATGAAATACATGTTTATTATCGGGTCACATTATATAAATGAAACATAATGATGACAGTTTATAACAAGTGAATGAAATGGTGTTTGGCGATTAGGCCCAGGTTTTGTAGGATATCATTCGGGAAGGGAAAGAACCATTTCCGATGAACCCCCTGGGTCTAGACACTGGTGGTGGTGATAAGTGGTTAGGTCCGGTTGGAAGGGAGAAGGTTAAGCTTGGCCCTGAGTTGGAAGCGGGAGGCGAAGGGGTGGAGGAGGGTTGCGCGTTGACACCTGGAAGACAGCTGATGGAAAAGGGGAGAGCATACTGTATATAGAGGGATTAACAGGTGCGATGATTAGGCTTGTGAATTGAGGGAAGTGATAGGTTAGCTGAGGAGTGGCGCTCCCTATCATTTAGTGAAGGGAGTGAGTATTGCCATGACGCGCAATACGAATTGATAGGTATTCCTGCCTGAACTTGCGCTGAGCTTCATTTGGAGGTGGCTTTTAAACATCTTGAGTGACATCCATTTCAAAATATATTTTTGTTCCGCTTTGCATGTACAACAGCAATCTTTCTTGCAGCTTACCTTCATTTCCAAACCACAGATGCAGGTTTGGAAATGAAGACAAGCTGCAAATTGCCCAGTGAGATTATTTCTCTCCGGGGCCATATTCACATATTTCAATCATTATTTTTACAATAGACAGAACAGGTTGATTGAAAGGCAGGAATATATCTGGAGAGTGCCAACAACTGAGCTTCTGATTCTACCCTGAAGAACTCCCCTAAGAGGGAATCGAAACATTATGAACTCAAGTCATATTTTCAGGTATTAAATAAAAATATCTGCTAGTGAAGGATACAAGAATAATGTTTTAGAAATACGTAGCCACTAGGACACACTGACCTAACACTTGTAAATAAAGTCCAAGGGCACCACGGCAGGGCCAGGATGTGAACTTGGACCTCTCCAAGTAGCAGTCCACACTCCATATTTAGGTCTGTTCAGGGACTTGAACCAGAGACCCTACGGCTCACAGTCCAAGCCCCTACTGACTGAGCCACTGCCGGAGAAAGGGTAGTGGCCAGCAGCAGTTTGGTTACATTCAACTACTGTAGTTAAGCCCCAAGCCTGTTTTTCAGGCCTCAGGCTCGAAAATGACATTCCCAGAACAAATGACTATATCTTCACTTCTAAAAGGGTTAAATTAATCATCTTTTTTCTCAAAGCAATGATAAACCTGTGAGTTGGATGTTGAAAAGTCAGAATCAATGTAGATTTTATTTTTATTTTAAAGTAAATTCAGATTGAACATAGTAAACAATTTTAAATTATAGTGTCCGTCCAAAAAAAAAAATTACTTATAGGGAAAACCACCCTTGAATGACGGGATAGTAGACTAAAATCTAAAGGAATACAAATTATAACATAAAATAAGTACCCTGTATCAAGATTGATGCAAAACAAGTGACATTTGATATTTTTAGAAAAAGAAACCCACTTCTGGGGTCATTTGGGTGGATTTTCCATATCTCTGGAACCCATCGGTTGATTTTGATGATTGACACCTGTTTTGAAACAAAGTTCCTAAAATCCATCTAAACATTAACCATTGGTGAATGAGTGACACACAGCCAGAATTCCCAAAACCGGAAGCTGGGTTGTAGCGCTCATAGCTCTCATAGCAGCTTGATATGAAATCTCAGTTTTTTACACAAATCTTGATGGATTATCAGTAATCATTTCAAAGTGACACAGACACATTGGATTAACCTTCAGCAGCGTTTTTATCGTTTTAATTGAACACAACTTTTGATCAGAAAACAGCAAAGCTAAGACGTTTTTGCCGTTTTGGCTCCGTAAAGCTAAGTTGTGTGCTTTCTGAATTTGCCTTAGCTGAGGTGAGCTTTAGTTGCACAGTGATGATACTTATACCTCTGGAATATGTGCAATCTCAGCTTTCATATGCAGTGGCGTTTTCTCCCGGAGGCCAAGGGAAGCCAGGCTTCCCCTGTTTTTTCTGATTGTAGTTATAATTTAAATAAATAAATAAAAACACTTTGTTTTGTTTCGGTAATTCTCCTTTGCTGTGTGTTCCTGCCGGACCGTCTCTCCGTCTCTCTCCCATTCTCATTGAGTATTTTACAAAGAGTGAAACAGCGCCCCTCTAGATGTTATGGTGAAACAGTAGATTGCATTCAGTGTTGCGAGAGGAGGCCAGCCAAATCTGGCTTCCCTTGGTGAAAAAAAATGGAGGGATTGACCAATCAGATGACGCCAACGTCATGCCCCTGCCAATCTGTGATTGGTCAGGGCCATGCCAAGGGAAGCAGGCCGCCTCCGGCTTCCCCTTGAGGCTGGCGATTTGATTGGATTGTGAGGCAAAATCCCTTTCCTCACAATCCAATCAAATCGCATCGACATCAGTTTTACTACGTAGTACTGTAACTGTCATCACCGCCGTTAGAAATGATCAAGCAAATGAAGCATGATGGAGGGAGGAGATTTGGCATACTTAATTAAGCATAACTTCACTAAACTTCCGCTACAGCAGCAACTAAAAATTAAAGCAGATGAAACTCCATACAAAATGACATCATTGAGAGCATAGCTCGTTGTATCCAGGATGAGACTGATAAAGAAATAAAGATTTGTCCTTTCATTGCTGTACAAGTGGATGACACATCAGACCTCTCCAATAAGTGCCAACTCACTATCATAATCTACGTGAATGAAAAAGGCAGTGTGTGTGAACGTTTCCTCTGCTTTTTTGATGTCGGCTTAGAAAGAGACGCAAAAGCTGTAACATCAGTTGTCATGAGAGCCATCGGGAACTACAGTCCAACAAACAAATTGATTTGTCAGACTTATGACGGAGCTCATGTCTGCATGAGCGGACAGCACGGTGGCGTTCAGGCTTTAGTGAAAGCACATTGCCCCAATGCGCTATTCATCCACTGTTATGCTAAGGCACAAACAACATTCAAGCAGCCAAACTGTTTTTTGCCAATCTCGATGCCTTCCACAATTTTTTCTCACGTTCATGTAAGAGATCAGCACTACTGTCTGAAGTTGATCGAGCTGTGCGTGTACCAGGGGGTTCTGCTGTGAGGTGGAACTTTAAAAGCCGCGCAGTACAGGCCATCCATGAAGGACGCGGGTCGCTCTGTATCGCTTTTGACAGGATAATGACAGAGCAGGGATGGGACAAAGAGACCATTGCACAGAGTGCTTCCTTGAAGCAGAAACTTGAGGATTTTGACTGCATACATTAATAAGAAATGCTTAAATTAATAAGACGAGAGAGTTTCAGCTGGAGAGTGCGTGCGGACCTGTCGGTCAGATAACAGGCGTGTAAAAGTCCTGCATCTGTATGATACAAATGTGTGTAAAATGTTACTGGGCGCTGAAATCACTCATCTGGTTACGTTATTGACCACCCCCCCCCCTCCAAAAAAATTGGCTTCCCCTAAATTTTTCCCCACGCCACGCTACTGTTCATATGATATATTGCTTGTGCAGATCCGATAAGTAATAACATATTTCTACCGTGAGTTCTGTGCTAAGTGCGTTAGCATTTTCTAGCTTCGTGCTAATTCAGGGGCTTGGTATTACCCAGAGCCATATAATAGAAGAGTTACGACATCTCTTTTCACTCCAATGGACCAGTTTTTTACAGCAATGGCAGATCGTGGAGCCTCTCAATAGTTCCCCGGAAGTTAGCTTGCCGCTAACTGCCGGGAAACTATTGAGAGGATCTGCGGCTAGCAGCACAGTAGAGTTGCAGCATAATAGACCGTTCGTGATGCACTTTTAAAGGTAAGAAGACGTTTAAAGATTTATATTGCGGATATTATCAGAATATCTGAATCAAATTAACTACACATGTGTATTAAAGGATGTTAGTGGATTATCCCTTAAATAAGTATATTTTATGTTTTCTGATAACAGATTAGACTAGGATTCCGGATAAAGTTAGCAACACACGTTAACCACGAACAGCCTATTAATCCGTTCTCTTACTGTTACAGTTGCAAGAAAAAGTATGTGAACCCTTTGGAACAGGGGTCACCAACCTTTTTGTCACCGAGGGCTACTTCAAGGGTACTGAGTAATACGAAGGGCTACTTGTTTGATACAAACTTCCTGAATAACATAATTGCACGGTTCACCTTTAATGATAATATTATTATTAATAATAATCAGAATACATATTAATTTACTGTATGTGAAGGACTGTCTGATCACATGTTAAAGTCCTTATCTTACATTAAAAACTTTTTTTGGCAGTTGATTTCTGGGGGGTGTATGCAACAGATAGTCAATGTATGTTTCTTTATTTCATACTGAATAATATGTAAAAAAAGGAAAAATATTAGGTCCAATAAAAAAACTTTGCTTCTGGAAGCAGGCCATTTCGTGACGTCACGTGTGGTTCCCAGCTGCCGCTGTCTGGCTCCCTGCTGCCGTCCGGATCGCACAAATCGCTCCCATTTCTCCCGTAAAACCTTCTCTTTCGGGAACAAATGAACGGTAAAACCATCCCGATTGGTGTTGCTACACCCGCCAACGACACACCTCTTCACCATGATCCGGAAAAAACAAGACAAACTCGGAGATAAACACTGATACACAAAGTTGACATGCGGCTATACCAGCAATGCTACACTGTGTGATGCTGGGACGGGCTGAACTCACCAGGATTCGCGGAACCACACGTGACGTCACGACACAGCACCAAGCAGCGGCAAGTTTGAATCCAGACTTTTCTGGATACCTCTGAATTTGACCCATTTTCCCGATATTAACAAGTGATTTACAGCAAATAGGAAACGATATTCGATCTATATCACGTGTTACTGGAATAAGACCCAACAAGTTAATGCATTTTGAAACAGTTCTATGATCTTTCAGCTACAGTAAATTACGCAAGATAAGGACTTTAATGTTAATGATTCCTCACAATAATTATTAACAATGATTTACCATTGCTATAGTAACCCCATTGTTTTGTTATCAAAATGTATCTATATTTATACACATTCTCGCGAGATCTATCAGGGGTCGTTGTAATGCTGCGTTCACACCGGACGCGACTTCGCTCGAGTTTCACCGCTGCTGCCAGCTGTGTTTACTCGCATCATTCAAACAAGACGCGCTGGCTCGGGAGCTACAACTACAACAAAATGAACATATTTTACCGTGATTAAATTGTAATACAAGTTTCTAAATGATGCCGAAGTAACAACATACTGATACCGCTTAGTAAAAACCATGAATTAATGCTTGACAAGTCTGCAGACAAGACGGCAGGCGAAAAACCTTTTTAAATGCTATTTTCTGAATGGAGATTGGGTCGACCAGGCTAAGCTAACGTTGTATAGGCTCATTCCACACTCATAATAACGGCCTACAGACATAAATAAACCAGCGACTGTATTCGCCATGACACAGACAGTCTGTGGTTTGTAACTTTTGTCCAGTTTCTGAAAAGATATGAGGAGCTGTGATCTCTGTTTGCTAACAGCTAACTGCTGATGTTCTCTGTTTGAACGTCAGTGGCAGGCTGAGATCCTCACCACTGCTCTGTGTGTGTGTGTGTGTGTGTGTGTGTGTGTGTGTGTGTGTGTGTGTGTGTGTGTGTGTGTGTGTGTGTGTGTGTGTGTGTGTGTGTGTGTGTGTGTGTGTGTGTGTGTGTGTGTGTGTGTGTGTGTGTGTGTGTGTGTGTGTGTGTGTGTGTGTGTGTGTGTGTGTGTGTGTGTGTGTGTGTGTGTGTGTGTGTGTGTGTGTGTGTGTGTGTGTGTGTGTGTGTGTGTGTGTGTGTGTGTGTGTGGTGTGGTGATGAGGCCCATGATCGTAGCTGCTCATGCTAGCTTGTCTCAGCTAAAGGTGGATCGGAGATTTGGTGCGTGGAGTTCAACTCTGAACCTATCTGGGGTCAGAGTTCAATTTCACGCACCAAATCTCCATTTCACTTACATATGTACATACAAAATGTGTGCTTTTAAAATGTTATATTCAATATTGTCATTTTAAAAATAAAAATGTATTCAATAATTTTTTTAGACGGAGCTCCATGGTGACCTGTGCTATTTTTAGAACATGCACGCGGGCGACCAATTTCCCCCCTGCGGGCGACTTAGTGCCCGCGGGCACCGCGTTGGCTACCCCCGCTTTGGAACTACCTGGATTTCTGCATAAATTGGTCATAAAATGTGTTCTGATCTTCATCTAAGTCACAACAATAGACAAACACAGTCTGCTTAAGCTAAAACCACACAAATAATTATATGTTTTTATTGAACACACCATGTAAACATTCACAGTGCAGGGTGGAAAAAGTATGTGAACCCTTGGATTTAATAACTGGTTGATCCTCCTTTGGCAGCAATAACCTCAACCAAACGTTTCCTATAGTTGCATATCAGACCTGCACAACGGTCAGGAGGAATTTTGGACCATTCCTCTTTACAAAACAGTTTCAGTTCAGCAATATTCTTGGGATGTCTGGTGTGAATCGCTCTCTTGAGGTCATGCCACAGCATCTCAATTGGGTTGAGGTCAGGACTCTGACTGGGCCACTCCAGAAGGAGTATTTTCTTCTGTCGAAGCCATTCTGTTGTTGATTTACTTCTGTGCTTTGGGTCGTTGTCCTGTTGCATCACCCATCTTCTGTTGAGCTTCAATTGGTGGACAGATGGCCTTAAGTTCTCCAGCAAAATGTCTTGATAAACTTGAGAATTCCTTTTTCCGTCGATGATGGCAATCTGTCCAGGCCCTGAGGCAGCAAAGCAGCCCCAAACCATGATGCTCCCTCCACCATACTTCACAGTTGGGATGAGGTTTTGATGTTGGTGTGCTGTGCACCACACATAGCGTTTTGTGTTCCTTCCAAACAACTCAACTTTGGTTTCATTTGTCCACAGAATATTTTGCCAGTAGTGCTGTGGAACATCCAGGTGCTCTTTTGCAAACTTCAAACGTGCAGCAATGTTTTTTCTGGAAAGCAGTGGCTTCCTCCATTTTATGACTAACTTATGCAGAAATCCAGGTAATTCCAAGGGTTTCACATACTTTTTCTTGCAACTGTATTTCCTGAATTAGAGAAAAGGGGCTTCTTAACGTGCTTTTATCCGGGGTGGAGGGAGTTACATATTGGTTAAATATAACATTGGGGTGTGTGATTGTAGTGGGTGGAGGTGGTGAAATGAGGATATCCATCTTGGAGTTCAAGCTAGTATAATTACACGTTACACAATAATAAGGAAGAGAGCTAATTTTGTGATACATCGCTATTGATATGGATTTAGAGTGCATATTTGAGACTTCCAAACAGTAAACAAAAACTTAACTTATGGGTGAGTGTTTTTAGCAGAGCCATATAATGTCCTTGTGATTCTGTTAAAAACACAAGGTACGTTTCAAATAGGTCAGCAATTTCCCATCCTATAGGTTGCTAGATGTATCTAACCCTTTCTCCTGTCTTTGTCTCCCTCTCTCAGAACAAGAACCCCAGGGGGATTCAATGGAGCCTGAAGACCTGGGGGGTATACTACGAAGCAGGATTTTCGCTTAGCCGGCTAACTTCAGGGAAAACTCTGGGTTTCCGGTCCTACGAAGCTGGTTCTCTTTTTAGCAGGCTAGATCTCCATGGTAACTTATGCTGTGCGGCTAACCTGGTCGTGACCATGTTAGGTTGCAGGCTAACGGCTCAACTCAGTGAAAGCACTGCCTGCTGACCAATCAAAGCTCAGTGTGCGGAGTTTAAAGCGATCAAGTCATATTACAGGAGAAAGGAAATACAGAAAAGCTGCCGTTGCAGGAAAGACGGCCGGCAAATATCACCGACTGTGTGAACGTGAACATTAATAGAATATCACCTCCCATCTTCAGAGCAATCTGACTATTATAACATTAGCGTTAAGAAAGCTTACTTAAATATCTGCCACAACATAAGTAACCGGATCAAAGTAACATTAAGTACAGTCCGAGGCATATCACATCATAATGTATCATATATTTCCTTATCTGAGTCAGCTGAGCCGAATCTGGCCGTGCAACACTCACAGTGTCACATACTGTATGCAGAAGTATTATTTTAAGCAACACATTAAGTTGACGAAACAGTCGAGTCAAATGTAATTAAAGTCAGATCCACTCGTGTCTTAGACGGGGCAGTGATATCATAAACCTGTTAATGTACGCATTCAAATACTTTTTCTTTTACCAGCTGTATTCACCTTGCAGCTGAATGTGAATGTGTGCTATGTGGCTTTTATCCTGGATAAAGTGTTTAAGTCATGGATGTTTAAAGTATAACTTTTTCATATGTCTAATATTATAGTTGACTTTTCATTCAGAAAGTATGACGCTGCGCTGTCAGTATGCTTCTCCGTGTTTGTGATTGGTCGAATGCTCCAAATACCACCCCTTTCATGTGAACGCGCACCTAACTAGATAGGACACGGCTGGCTTGAGCGATCCACTTGATAACCCGTGTCGTAGTGCCGTTTAGCGAGAGCGCGTATGTTCTGGATTAGGCCAACCGGCTAACTCAAACATATCCAGGTTAGGTTGAACCAGCTTCGTAGTACAGGCCTCTGCAATGAGACCCTCACCCTGCGCCTGAGTCTCAACTCCCAGAGTTTTGCAAGCCTCTCCGTGTTCCTTATTTTTATTAAACTGACATTAAGCTTCCCAATGGTGTGGTCTTCGTTTTGTGAAAAATATGATTACCTCACATATGTTGTTGCTGTTGTTGTCTTTTGTGATAGTTAAATTGCTCCTGCTGACTTGAGCCAGCCATTCTTTCCTCCTCTCTGTGTCAGTGGGGAAACCTTACATTCATACTCCTTTCTCTGAGCGCTTGGAGCATCCCCAGGCAGCACAGCAAACCATGGGGGAGACGATATGCCAGGACAAAACGGAGGAAAAGGCACAGACAAACTACATGACATGCTATTCAATGTTTATTGAATTCCATTTATTTTCAGTCAGTTGACAATCATTGATAGGCACCTGTCGGTCTCCTGTCCTTTCTGAAAGTCATAAAGATGACATTACTCATTTAGATTACTTACGCCCTCAATTACCAGGGGATTAGTGAAACCACCATGAATTAAAGAAATGGTAGAAATGAATCTAATCAGAATTTTGAAACCTTCCTTCTCATCCCCTCCCTATAAATATATCAATAAACATTAGGATGTGATGCTCCTGACTACCATACAAGCTTAAGAAGATAATATTTGTTTTAAAGAATTCAAAGCAATAAACAACAGCAACAGGCTCTTTAACCAAGGCAACGTTAGCCTAACATATATATGTTAACAGGTAAGATAGCTGTTCACACTATGTATATTTTCTGCTATTTTATTTCTATTTGAGATGTTTACATTTTCGATTGTTTAATTCTAGTCTTTTAACTGTCTTATGTACAATGCCTTGTCTTTTGCTGCTGCAAAGCAAACATTTCCCAAATTGGTATCAATAAAGTACTTCTTATTTTATCTTAATCCTCAAATATTAGCAAATTTAACTTTTTTAAATATTGATGTAACTACATACACATCGATATGTTGTATAAATATTGTAAATCAAAACCTTTATTCACTACTTATTACCAAAAATCGTAGTTCTATCTCCGATAATCATGCATTCAAATGTCCCACCACGAACTTCCGGGAAACTATTGAGTCTCCCTGAACCATGTGACGATCAAGCATTTTGGACTTCCGTTGTCGTAACTCTTCTCTCTATATGGCGCTGGTATTACCCTTGTGTTTCGTTTAGCTAAAAATGGTTCATATTGTCTGATAGCTGAGTTTCTTCCCGTTAAGTCGGTATGACACATTCATAGTTTGTTAAATGTCAATACGCCCTCAGACGCTGTTTCTTGCAAGATGTTGCGTTTTTCCCCCGGTACCGGGGGCATGAGGCTTAACTGGTTGGGCCTGACCCAGAATCAGCCCTTTTGTAACAGGCCTGAAATAGAGGGGTAGAAGGCATGGCTACAATGGATCATCTGTTTGGTATTTTGAGCAAAACGCTTCAGAGACATGTTTTGTAGAGATATGGCCCTATAATATATTGTTCAAAAATAGCATAATAGGTGAGCTTTCAAATTAAGATGCCACTGGTAGGACTCAGGAGTCATTGTAGCATAACAATGACATATTCCCTTAGTTAGCTTCTTACTAGTGAATACAGCTAGAACTTTAAAGCTACACATTTCACAATGTTTATGTTTACAGTGAAACATCAAGATAAAGCACAGAGAATGAGCCTTAGCTCTATGAAGTTCTTTAGCACAGACAACTTTATATTAGTTCAGTCTTACTGCTCTCATCACTCTCTTTTATTAGCTACAAAAGGCAGCTGTTTTAGCTAAATTGGCAACTAGCTAATGTACATAATCAAATTATCTATCTTAGCTTAGCAGCTAAAGAGCAGGATTCCCCCAGGAGTGGTGGAGACCAAAACAAAGCTGGAAGAATGATTGCAAATTTTTGTGATTATCGGCATGCCTATATTAGGTGTTATACTGAATGTCAATGTTGCGTTTATAGGATGTTATGCTGCCCTTATGTGGCCAAAACATTTATTATTGCAGCTTTAGAGTAAGCCCTTCCTGGACAATTTTTTTTCTAATCTTACTACAATAACAGAACAACCAAGAGATTACTGTGACTTAATTATAAATGGCTTGTAATCTTTTTGCAGCATGGGCTTGATTGTAAGCATCAACATGTTGATTTTGTCTACGATGTGAATTTCTAATCTATTAGGCATGACATTTAGATAAATAGATCAAATAGTCCTGCGGGTTCAGCACCTGATTTTTTCATTTGAAATCCATACGCATTATTCCCCTTGTTGTTTGTCCTAACGGCTTATCTTGGGAAATGTTCCTTCTAAAGACAAGTGTGTTATAAGTGCCGTCACCCTTATCACCATACTGCTATATTGGAGGGTAATGATCATGCCTCAAAGCATGTATTAATAACACAGCTGATTAATGCAGCATGTGCAATGTGTCTGATGTTTTCAATAACCAGACATAATTCCAACCCAGTGAATAGGGAAAGCGTATATATTTGTGTATGTGTGGTTAGTTGATCCTGCTCTGTTCATATTAAATTGAGGATGTACACACTGACCTCGAAGACACATGGCACCGTGTCCTGGGCTTAGTCATGAGAGAGCTTCACACAACCTAACACACACACACACTCTTGTGCTTTTATGGACCATGTTCTGAAAGCAGGTTTGCCCAAGCTGTTTGTACTGGCATCGCTCCATAATTCAGCCACTCACACTTTGAGTGCAGAGGGGGGAAAAAATATAGAACATTTTATGGAAAAAAGTACAGATAAGAAAAGCAAACTGTCTCGGAAAAGGGCAAACATTACAGAGCAAAGACGCCTACACAGGAGAGTGAAGAAATAGGAAAGAATGAAGGACGAAAGGGGTCACAGGCAAGCACAGTGAGGCAGGATGGGGTTCATTCTTTGACCTCTCGTTTCAATCAGGGCAAATTTGTGATTAATGGATTTTCACATGGACATGGAATCACTCACCACTTCCTTGTGACATTCTTCTCAATCCATTGGCTCTCACAAGTCCTGATCCCGGTTCAGGGCTGTGGGTGTCTCCCCCCACTCCGCGGGTCGTGGCAGACAGTAAACACTGCGCTAAATAAATGCCTGACAGCTCAGAGGGAGAAGGTTAGCTACACTGGGCTGCACATACTGCAGCCTATTTATTTGCACCTCTGTAAGCCGAGGCACACACTAAATGCTTATTATATACATACAGGCATCTGAGGGCCAAGCTGTTTAGTGGTGAATACACACATAAAAAGGGCCTTTCACACCTGGAAGTCCAAACCAAGTTGCATTGTTTACATTTGATCTGGTTAGATTTGGTTTTAAATTACAATTGCACAAGTGCGCTAAGGCATGACATACCACCTCAAGTCGTCATGTGATATAGACTTGCAATAGATTGGTTTTTAGATATTCTCTCGTAACCTCTCAGATTTTTTTTTTTTTTACGTTTTAAATTCTTTTGGCATTTTTTTTACAACCAGCTCTTTAAACCAAATGCATTTGATGTCGTATTCGCACCTTCATGTGCTCCAACAGCTTATTTTGTTTATTTAGCTTTTTTCTCTTGTTCAATGTGTTAACCATTCCTGCTTTTGCTTTTATAAGCACAGGGGAGACTTTGTCACCATTCAGTTTACCCATCAAGTTAAAAAAGCAAAAACCTGAGTTTTCTAAGATCTTGAGGATCTGAGGAGTCAATTCATAGAAAATTGAAACACAAATTGTCCTTATTGCTTCAATAACCTGCAGCTGTCTGCTCTGAGGGCATCCACTGTCTCAGTCTTTCTCAGTCAACCCCACACCCACCCTGCACTGAGCCATTTCTTAAAGGAGTTATGCTACACTTAACATGAATATATCCTGCCCTGACTTCCTGTAATTGCTCCACAAGAGCCAACCATTATAAAAAAAACACCTGTAATTTTGGTTTGGATCAAACTGATAAGTCAAAACCATATGAGGCAGGTGTGAAAGGGTCCAAAGAGTCCACAGTTTTGCTGCAGCTTTGTAAGGATTAAATACAAACATTGCTGCTTTTAGCTATATGCTACTGTATCACATCCTCAGTTTGACTTGTTAACATGCTAAACTTAGCTAATTAGCACTTCCCAAAAATACAGCTGAAGCTGATAGGAATGTGATTATGTCTAACAGATTCAAGATATTTGACAGAAAAACTAAAATCTGCTGGTGGCGAAAATGTAGGTATCAGTGCAATCAGAAGGCTTCAATCTCTGGGACCACAAACGTTTTTAGCTATGCTGCTAAACTGTCTTGAAACTAAATTTAGTACTAAAGTTGGCTGAATACCAAGAAATAGGGTGATCCAAATGTTCAGTTAGGCCATAAATTCTACGTCAATAACAAATGTGGTTGAAGGAAATTCAAATTTGTGGTGCTGCCCCAGTAGTATTTTCTACAAATCGTGTTTCCTCAACAAGATGTGGGAATTTTCCTATCTCACATTGTAAGCTAAGCTGTTGCAGTGGAGACTGTGTCTCTGTGTCCTGCTAGGCATTGGATATTTCCCAACACCAGCAGCTTTGTCGGATTGACACAGCTCAGCTTTATTGTTGAGCACTGGAGAGGCCTTGTGTGGCCTTTTGTATTGTACTTATAGGAGGTGGCGCAACAAAAGGACACATGGCGTGGGTTTTGGATGGTGAGAGATAGGAGGCAGGGAGCTGACCCACTAAGGTCAAACATCAGATTATTTCGAGGCTTCTCACCTGCGGTGAGCTATATGGTCACAAGTCACCGACCCAGAGCGCTTATCTTACTTTGAATGAGAAATAATTTGTGAGTGAGTCTGCATAATCAACCATGCCTTTCTCAATGTTATTACTCCTATGAGGATGTATGGTAAATATGTAAAAAGAGAAAAAGAAAGACAGAAATTGAGGCGTACAGTATTGGGTGAGAGCAGTCGACGAAGACTTTATTATTTCCATTTATCAACCCAGCTGACTGAATTGACTGAATTGACCGTGTTGAGTATTCACCCCAATGCTTTCTGACTACTGGGCTGAATTGCACTGAGTAGCAATTCTCAGCCAAAGAGCAATGTCACAATTACTCTCCTTCCCCCCCTCCCCGGAGATTACAGCATTGAGCTGCTGATGCAGTTGCATCCAGTACAGCGGGCCCTGAAACACTCATTTTTTTGCACAGCAGCTCTTTTTGGTGTTCTCACGCTCTTTTTTACCCAGCCTATCACCTTTGTCCATTTCTATCAAAGGACATCCATCAGCGAAATATTGCTCCACCTTCTCTTGTTACCCCAACTGCACTGTGTCAGCTCTCCGAACCGGAGAGCAGTGATGGTGGTGGAGGTGAAGGGCAGGTAACAGACAACGCACATCTGTCTGCCACAGAATTATGTGATTCATTCAAAGTCATAGGGGCCCTTCTATGACTTTTTTTGCTTTCAATTTCCTGTAGTGTGTTATATTTTTGCGTGTAAATGGTTTGCAAAGGATTAAAACACAAAGTTCCCCCCGGAGGGGGTTCCCCCCCCCCCACCTGAAATGCCTACATCGGACTCCTTTGTTTATTTCCGTAACATCGTGCTATCACAATGTAACACTCACGCTTCTGCTCGACACATTGTACTATATATATATATATATATATATATATATATATATATATATCTATATATATTTGTACTATATGTATGTACGATAGGCTAAGGGGTGGGACATCTCTAAGCAGTTGACCAATCACAACAGAGCCGGCTAGCTAACCAATCAGAGCAGACTGGGCTCTGGTTTCAGACAGAGGGTGAAAAGAGGTGCTGCAGCACAGGCAGTATGAGAAGAATTAAGAGCTTTTTCAACATTAAAGCATGGAAAAATATGAAAATGAGCATAATATGTCCTCTTCAGACATCAAGCAAGTGCCTTGTGAATTCCAATTAGGATGTCTACAATTCAATTACAGAGTGAATTAGTGAGCAGCACTAATCATTACCTTCGCCACACATGAACAATCTTCTCTTGTTTCCCATCCAGGTCAGCTGTTTATGAAGGCAGAACAAAACAAAGGGTTACCCTGACAGCAGCTTCCTCTCTGGGTTAGGGTTTCTTAGTAGACTTTGTTCAATACCTACTGCTCTCCCTCCTCTGCACTACCAACTACATAAAAAAAATCCTCAATGCCATTTAAGAGATGAGATCTGACATTTGTCAGAAAAAAATAGCACTTGAGTGCTACACTAACTGTGGCATGTGGTAATGTGTAAGGATAGTTGCCATGACTACATTGACATAATTTCTGGCAAACATGATGGAGGGCTTCTCAATAGAGTGTTGGTATGACTTCCGGCTGTGTATACATTTTGATTGGTGCTTAGAGGATGTATTCAAGATTCGATATGCTAATGCTTCCGGTAATATATTGTGATGATGACGCATTTTGTTTGCATAATTTGACATCATCCATTGAAATGCATGCCCAGGGATGGATCTCACACACACAGAATGAAATGTAGTTTAAGAAGCATGCAGCAGGCGGGGGAGAAAGTTACAGTCCAACTGGAGGAAGAAAGGGGGGGGGAGGGGCATACAAATACAAATCACAGTGACAGGGACTGCCTGCCTACTGTAGCACACTCCATTCAGTATTCATGGAATTGTGACACATTCCCACTGCAATAGATGGCTCTCACTCTAGAACCCATTCTATCCACAAGCACTGGCTGTTCATTTCATAGCGTAATTGAATTTCTCAAAAAGTCGATGCGCACAGCTTTGCCATGTAGTTTGCTTTCTGAAACATAAAGAACACGGAGTGATCTCGTCTCCGTGCCATGCTTGTGTTATTAAGCTTAATGTGACTGTGTTCTGTTCCGTTGACACAGCACCCGGCATGCTAAACATAATCCGCCAACATGAAATTAAATAGTAGAGCAGAATGGTATTTAAATATGAGGAGCACAGCTGATCCCCCATTGTGTAACCTTCCTTCTCCTCCAGATGGCTTGATATAAATCTGTCCCGGGGGTCAAAACACTGTAACCTGGCTCAAATGTGAAACCGCTGGCTGCTGCACGGCATTGAATACACACTTTATTCCACAAAAACACCACTCAGGGCCGTCCCTCCCTACAGGCCGATCATGCAGACTGCGTGGGGCCTCTCCTTGCGGAGGGGCCCTCATATTGCGGAGGGTGCCTCAACTGAGCCGAAAATGCGGCGCACCCAGTGGCGGCCGGCCCATAGGGGCGCTAGGGGCGCCGCCCCCCCTCTTCCCACATTAAAAAAAATATATATATTTAAAAAATATTTATATATATATGTTTTAATAAACAATGTAAATATGATATAATTGGTATCAGTACAATTTATAATCTACAATAAAATCTCATTTAAAATTGTGTTACGATGTATAAAGTTACTGATGAGTCACATGTTTCCTGCCTGGCCTTGCCCGTGTATCATTACCCTCTCTCATCTGGGCGCTATGCACAGCGCCCAGACGAGAGTGCAGCGAGTGCAGTAGAGGCCAACTGTTGTTATCTTTAAACTATGCCGCCAAAACATAATTTCAGCCAATCAGTGTGGTCAAATCCGATAGTCACAGGGGCGCCTACGTCAGCGCCCGGTGCAGTCTTTGAGTTGTTTGGACTCGTATCCAAGGAGACAAAACAGGAAGCTGTCATTTACTCTGGAAGCTATCATTAGCAGCTAATGAAAACTCCGTTTTTGACATAAAAATGAAATTATGGATTATCAATACTTTTTCAAAGTGACAGACACATTGGATTAACCTATGGATTAACCTTCAGCTGCATTTTTCTCGTTTTTGATCAGAATAACAGCAAAAGGTGAGCATATCTCTGTGTTTTGCTACCTAAAGCTACGTTGTGTGATGTCTGTATTTGCTTCCCCTGTCGCGAGTTCTGATCGCTCAGTGATGATACTTATATTTAAAGAATCTGTGGAATCTCAGTTTAATAGCTAAGCTTGTTTGTGCGTATCCGATAAGTATATCGATTGATTTATACCTAGAGTGCGTTAGCATTTTTTCGCTCAGGGCTCATTTAGACGCTTCTTGTGAGACTTGTGTTTTGTTTCGGTAAACATGGTTCATATCATCAGTTAGCTGAGTTTCTTTCTTCCTGTTAAATGAGCAGGACACATGAATAGTTTATTACATTTTAAGAAGCCCTGAGACACAGTTTCGTGAGAAAAAAAATGGGGGGAAAAATTCCCTTAACAGGTTAAATAGGAATTAAATAATTTTAAGTAATTTTGAGTGTTCCCAAAGCCCTGGTGTTCTGCAGTTTGTGTGGGCCTACTGTACTGTTGCACAGTTTATGCTGTAGAAACTATGTCCAGGACAAGGTAGGTGGAAGTTTTGGAAGATTCATAGCTAACCACACTTATTAGTGTGGCGCAGCACGGCTCCACTAGCCCACAGCCAGTCGCTTGCGAAACAGAGGGCCTCATCATATAACTTTGCGTGGGGCCTCATGTTGGCCAGGGACGGCCCAGACACCACTTCATCCTCTGCTTACCGAGAAATGTCTGTGTAGTCCACGCATGCAGGTATAAGAGTGTGTTGAGGGGGTTACTGCTGCTTATATTAATTTCATTCCTGGCATTGGTGTTAAAAAGAGCTCACCGGCCTCTCTCCGCCTGCCACAGCATTTGTAAACAACTAGAGAGGAAGCAGCACATACACAGGATCCCCACACACAGCAGACTAAAGTGTAAAGACTCTTTTTCTAAACTTCTAAATGTTTTTCTAGTTCATACGTGCTGCAGGTTTGTTGCTTTCTGCCTGCTTTCATCTTCACAGTTAAATATTTAAAGATAATTCCTTTGAATCTAAAGGATAAATGAAGCAGGTGCTAGTGCATGTGTGCATGACGCTATAAATTCCATTGAGCATTGAAATCATAGATTGCTATCACTACAGATCTGCTATGAATACTAATTGGGCTACACCTCTTCCGGGACCAATTTCCATAACAGAGCTGTAAAGCTTGTGTTTCTCCAAGGAGCCCATTTATTCAGCTTGTAAATTACATATACGCACAAAGAAAATCTTTAATTAAAAAACAAAACTACGAGCTGAAGAGAACCCCGTGTTTGGAGCTGCAAAGACACAGTAATAGTACGCAATTCTACAACAAAACGGCACTGAAAAGAAACAGAAACATAAAAGTAATATGCCTTTTCTCCAGAGCTCTGAGTACTGTATGTATGTCCACCTGAAGTAAATTAATTCCTATGGGAACCTTTTCATATGGAATTAGCAAATTAGATAACATGCCAATTCAATCCATTTGCTTGCCCATGTTGACAATCAAATTCAGCTATTTAACACCTTGAGAATATGTGTTTGCTCATTATGGTAAGAGAATATATGATTAGAGGAGGCTACACCATCTATATCAATTGATAAAAATAGGTGGAAACTTACAGTATTTCCTCAGTCCACTGATCTACATCTTTAACACTTCTTAACAAGTCTTAAAAATGTTTTATCCTCTGACATGTTATGTACTGTAGATGTTTTGGTTGAAAAAAAAAAACCGACAGCTGCCTATGTGAGAACTATCCAACATTTGAAAGATGAAATAAACAAATTCTTAAACATAAAGCTGTCCTCATGAGCAATCGAAGACAATTAACTATACTCATTTGAATACCGTTGAGGTGTTTAACACTCAAGGGTTTTGGTGCTACTTGTGTTGGCACGGCCTGCAGTTTATGTATGACTCTTCCCTTGCACTACAGTTACATTACGCTACATTTACCATTTATCATTAACTATTAACTTTTACATATGGCTACTGTGACGGTCAATCAACAAAAGGTTGTTAATTTGCGTTGCTACTTTAGCTAACAGCAGGCTGCTCTGCACCATGCTCATATAGTGATTAGACTAACCATTAAAGCCGTCTCAGCCCAAGGAATTATTTCAGAAGCATTACATTCACCCTCAAGATCCTCCTTAGGTTAACAATGCCTGCTTTGTCAGCTTTGATAGCACTTTTTGCAATGTTAGCTGCTAGCTGCCAGCTAAGCTAACATGTTGAGAGCTGTGTGGAGGCTATCCCTCTGCTCCCCTGCATTCAGTATAAAGAACCTTTAAAGGACAAAGAGAGGCCGTGCTGTGTTCTAGCTATACTGATTGCATTAACCTTGGTTTGTTTTCCTGTCAGGTCTTAATCCAACTTTGATTGGGGGGATGCACAAAAAGCTGTTATTTTTATTTATTTTATTTAATCGTTTATTTGGCAGGGACAATGCACAGTACTGAACTCTTAAAACATTAAAATGTGTCAAGCGTAACAGTGCCAGATTTAGCTTTGAGCTCATTTCCATCTGCAGTCCCTCACATAAAAAATTTAAGAAGTTTACCAGTTTATCAGTTTGCCGTAATGAACCTGGGGGCTGTGTTGTCTGGAACCTTTCCTGGTAGGGTTTCCCATTGCAAATTGGTCTCAGGCAAGGGGCCAGACTAAGATTGGTTCAAAAGACCTCATGAAAGACGACACACGAAGTGAGGATACCCGGCCCGGAGGAAGCCCGGGGTCCCCTTCCGGAGCCAGGCCCAGAAGGAGGACTCGTCGGCGAGCGTCTGGTGGCCGGGCTTGCCACGGAGCCCGGCCGGGTACAGCCCGAAAAGGCAACGTGGGCAACACCTCCACTTCTCCGTCCCGCGGGCCCACCACCTACGCTAGTCATGGATTGGCCATAACAAACACCATGTTCGAACATAAGGATGCTCATAAGTGTAGGTGGTACCAGAGCACCCATAGGCAGAAGGTCCATGATCGATTTCGTAATAGTATCATCGGACCTGAGGCCGTATGTTTTGGACACTCGGGTAAAGAGAGGGTCACCATCTGGTGGTGAGTTGGGTCGAGTGGCGGGGGAAGCCTCTGGACAGACCTGGTAAGCCCAAACGTGTAGTTCGGGTTAACTGGGAACGTCTGCAGGAGGCCCAAGTTCAGGAGGCCTTCAACTCACACCTCCGGCGGAGCTTTTCGGGCATTCCTGTGGAGGTTGGGGACATTGAACCAGAGTGGGCGGTGTTCAAAGCCTCTATTGCCGAAGCCGCGGCAGGGAGCTGTGGTCTCAAGGTCTTAGGTGCCTCAAGGGGTGGTAACCATTGAACCTCCTGGTGGACACCGGTGGTCAGGGAAGCCGTGAAGAAGGAGGCCTTCAGGGATTTGTTATCCTGGGGGAGTCCCGAGGCAGTAGCAAGGTACTGACGGGCCCGAAGGGCAGAAGCCTCAGCCGTGGAAGAGGCAAAGCAGCGGGTGTGGGAGTAGTTCGGAGAAGACATGGAAAAGGACTTTCGGGCGGCACCAAAGTTGTTCTGGAAAACTGTCCGACACCTCAGGAAGGGGAAGCAAGGAACCATCCAAGCTGTGTACAGTAAGGATGGGGCGTTGTTGACCTCAACTGATGGAGTGTTAGGGCGTTGGAAGGAACACTTTGAGGAACTCCTGAGGCAGAGCTGGAGTATGACGGGGGATCAACACCAATCTCCCGGGGGGAGGTCACTGAGGTCGTCAAACAACTCCACAGTGGCAAAGCCCCGGGGGTGGATGAGATCCGCCCAGAAATAATGAAGGCTCTGGGTGTTGAGGGACTATCATGGTTGACACGTCTCATCAACGTTGATTGGAAGTCGGAAACAGTACCGAAGGAGTGGCAGACCGGGGTGGTGGTTCCCCTTTTCAAAAAGGGGGATCAGAGGGTGTGTGCCAATTACAGAGGCATCACACTACTCAGCCTCCCCGAGAAAGTTTAATCTAAGGTACTCGAAAGGAGGGTCAGGCCGATTGTCGAACCTCAGATTGAGGAGGAACAATGCGGATTCCGTCCTGGTTGTGGAACGACCGATCAACTTTTTAATCTCGCAAGGATCCTGGAGGGGGCCTGGGAGTACGCTTGTCCGATCTACATCTATTTTGTAGACTTGGAGAAGGCGTATGACTGGGTTCCCAGGGAGTTACTGTGGGAGGTGCTGCAGGAGTATGGGGTGAGGGGGTCTCTACTCAGTGCCATCCAATCTTTGTACTCCCAAAGTAAGAGCTGTGTCCGGGTCCTCGGAACTAAGTCCGGTGAGGGTTGGCCTCCGCTTGGGCTGAGCTTTGTCACCAATCCTGTTTGTAATATACATGGATAGGATTTCGAGGCGTAGTCGTGGGGGAGGGGAACTGCAGTTCGGTGGACTAAGGATTGCACCACTGCTTTTTGCAGATGATGTGGTTCTAATGGCTTCATCGGTCTGTGACCTTCAGCACTCACTGGATCGGTTCGCAACCAAGTGTGAAGCGGCTGGGATGAGGATCAGCACCTCCAAATCTGAGGCCATGGTTCTCAGCAGGAAACCGATGGACTGTCCACTCCAAGTAGGGAATGAGTCCTTACCCCAAGTGAAGGAGTTCAAGTATCTCGGGGTCTTCTCGAGTGAGGGAACAATGGAGCGTGAGATGGGCCGGAGAATCGGAGCTTTGTGACGAAAAGAGAGCTGAGCCAGAAGGCAAAGCTCTCTGTCTACCACGCCATTTTCGTTCCTAACCTCACCTATGGTCATGAAGGATCGGTCATGACCGAAAGAACGAGATCGCAGATACAAGTGGCCGAGATGGATTTTCTCCGCAGGGTGGCTGGCGTCTCCCTTTGGGATAAGGTGAGAAGTTCAGTCTTCGCGTCGAAAGGAGCCAGTTGAGGTGGTTCGGGCACCTAGTAAGGATGCCACTTGGGTACCTCCCTAGGGAGGTGTTCCAGGCACGTCCAGCTGGGAAGAGACCGAGGGGTAGACCTAGGACCAGTTGGAGGGATTATATCTCTTCGTTGGCCTGGGAGCGCCTTGGGATCCCCCAGTCAGAGCTGGTTGATGTGGCCAGGGAAAGGAAAGTTTGGGGCTCTCTGCTGGAACTGCTACCTCCGTGACCTGACCACGGATAAGCGGGAGAAGATAGAGATGGACATTTTACAAATATAGCAAAAACAAAATACCTGATATGCAAAAGGTGCAAAAGAGCAAGAGCAGCATACACAAGTATTTATGACATGGTAATACAATATAGCAGCAACAACATATAAAGTGCAAGAGAAGATACAAGAGCTACCTAAAGTGCAAGAGAAGATACCCCTGTATTAAAGTGCATTTAGCGGTGATTGCAACACTGACACATTTTCACCTTTTAAAGCGGATATGCGGAACTGGTTGGCACAAAGTCAAATACATAGCAGCATTGAGGTTTCCGGACACCTTCAGTAGCCAATATTTACTCTCTTTTAGTTTTGGGTCTCCACTGACTCCTTTGTATCCGCTGGTTCCTAACTTTGATTTTGTACCATTGTGCTGGTCAAGTATCATACAGTTGATTGTTTATCAGGTCCTTTTTTTCTAAAAACATTTGCATTCTATGATTGAAAATAACCCTAATGAGATCACAGATAAGTTATAGTTCAGAAAAACTCAATCTGAAAGACGCTCAAATGCTCTGCAGAGCTGAGCGAAGCAGCAGAGTCGAGAGATAATTCCCGAAGATTCATCATAACAAGTTACCTCTTTCACTAAACTTATTCATGTACTTAATTATTAATAGAGAAATATTGTTTGTAGCAGACAAACGAAAATGTTCTAACATGTTTTTAGTTGCTGTTGCTGTAAGCAGTATAGACATAAAAATGAATTCTGCTTCACTTGGTTAGAAATCACACAATGTTGAAAATGAAACCTGATAAATGAACCTGTCTTCAACGCGGCACAGGGTTAAATTATGAACTGCAGTTTGAAATTATACTTGTTCATCTTCCAAGGAAATAAATAACCAGATATGAGAGTAGTACATGATTTGCTTGAAGTAAATTGGAAAGGGTAATAAAAAAAGTCTCTCCTTTGTCCTGCAGGTACAAATTCAGAGCTGGAAATATGAATAAAGCCCGCTGTGACAGAGTGAGACAGTGAAGTCACCTTTTTTAACATTGCCTGGGCTTTGAAGTACACTGAAAAGAACAGGGTCTAATAAATCTACCCGAGTGTTAAGTCATATAACCATAAGACATTAATCCTGTGACAATTGTTCCACTCTTTACTTTGTAATAAGCAAACAAAGAGTAACACATATTCATAATACTCTTATCCTAACCAGTATTGAGCATGTGATGTTACACATATCAGATTAAAATCCAGTGACCACATTTGTGAATTTAGCAGAGCTTGTGTGCAGCTTCAAAGCCAGATAGAAGAGACAGGGATTTCACAGCTTTGTGAAGAGAAGGGGAAAAATGTCTATGTGAACTGACTTCACAAAAAAATGTGCATGACTCATGCTTAAACATCTAACTTCATTAGCTGTGTTTACCTCCAGGTCCCAGGCAGACAGACTCTGAACAACAGGAGGAAACTTTCTCCCCTCACCAGCAGATCCATACTCGGGTGGAGAATAACAAATAGGTCATTGTTAAGCACCACCTTCCCACAGCCAAAACTAACACTTACTTACCGAGTAGACACAGTCGGAGAATGAGCAGAGGGATTCTAGATATCCTCATGTTATTTCTTGCAATGCGGGGAAACATTGATGCAACCAACTTGAAACATGTTTGAACATTTGGTCATTGTCACACATTTCCTGTGCTGGGAGGGAACAAAACAAGCCGACCCTGCTCTGGTGGCCTTGGTTTGTCTCCAAAGCCCCTGTGGTGTGTTGAGTTTGAGATCGTAGCATCCATCACACAATATCCTCGGCAGTGGAGGGAATGATCTCTCACACCTGCTGAGACTCAATCTGGAGGCTGGAGGATATCTCCATTATGCCTGCAGCATACTGCAGCACTCCAGCTACAATGAGAATGCATTTTATGGCACTGAGAAGTAGCACTGAGGAAATTGTCAACAGTAGCATTGTAATAAACTATACATATCCCAATATCTACATTATATCTTCAACCCCCAAAATGACCATTTGTATTTCAATTAAAACCTATGTTATGCTGAATTCTTAAAGAAAGATTAGTTTTTATCGCATGCTTCCACAGTAAAAACAAGAATCTAAAGAGAAAAGTCTTGAGGAGTAGATATAAATACTTCAGTAAAAAATGTTACAAATGTCAAACTATATCAAGGATTCGTACAAACGTTCACTCAACAGAACATTCTCATTTATCCAGCTATATTCTCACTACTTCAAAAGAGCATTTTCGCTAAAACCAGGCTATTTTAAGTAGCAATATATGACATTAAAAGAGGCCATATATACTAATTTTCAGATTCATATTTGTATTTAGTGACTCTGCTGTGACATGTCTCCATGCTTTAATGTTCAAAAAGCTCTTTATTTTTCTCATACTGCCTGTGCTGCAGCACCTCTTTTCACCCTCTGTCTGAAACCAGAGCCCAGTCTGCTCTGATTGGTTAGCTGACCGGCTCTGTTGTGATTGGTCAACCGCTTAGAGATGTCCCACCCCTTAGCATGTCACGTACAATGTGTTGCAGTGCTAAACGCGAAATGCAAAATAACAGAAATACGAGTGTTACATAGTAATGTCATTATGTTATGTTAGTAAACAAAGGAGTCCAATGGAGGCATTTTGGGGGGAGTGTGTGGGAGAGAAACTCCCTCTGGAGGGAACACAGGGATTTTAGCATTTGCAGACCATTTACATGCCCAAAAACCTATAACACTCGACAGGAAACTGAAAACCTCAATAAGCATAATAGGGCCTCTTTAATTTATCATTATGAAATAAGGGCTAATTGCACAATGTATTTTCTGAAGAATAATGACAGCATCTGCGTTTAGAAAGCATGTCTCAACATCCCTTTTAGCATATAGCCCTAGACATATACACCGCATCACTGCATACCAGAGAAAAAGACAAAACTCAACAAAAAAGCTTAGAGTAGCTATCCCCATGTAGCGTATATGCTAACTGTGGAAACTACCCACAAAAGAGCCGAAGAGATTGGAGAGGGAATAGGGGTAATGCTAAGAATACAGAACATAAAGAGACTATAGAATAGCTACAAAAGACTGCTGAAGCTCTCCCTCTCTGCTTCATGTTTTTTTGTACTCCATACATTATTCAATTTTCACCAGTCATAAAGCAGCTTGTCCAAGGCCACTCTTGTGTTTGCTATAATGTATAATGTACTTTGAAGCGTATGTGTCCATGTTAATGGGGGAATGAGTGGGAGAGGAATTTGTTAATTGTTCTCATGTCTGCTATCATGGTTTAGTTAGGAACAATACTTGAACACACTATCTACATTATAATTGATTCAGACCAATCATAAAAACCTTACATTATATTGACTCCCCTGCTGTTCCTACCAGAGAGCATACACCAGGCAGGTCACCAATAAATGAGCTCTCAAAAGTAACATTTATAGACTGAAATACACCATTTGAGTGGGTTCTTTTAGTCAGGAAATACTTATGTTTCTCAGCTCCCCCCTCCAAAGAACAGCCTGTCTTCTCTCTTCCTCCTCCTCCCTTGCCACCTCCCTCCCAGCTGTACAATTCATGTGGCATTGTATTTACTGTGCAAACACACAGTGACGGAGACCATGTTAGGTAAGAACAGGCTTTGTCGTCAAACACCTTAGGCCTGACAGGGGAGATCTTAATCCACTGCTGAAAACAAGAAGGCAGGAGCAGAGCCAGGATACATTGAGTTACTGTACTATGAATATTACCATTCAACAGCACAGACCTTATAATAAAGATAACTTTATAACAGGTTCTGAGTGGAAAATAATTTATATATTAAGAAAGGTGGGAATTATGAGATTCAGTGGTGGAAATTGTGCTGATATGGGGATAACCACAGTTACAGATACGCAGCTGGCTCTAGGAACATCAAAATGATATTTGTGAGGGGCAGGAACACAGCCGCAGGTGTGTCCCTCCGCCACATCTAGCTCTGCCCTGTAGTGGTAGGAGCAGAGCCATGTAGTTTTATTTCAGTGGTTACTTGGCAACAGTGATTATACAGAATATGGAGCCTTATCACCACACTAGACTCCTTGTTAAGCCATATGTTGAATGCATCACAAAGCTGAACACCTATCTTTAATAAGACTTAGCATAACATTTATACATTTATATATTCTGTCTATTACACTTCAACCAGTTGGTGGTAGATTTGTTTCAATGATGTTACAGAAGTCCTAACAAGGCTTTCCTCAGATAATTTATCTAAATGTACTCGAAGAAAATAGTCCAGAGCACATGAAAGGCAAACCACTACCGTAAATAGAACCCTTGTGGATGATTGAGCACAAAATCTTCCAATCACAGCGGTAGGTGGGGTGGTTGTTGATGACGATTTCGCGCTTGGCCAATAGAAACCACGTACAGGGTGTTGACCTCTGCAAGCCGTATCACCACCTCCTTCATGTCCGTGGCGGAGGACTACTATAAAATCAAATCAGCCTAAGTTTTAAAGGGCAGAGTTGTAAAAACTCCCAGGCTGTGGGGAGCTAGCTTGCAAGCCTGTGAATCGGAATTCAACTATACCCCACAGGAGCAAAAACGCCTGGAGCATTATAAACACACAACGACGACAACATCTTTTTGTATCTCCTTTTAAAAAAAAAAACTCGACGCTGTTTAACATTTGCTGGGGAGGACTCTGGCTGGTTAAAGAAGGACCTGCTTTACATTTCCATGTAAGTAAATATTACCTTGAAGTTAACGTCGGTATATCATTCATGTTGTCGTAAATTAAAATGGTTGTATTGTATTTTGTTAATAAACGACAAATTATCAAACTGTCACTCAAGGGTGGTGTTGTTGAACGTTGCCTTTTATATTTGAATATTCAGGCTGTAGCATTAGCTGATTCAAATGCTACTTGACGTTAGCTTGCTATCGATCAACAGCGTCGTCATTCCAGTTTAAAACCAATTTGCTGTGACCCAACTATCAGCTGTCTGTCTTTGGCTTGCTGCAGGTTAACACTGATAACCAGCCGGTCGAGCTAAACATTAACAGTATCCTATCTGGCTTTCAAGATAGCTAGCAAGCTACATTCTGTTCACACCCTCCATTGAGCTGGCCA
Organism: Notothenia rossii; assembly: GCF_949606895.1. NCBI lineage: Eukaryota > Metazoa > Chordata > Actinopteri > Perciformes > Nototheniidae > Notothenia > Notothenia rossii. The sequence continues at coordinate 22,230,704 of NC_136910.1, forward strand.
GCTAATGCTGCTTGTTCGGGTATTGCTCAGTCTGTAGGGCTTGGGAACCGAAGGGTCGCCGGTTCGAGTCCCGATCAGACCGAATATACAGAGAGTGGACCAGTTGCTGGATAGGTGCCAGTTCCCTCTTACCCTTGAGCAAGGCACCGAACCACCAGCTGCTCCCTGGCGCCGGAATACTGTCAGCCCTTTCCCTCTTCATCAGTGCATGTATATAGGTCCTGTTTGTGAATGTGTGGGTGTATTTCGTGCCTATAAGTGTAATTGTATACGGTGCAAAACTGAATTTCCCCTTGGGGATTAATACAAGTTGATCATTATCAGAGCCGAACATGATGAGAAAGACACTAGTACTTGTATGTATTGTCACACCGAGTGCCCTTTGCTTTGTTGTAGAAAGGGCTTTAAAGCCGTGGATAGACTTTGAATGTTGATTATGTAACAGCAATTTTCGTCACAAGCTTGTGCGTGCCCCTCTTCCCACTGTAGCTTATGGTCTGTGTAGGGGAAAGCATTATAATAGCCTGGGTAGGTTAATGAAACATTTGATCCCTTATACACCAAGGGGAAGGACTTTTGTCTGAACATGTCAAAATCAGACAATCTAAAATCATTCTGACTTGACACCTTCCACCAGAACCTCCTCCCTCTGCAGAGGTCAATCCTGCTTGCGTATTTCTGTCACAGCAGACCGCTCGGGAACACACACTGCTGACACGGTCTCTGAGTCAGTGGCTTGTTTATTTATAGCTGTTGATATTGTACAGCTGAGATGCAGCACTGTTGTATGTAGGGGGTGAAAGGTGACTATAGATTACTAGGAGCTTCCGCAGAGGAAATGTCCTTGATCATAATTGTGTTTTTATTTGGGTTACTTTTGCTTATACTATATAAACACTTGTGTATATACTTACATTTTTTCTCTCTTTCAGGATCCTAAACCAATCCCTGGAAGGATATTCATTTCGGCATCAAGCACTCAATCAGATTATTTTCATTAAACCTATCACTGCTGCTGTGGAAGTTTTTGCAACTCTTGGAAAAAGCAACTCTGTGACTGAAAAAGAATTGCCCTTGTCATTGAAGCAGCTATGCAGCTTGAAATTCAAGTAGCACTCAACTTTATTATTTCCTATTTATACAACAAACTCCCTCGACGACGTGTGAATATCTTCGGCGAAGAGCTTGAGAGGCAGCTGAAGAAAAAATATGAAGGCCACTGGTATCCAGATAAGCCATACAAAGGTTCAGGGTTCAGGTGCATCCATGTTGGGGAGAAGGTGGACCCTGTTGTGGAGCAGGCAGCCAAAGAGAGCGGGCTGGATATCGAAGATGTCCGGAATAATCTCCCTCAGGACCTTAGTGTGTGGATCGACCCATTTGAGGTTTCCTATCAGATTGGGGAGAAGGGACCGGTCAAGGTGCTTTATGTGGATGATAACAATGAGAATGGCTCAGAGCTTGACAAGGAGATCAAGAACAGCTTTAATCCTGAGGCCCAGGTCTTCATGCCAATCAGCGACCCCGTCGGGGCTTCCTCAGAGTCCAGCTCCCCCTCCCCTCCTTTCGGGCAGTCGGCTGCTGTCAGCCCCTCCTTCATGCCACGCTCCACCCAGCCCTTAACCTTCACCACTGCCACCTTTGCTGCCACCAAATTTGGCTCCACCAAGATGAAGAGCAACGGCCGCGGCAACAACACTAACAGCGGCAGTAGCAGCAAAGTGGCCCGCTCTTCCCCCACCAATAACTTGGGTCTGAATGTCAACACCCTACTGAAGCAGAAAGCCATCTCCACCTCCATGCACTCACTGTACGGGCTGGGCCTGGGTCAGCAGCAACAGAAGGCCTCTGCTCTTTCCCCTAACGCCAAGGAGTTTGTGTTCCCCAACCTCCAGGGCCCAGCCAGCCCCGGAGCTGTGTTCCCCGGGGAGGGCTCCCCGGGTCTCGGCCCCCTGCAGTACAGCAATGCCTTTGACGTGTTTGCGGCCTACGGAAGCCTCAATGACAAGTCCCTTATGGATGGCCTCAACTTCAGCCTGAGCAACATGCAGTATTCTAACCAGCAATTCCAGCCAGTCATGGCTAACTAAACTCATCATCCAGATGTTATTTATGAATGATGGTGGCTCAAAGAGAAGGAAAAACAAAAACGCACACTTAGAATCTGGACTTTCAAGGATATAGTGTCTAGTCAGTCAAGCGCATGTGCCCAAGGGTGTTTTTACTGTGCCCCTTGAGTTTGTTTCTACTAAAAGCTTGTTGTACAAACACATCCAAGCTTGGTTACTTCAATTCAACATGCATACTTGTTTTTCTTTTTCCTTTTTGCCAACCAAGCACAAATCTTTTTTACCATGTTGAGAAAATACTCTTTAAAAAAAAGTTTAAAAAATAAAATAAAAATACAAGCTTCAAGTTTTGGTCTCTTACAGTATTTTACAGGTGGTAAGACAAGGCTGGTTTTTATGAATTGGCACTACTAAGTGGGGTTACTTGGTCTTTTTCTAATTGTATAATTTAATTTAGTACAGAGTTTGTAAGATATCAGAGTATATATTGTTTCTATGACATGGTGTTGCATTTATATCTTTTTACTACTCCAGTGATCTGTGATGGCTGCAGCAGCTTTTCCTTATTTTTTTCTTTTTTTGAAAGACAATTGTTAAAGAAATCCATCTTGAAAAAAAAAATACATCAAATGTTCTAAAGATTGTGTACAGAGTATTCCTTAGTGATGGAATTCAAGTGTAGGAATATTTGCTTTTTCTGAAAGATGAATTGTATTTTCTGTTAAGAGGTTAAAAAGATTTTGCTATACAATGGACAAAATGTAATCGTATGAATATTAATTTTGTACCTACATTGTGCAATACTTGATAAAAATACGGTATAACAAAGTATTTTGAGTCAGTGTCTTACATGTCAAGAGGGACTGAAATAGTTTATATTGTTAAGTTTGTATTAAATGCTTAAAAATGATATGCTTGTCTTTATTTTTTTTAATTTCATATTTGCACCCTGGTCTTTTTAATAAAATAAACTACAGTTGAACATTGTCTGTGGAAATCTGTCTTATTTATTGCTTGCTTAAACACCACGGTAACTTCTATTGTCTTTATATTTAACCACTATCAGACTGCCATTGGCCAGATGATCGTGTTGATAGTCATGAGTTGTCAGTCATGAGGGCAACCTCAGGTTCAAAATGAAGATTTGACTGTGCACTCTAAACCTGGAGCATATTACTGTAATCTGGATGTGTTGGGGTTTAAAGGTGGAGGTTGGTGTCTCAGCGCGTGACACAAGAACAGGTGAAGAGCTATTTACGATCAGTCACACCTCACTGTAGCGGTATGAAACATCGCATTTAATTGAGCCTTTCTTTGTTTATTTCACGGTGTATATTAGGTGGTATGTTTACAGGCTGGAAAGAAATACAGTAGTGTCATTACACTGGTTGGCTATCATAGCACTGGATGTCATGTGAAGGCGTGAACAGCGTAGTAAAGAACAAGCTAAAAATACATCCATGTTTAGAATTCCAACAGCTTTACTCACCTTATACATAATCAGGTTTGCAGTTCAGTGACTCAAAGGTCTGAGAAGGAAATAGGTTGCGTGTTTTAATGCTAAAAGGAACTTCTCTTCCCTTTATCAAATACTTATGTACACAGAAGTGTCTTTATGGTTGAGCAAACCTAGCTAGCTAAACACACCTAAAGCCAGTTAGATGTTAATTTAGATGCTAACCACATGTATATGTGTAGAAATGTTTTGTTTTCTTTTTACAGTTAGATGTGAAGATTTATACCACTCTTAAGTCTGTAGGACAATTATTAAGCTTGAGCTAGCAGCTCAACCTTATATAATTCTGTATTTCTTTTTAATACGGCCTGCACACGTATTTCTTCTTCTGAAATGTGTTAAGTCATCTTAGTTTAGATTGGTGTGGCAAACAAATTGCTCAGAACCCTTGAAGTTGGAAATTAATTCCTCTGGCGCTCAGGGGAGTAGCCTTTTCTGATGGAAAAGTTGTTATCCGCCCTAGTGAGACACATTTAAAACTTTCCAAGTTGATGTCATTGCCTCTTTGTATAGGGACACCAGTCTTTGCTCTCCTAACCAAATGTATATTGTTCTATTCAATGTGTACATACTGTTTTATACCTGGCACTTACCTGAACCATATTGCACTATTTTATTTGTTTTGCTTTTAGTCAACTGTAACTTGTGTTGCATTGTCGAAGTGCGAGACTCAGGATTTTCAATGTTGAAACTACACTATAGCATAATTATGATTAATAGGCATAGAAGTCTAGAAAGTGGAAAGCAATATTCAAAACACATACACACACAGTTCCACATGACCACCTTGGCTCTCTGGGGTAAACTGGTCCACAGATGGTCTGGTGTCACACCAGCTGGGAGACTCCCAGGGTGTGGAGTGTTGCCTTGCTGTGACTCCATCTTGTCAGTCCCAGAGTGTGCTCTCCGTCCCTCTGCTTCAGAGAGAAACATTCATAGCACAAGCCTAAAATATGACACACAGGACCCTATCATACTGTTGCTCTCACAGGCCTAGCAGTGTTGTGCAGTCGACATGCAGGAACTGTGTTTGTTCTGAAGGGTGTTTCTCTGCCAAGGGTAATGCTGTGTTGAAAGGAAATGTGACTACAAACCTACAAAGAATAACTGAATAACTGAACAACGACAAATATGAAGCTAGCCAGCAGCTGGTTTGCTTAGCTTAGCATCAACAAGTCTCTGTCAAAATGTAGCAAAACCCTCCCACCACCAGCACCTTAAGAGCTAGCAAAGAAAGAAAGACAAGTCATAATCTTGATTTGAAAGGCTATATGTAATTGTGACATTTAACCATAATGTTGCCTTTTAAAAGGAATATGTCTTTTTCGGAAAGTATGCTAATTGACTTTCTTGCTGATAAAATCATCAAATGCTAATCTCTTAAAATATTTTTTGTTGATGTTTTTGATCCTGCTTTTTACTATGACAATGCGTCGTTTTCAATAATAGCTGTTTCCACTTTCTTCCAGTTTAAATGCTAAGCTATAAGCTAACTGGCTGCTGGCAGATGTGAGAGGTATAAAGCTTCATCTTTCCCTAACTTGGCAAGAGTGTGAGCAAGCTTAAACATAGTTTATTGAATATTGGGCAGTATTTGGTATAGTCTGGCTGAATCTTTAAACTATAATTCAGTTTTGTCGATTACCTACTCGAGATTTACGAAGAGGTTATTTAAACAACACAAATTCAGATATTGATTTCTTAATTAAATATATTAATGGGCACATTCAATGGAATTTAAATTAAACATTTTGGAAACAGTTGCTTTTTTGTCAAAAGTTGTATAAGAAGATTTACATACATTTTTATATCTGTAAACACTAGCTATGAAGCTGCTTTCAGTTAGCAAACGGCAATGCGCTGAATAGACTAAATCATGTTGCCAGGCTTGTTTCACATTTGAATATCCAATTGGCTGATTTGCTGTAAACACAGTGTGAAAGAGGCAAAGGGCAAGCCGAGTGAGTCATCCTGAAGAGCAGATTTGTTCAACTGTGTTTTAACGCAGTGCTGTGCCTCACAAGGCTGCCAGCAAAAACATATAGTTCAACATATTTCAACACAATGGAACAGAGAGAACCACTGCATGTTTTGCATTGTAGTTGATAACAGATGAGGATTTTAGATTAGTAGGCCAGAGGTGAATCATGTATTCTGTTGTAATATCGTAAGGAAAATGCCACATGTATTCTGTTGATAGATGTTGGTAGGTTTTGACCTTGATCGACACGTCTATATTAAGCCTGTGATCAGAGCTGTTGCCTTCATGAACGTTAGGCAGTGAGGTTAGCACCTGTCCTGCATGTTGTGTTTGCCAGCAATGTCCTTGACATTTCAATAGCTCATGGGCCAGAGATACTGCCACGCTAGCGGGAATCACATCTGCAATTCAAGGAAGCTCAACATTTCACTTGATTGAAAAGAAAAAAAAGACGGGAGATAAAGAGGATATAAAAAAAGCCCCATCCAGGCTGTGTTATTCACTGATAAACCCGGAGCTGAGACTTTAATGAATACCGACTGTGCTCTGTTTGGCCAGGACAGAATCTCAGTCAGTCACTACTTTCAAGTGCTGCCAAGTCATTTTTAGTGGGGATCATCCATTCGACCCTATTCTTATTCCAAGCCAGACAATCATTCAACCTAAAAGCACCACATCTCAGCAATATGGAGGCATAATCCATATTTCATTGTGGCTCTCTAAGCCCCCTCATCCTCCTCCTCTCCGTCTCTGTTTGTTTTGGTTTGAAGGCGCAGTTGAAGGTTACAGTACCGAAAGGGTGTTGCACACTTCAATAGGTTTAAAAATAGACCTTGCAGGGTTCCTGCGTCATCATTGGAGAATCCTCGCCTCTCACCAATCCTCCCTCCCTCCTCACACCAGCCAATCATGCCTCACTTCACAGCAGGAACTACTTGTATGCTAATACGGCGTGGAACAATTATTTCCCATCTGCATCATAACGCTGACGTAGCACATGAACAGGAATAAATTCCCTTTTTGGGGTGGGTCATGCTGTGGAGGTATGTATGGTACCCTGCCCTCTCCAGTCAGAGGCATGAAGAGAAGCTGGAAAAGCAGGCAGTTCTGCACAGAGAAACACTTGAGACAAAGGAGATAAATACACAGATGCTTACACACTACATTGATGGCAAACCATGTAGCCATGACAACACATTTCCTTTACCTTTTCATGCTGATAATGGCTTGCTGAAGCAGAAAGGAATGCATTAGCTGTTGACATCCCCGGGGAATTCACCAAAGGCAAATAAACGCATTGAATATATCTTGCGCCGCAGGTATAACCTTGTTTATTATGATGCGGGAGAAAACACTTCGAGGTCCCTCAGGTGTCGGCTCCTATACAGATATTCAGAGGGAAACCGCCTTGTCAGGATTTTCTATAGATCTCTTTACAGCAGTAGATGTATAGCTGTGAGCTATCACAGTTTGCTTTGTCTCCCTTATTTCAATGTATCTAAAGAAAGGAGTTGTTTTTAACATTATCTTTTTCTGATATGAAATACTCACATACTGGAAAAAAGTGAGGCACAGAGGGTTCTCGTGCTGAAGTGATTATTTAATTTATTGATTATTTAATTAGTCAACAGAAATGATTAAAAAACACATTTTAAGGTTAATCTTTGGTCAAGCAATAACATTCAATAGTTTTCCTGATTAACATCATTGTTTGAACAAAAAAAAAACAACCATGACATTTTATAGATTAATTAAAGAGAATGCTAATTTTCATGTTCATATACTGTATGTATGTAGTGTCTCTACCGGGACATGTCTCCATGCTTTAATGTTCAAAAAGCTCTTTATTGTTCTCATACTGCCTGTGCTGTAGCACCTCTTTTCACCCTCTGTCTGAAACCAGAGCCCAGTCTGCTCTGATTGGTTAGCCGGCCAGCTCTGTTGTGATCGGTCAACCACTTAGAGATGTGTTTGAAATCTCCCTCTGTTCTTTTGTATCTTGGGCTAACCAATGTTTTAGCCACTAAGACAATTCAGAGACAGCTTTTGCGACCTTACACACCTTTTAATATTCATTGAGGTCCTCTTGTGATGAGGAACATTTGTATGTTTTTCATTAAGGCCTTCCTTGGTACGGTGGTTGAGGCCAATCAAGCATAGGGTAGTGGATGAAGATGGGTTTGTTGTAATACATCTCTTTCTTTCACTGCGCCGATATTTCTTCCTCCTTATTCCCCACTCATCCAAAGCCCATCATTCTCTCCAGAGCCTGGGAAGTTTCTCCTGTATTTGATGTTCCCCGTCTGTGTAATTTAATCTCAGTGATTCCCTGCAGCTCTCTCCTACCATAAACCTCTGCTCTAATAATAGGAAGCACAGTCTCCTCTCTAAGCCTGTGTGTGTGTAGCTGCTCTTGCCTCTGCACCGTAGAGATAAGCTACATTTGTTTTGGCCGGACTAAAAATTCACTCACAAATTGCAAAGGTGATACCAAATCAGGGGAGAGGGAGGGACCCTTAAACATATCGTGTTTAGGTCAACTATGCGGTTGCTGTGTATTGTGTGTGCTATCAGGAGAATGATAGGGCACAAGGACATGGTAAGTGCAGCATTAAGACATGAGAGAGGAATTTCACTGATTAAACTGTTGGCTTTTGAAGCTCTGTTACCCAGTATGGCTGCAGTGGACTGGCATTTCATGCTCAGTAAGATTCCTAACTGAATCAAATCAGCTGGGAGCGTTAAGTGGCAGCCATGATAAGAGCTGTGATATTTCTGAATATGCAACATGAAATGTGAATTAATTGTTTAAAAAAATAGATTTTTTTAGTATTGGATACACTTGACCAGCCTTTATAAAAAAAGAAAGAAGCTAATGCTGACACAAATTTCATTGAGGCAGTTGAGGTGGATTCACATGATACGCTGTAAAACGGCTCTGTGCTGACGTTGCCATTGAGTTCTATGGAAAGCTAACTATGACACTGCTCAAAATTGTCACCGACCATTGCGCCCAAAGTTCAAATTAATTTAACTTTGAATCGTTTCTCAGCTGAACTTTTGATGCACAACCGATTAGATGACAACTGTAGCAGCGCAAGGAGGTAACCATAGAAAATGTACTTAGCTGTAACCAGCCGTTTTCACCGCAAGTTCTCTACGCCCAACCAGTGGCGGTTCTACGGGGTGGCACGGGGTGGCAGCTGCCACCTCAGAAAAATGCCTTGCCACCCCAGCTGCCACCCCATTTGGCAGCTTTGTTTTGAAAGAAAAGTTGTGGCTCATTGGACATTTATGAGAGAAAATCTCTAATGTCCGAGTGCAAGTGAATGCAGCACAAGACGCGAGCCTTGTAACTCCTCCCCCCCCCTGGCGCGAGCTTGGAAATATGATTGGCGGCGATTTCATTTGAACGGGAGGACAGCGCAAAACGAGAAGCATTTCGGATACAAGTAGACAGAAGGAATGAGGTATTTGCGGTCAGGGTATGGCTGGGGTAGGCTACAGCCATACTAATAAATGGCTTAGCCCCACCATGAAAAATGATGTTAAAGTAAGCAAAATAAAGTCTGCCAACTCGCGCGGAGTAAATTGCACAGACAGCAGTTAGTAAGATTGATTTCAGTAGCCACTTGTCTGGAAATACCGAAGACTAGAAACGGTTTTGAAAACTTTTGTCTCGTAGTGATCGTCTTCTTAATAGAACATCTTTGATAATGTCTTCTGGCCAATCAGAATCACGATAACGGCGTGGTGTTGTTGCAGGAAGTCCCGACGGAGAATACTTTTGCTGTAGTACATCTCGATATACATCGGTACAACTATAAGACCCTACGGTTTGATGATTGATAGGTGTGTGGACTGTCTTTCATTTTGACACACAGAACAATGGGGGCTATCCACCCTTATCCACAATGTAAAGTAATTCACACAGCCTCTTCCCTCTCCTCTCTGTGAGGAGCAGCAGGTTCAGCTTTCAGAACAAAGTAACAAAAAACTAAAATGACATTCATTTTATTAAATACCTCGTGTAGTAATATATATTTATTTATTTTTCTTCTTAAGAGAGCACCAGAATGTGTATTTGATGTTAGTATTTAAAAAAATCTCCTGGGGGAGAATCCCCCCAGACCCCCCTGCAGGGATTGGGTTTTCAACTCTTTCACCTGTGGGGAAATTGCAGGATTGGCTCCAGGTCGCCCTTTTTATTTACTACAAGACAAATGTGCCTTTTTATTTCATACAGTTCAATTTGGATTGAGACAGGGAAATAATCTAAACCTCACGCGTGGCGTTTCACTGTCAAGGGGAGCCTGTATGTTATTACATTGCAAATACTGACTTGAGCCCCACCACTGTATGGGTTAGCCCTACCATAGATTACCCAACACAAATACTCTGGCGCCGCAACTGTTTGCGGTCTACTATGACAAAGAAGAGCCTGTAGGTACGGGTATTCCAGTGGATAATAACTGCAGCGATGTATGTTTTAGCTGAATACACAGTTTTTTTGTAACCCTAACTGATGCAGTTGGTCATTTCTTTAATGTTTGTTCTTTCTGATGTAAAGTCAAGGTTGTAACTGTTTGCAATGAAGTTCTGGGGAACTGAACTGTTCCTTTGATTCTTTTGAATTATGATAGTAATTACTGGTCTTTCCAATTTGAAGGAGGGTGAGCAAGCATCTTGAGGAACGTTCATCATTAACAAAAAATATAGTTTATTTAATAATAACACTGAAGATGTGAATCATAACAGTGATTGACAGCTGATAGGAATAATATGATTGTTAATATTATCATATTCATTCAGACACACATTGATGAGACAGTTAATTAATGTATTTATTGCAGCAGTCTGCATATTTGGTACCCCTGCTGGTCTAAGAGTTAAACCAACTCATTCAGTTAAAATTCATTAAATTACGTGTGCCAGCTTATATATTTATATTTAAGGCTTTACTGATGTGCCACAATAATCTCACCTAATGTTATTGAGTTAAAATATCAATATTGTGGCTTTCCAAGTTAACATTGATTGATATGACTGCGATTAAATCAGAATATACTTCTGCCAGGGGATGCCACCCCTCAAATTCTCCTGCCACCCTCTTGCCACCCCATGAATATGTGTCTAGATCCGCCCCTGCGCCCAACCTGTTTGCATAAAGCAAATCACGTGTCATGTGAATGCAGCTTTGGTGATGCACAATTCAGTCGTCAATAACATACACGTCAAGTTTTCAATGTGCAATGGACTGGAAGCCTTAGTTGAATTACACAGTGAAGAAACACACTCCTCAATGTCAGTTTCGGTGATTTATTGACAAGGATGACGACACCCTAAAACAGAATAATGCAGCAAGATAAGCTGACAAAGTATTACATCCATGCAATTCAATCAACACAAATATATACCACGAAACAGAGTATAGTAGTATAATAGTATAATATATATATAGTATAATATATGGTATAATATAATAGTGGAAACAGTCTTACATGAATGAGTGGACGAACGTCTCAACTCGAGGCGGAGTGCATGAACAATGTTTGAACTAAAATGGCCGCTCGGCACTTCCGGGTCAGAGCACGGCATAACCGGGCAGCGACAGCAGTGACACTGCCCTCTAGTGGCCGGCGATAAACTCTTCATCCCCCCCAGACCGGAAAGCTATGGGCCGGAATAGGTTAACGGTCTACATCCCGTATCCAGCTGCCAGACTCGGGCTCGTAACGTGCAGGCGGCCTCCTCAAGCGGCCCGGCCGAGTCGGCTGGGGCAGCGTCGGCGGCGACTGCGGCACCGGGAGCGGTGCACCCAGGAAGGCACCCGTAGGAACAGCGAGGTCAGAGGACGCCCCATCAGCAGGCGTCGGTGGGGAAGCGCCAATAGCCGAGTCGCGGGGCCCGACAGCCGGCCGCTGAGCAATCCCCTGGGGCGTCGCCCAGCCCGGGTGGATAGGTGGGGGCTGATGACCCAGGGCAGCGGGCGGCGGCGACGGCGCAGCCGACCGCTCGCGGGCGCAGGGTGTGGCCGGCGTGTAGGCACGGAGGAACCGCCGGTTGCGCAGTGTCAGACGTCCCGAACCGTCAACCCTGACCCGATACTGGTCGTGGCCCGGCGACTCCACCACGATCCCCGACCTGTCCCATTTGTGGGGGCTCGGGCCTTGCTGGTTCTGGAGGAATACCCTTTCGCCGAGTGCCAATGGGCGGAGCGGTCTCGAGTGAGTCCCCAGAGACTCGGTGGTACGGGACATACGGGTCCGAAGGGCGTCCTCCTTCGCCGCCCATGCCTCGCGCCATAGCAGGCGGATATGCGGGTTCGAGAACTTCTCGAGGCGGTTCACGAAGGAGAGCGAGCCACGAAGTGGGCGGCCGAAGATGATCTGTGCTGGCGAGAGGTCGCAGTCGGGGTCAGGCGTGTTACGCAACTGCAGCATAGCGCGCAGGAAGCGGTCCTGATCAAGGCTGCCCGACGGGCCGGTGTTGGACATCAAGAGGCGCTTAGCAGTCTTAACCGCAACCTCCGCCCTCCCATTCGACTGCGGAAAGCTAACGGAAGACACACGGTGTTCGACGTGCCATAAGCGGAGGAAGTCCTCGGTGTGGCTCGCCTTGAATTCCGGACCACCGTCGCTCGAGAGCTCCTCCGGTACGCCGAAGGTGGCAAAGAACGACCGGAGGTGTTGGACCAGGCCAGCTGAGCCCGCCAGGGCAGTACCCGCCGTAGAGCTCAGGACCTCTACCCAGCCCGAGAGCCGATCCCCGACAACTAGGTAGTGACGGCCCCCATAGTCGAAGAAGTCAGCAAACACCGCCTCGAATGGCGTGGACGGGGGTGGGGACGGCCGGGGGGGTGTAGCCGCCTGTGACGGAGCATTGCGGTTGCAGTCTGCACACCCGTCCCTGGTGGCCTGAATGTCCCCGGACATCCCGGGCCAGTAAACTATGGCTCGGGCATGCTGCCCCATGGCTGAGGTCCCCTGGTGAGCGGCATGGAGATGCCGAAGGACCCTCCCACGGAGGGATGGGGGAACCACGACGCGGTCCCGATAGAGCAGGACGCCGTCCTGGGCGTAGACGGACTCACAGACCGATGACAGACTCGCCAGGGCAGGGTCGTTAACGTCAATCCCACCCTCTTGCTCGATGAGTTGGAGGAGGTGGCCGAGGCATCCATCAGCCGCTGTTTCCCGTGCGAGGAGGGGCCAAGAGACGGCTCCGAGCTCCCGTGCGTCGTCGCGGATGGAGGCCATGAGTGCTGACTCCATGGCGTCACGTCACCGGCTCGCCGTACGGCACGCGTTCAATGACCCCAAGGGCTTCGTCCCGCAGGAGGTCATCGTGAACCCTCCGCTGCCAGTGTAGAGGCACCGTAGCCGCGGTGTGGCATGCCTTAGGCGTAGCTGCGGGGTCCACGTGCATCTCGATAGGCGGCCCCTCCATGCATGGTAGTGCCCGATGGGGGCAAGTATTGAATGTCGACGAGGCATATCTCCCGAGTAGCCAACCTTTCATCCGGTTATTGTTCTCTGGCGTACAAGGGAACGGCAGTGCTGCGGGGCGCGCCGGGGGGACCGTGCGCTGAGGACATGAGCATTGGGCGTCCCCGGGGTCACTTGGCCCCACGCAGCCGCCGTTGGTTGACCTCGTCGCATTGATGGACAGGGGCTGGACTGGCGTGTCAGCCGTGTCAGGGCTACGCCTGTCCTTGGGCCCCCTTGCAACGTCGTCCGACGGGAAGTTAATGGGCAAGAGGCCGAGGTTGAGCAACGACTCGTAGGAGAGGTACATGGCCCGAACTGAGCTGCTCACATATACCATGGAACGGCAGGATTTAGTACGGCCCCCGCTGCAGGTCGTCGAGAGCCTAGCGAAGAACGCTCCCTCGATGGCTATAGGGGAGCGGTTGGCGGCCAACAGGCTGAGGCTGACGGGTCGCAGGTCGTCCCGCGCGAAACCGCAGGCCAGGAACTCCTCCAGAGACCAAAGGTCCGACTGCGCGCCAGTGTCTGCGACGGCGGATATTCGAGCTCCGTCGGCCGAGCCCCGGTTGCTGGTGCCATCCCTCGGCCCGACTGGCATGTCCATCGAGATGGTGATTAACGCCCGGGGGTGGTCTCTCAGCCTGGCTCGCCTCCATTCGCCCTTGGAGAAGATGTGGTGCTCGAGTATGATAGGTGAAGGCCTGTCGACACAGCCGTGCGACGTAGGGGCGCGGCGTCGGCGAAGGCTCCCGCGACGTCGGCCAGGGCGGGCTCCAGCTTGCACCGACGAGACCTGGGATACCAGCTCCGACCCCATGGCGGCCTGTTGACTGTCGGATGACGGCTGTTGACGCCTCTGTTGTCGGCGGGCCCTGTAGCAGCCGATGCACACCTGGTGAGGCTTAGGATTCCACCCGCGAGGCCCCTCCGTGAAGACGTTAAAGACGTTCTTACATTCCGGACACGAGGCACGTTTAGCCCCGTCCGCGGGGCTCGGGGCGGGGCTCGCCTGTGGAGTCGTCTTCAAGCGCCGGAATGACGACATGGCTGATAGGGAGGACGACGGGAGAGCGTTACGGGCCATCTCTTTGTTCTCGACGAGTGCAATCACGTCATTAACTGGCTTGACCAGGACGTCAGTTGTCCCTAGCGTCTCGCGGCGTATGTCCGAGTCATAGATGCCATTGAGCAGCACATCGCGGATAATGTGGTCGGTATAGTCCACGTCCTTACCACACTCGCATACCGCATTATATGCGCATGTCTCTGCTTTACCCCGCACTCTGGCAGCGAATGCGCGGAATGTCTCGTCGCGTTCCTGGCGTAACTGAAGTAGTTCGGTGCGCAGGACGCATGTAGCAACTGGGATGACAGCTAGGGAACGCATGACGGTGATCAGGTCTGGCAAGGGTCCGGAAGCGGCGTCGGGGACGGCTTTCAACAGGCTGTCTCCAAGTACAGGCCCAGCGCACTGAAACAGCTGGAAGGGGGCCTGTGCGTCCCCTATGCCTGAGCCGTCGCGGAATACATTCCAACGGCGGATGAACACGTTCCATTCCTCTATTGACACGCCCACATCAACTTTGGGCCGATCGAGTCTCGGGCCGTGAGGGGCTGGGGCCTGGGCTGGCGCGGCCATGACAGGCGCTGCGTGCTGGTGGCTACATCCATGAATCGTCAATATAGCAATGACGAGTGCTTCAGACAAGTCATCGGATTTGAACTCGCAGCCGGGGACAGGGCATCCAACAACGACCATGGTGTCGTCATGAAGAAACACACTCCTCAATGTCAGTTTCGGTGATTTATTGACAAGGATGACGACACCCTAAAACAGAATAATGCAGCAAGATAAGCTGACAAAGTATTACATCCATGCAATTCAATCAACACAAATATATACCACGAAACAGAGTATAGTAGTATAATAGTATAATATATATATAGTATAATATATGGTATAATATAATAGTGGAAACAGTCTTACATGAATGAGTGGACGAACGTCTCAACTCGAGGCGGAGTGCATGAACAATGTTTGAACTAAAATGGCCGCTCGGCACTTCCGGGTCAGAGCACGGCATAACCGGGCAGCGACAGCAGTGACACTGCCCTCTAGTGGCCGGCGATAAACTCTTCACACAGCATAGTGTTTCACTGTAGCCCTCAAATTGTATATTTGTCACACACACACCAAAAAAGAAGTGCATTCAGATTCTATTTTCTAAGGGTCTGCATCAAGCCCCCAGGAAGTGCGCCGGACTCTGATGAAAATATTCGTGCTGGCCAAACGGCGGTACTACACTTCCGTTTGGTTGTCAGGCCCGGAAACACTTTTTCCCATTGACTTACATGGGGAAAGAATGGTCTGTAAATCGTTGGATAATTTAACTAACTAAATAAACTACCCAGTATGAACACTTATAGCCCTTATTAAAAACATTCGTTCCTCAAGTTGTAAAAATGTGCTAATAACGTTATCCTGAGAGTTATTTCCCTCTGCATTATGAACGCGCATCTAACCCACGGGAACGCGCCGCCCGGCACGTTCATGTGATGTGACGTGTTCAGTACCAAATGAGTTTTAACTTTACCCATGGATGCACAATAAGAACGGACCCATATCGTCTCACTGCCATCCCACGGAGCTGTAATAATGCACATGTTTGCTGTAATTCATAATTTGTAAAATATTATACTACATGGGCTGTATGATGTAAATCTTTTATTAAATAAAGTTAATATTACCGACGTAGATTAACGTCCCTGTAGCTTCTTATTGCACTTGCAATATAACATTAAAGGAGTTGAACGTTGCTGTTTGCTATTACTATAATACCACGCAGGGATAAGCCAGAGTTTACAACCTTTGCATGTGGGCACAACACGTTTTGACCGTTTTGACCCAGATGAATTAGCTATACCATATGATATCGCCCGGGGAAGTCGTCATACTTATAGATATATATATATGTGTCAAAGCTCTAATCAAATTAGAAGTTGTATTAATTATACTTGTATATATATATATATATAGCCTGTGTTGTATATACACACAAACGAACAACCTTGTGTGTCAAATAACAAGTTGAATTGTAGTGTTTATTTTAGTGTTGTTTTATGCTTATCCACATTTTGATTTCAGAGCACAGGAGAATGCTGGGCACAACATAAAGCTCAACAGTGAAGCTGGCAATGCTGAACAAAACCATGTAGAGTTATAATATTTATTCAGCTGAAAAAGTCAAAGCTCTACAAAAATGTGATTAAAAATACATAAGCATTTCAGGTAGAAATCAGCATTTTATATAGAAATTCACAAAAATAAGAAATGAAACCTAAAAGAGATTAACACAGTTAACACATGTATACCTCTGATGGCTGGCATAGGTGGAACAAATAGTGACAACAAATGTAAATACAACTTATATAGATTAAAAGTTAATATATATAATATTGATTGCAATTATTATATTAAAAAATCCACCAAACATGATCAACAGGAAAGCCCTCTGTAGGCATTTCATGGTTTGAAAAAAAGTTGAGGATGGGGTCCAGACAGTTCAATCAGGAGAGACTTCATTTTGTTTAAAGAACATTTATTGACACATGTCATATGATAAATGTTAAGTCTTTGGCGATTAGACCCTGATCCTGAAATCTTATATCTAAAGGGGGAAAAGCCGTGAGTATAGGGAACCCCCCGGGGTCTAGACACTGGTGATGGTGATGCTGAAGATCTGGATTTGATGAGGAGATGGGATGAAGAGGAGGTGTGATGAGGTCTTTGGATTAGCTCTCTTGGCTCTGGATATGATGAACGGAGGTGGGTGGAGAGGAGGCGGGCGGCAGCATGAACACCTGCAATCACAGCTGACTGCAGGAGAGAGGAGAACCATTTTAAAGTTTGGCTGCAGCACGGTGATTGGCTGCTGGAGAATGAGGTGAATGTAATAGGTTATAGACAGCGCCCATGATGAGCTGATTATAAGCAGCTGCGGAGTGAATGTATACATACCCAGTCTTCCTGAAAGAACTTGCGCTGAGCTTCCTATAGTGACAAGTGTTCAACAGTTCTTCCTGTTGATGGCACTTTTCTGAGAGGGAGCAAGCTGGCAAACCAACAGATGAAACAGGAATCCATCTGAGAGGCTATGTGGAAAAGGATAACAAATAATGTCAGCAAGACATGAACATATTTAACCACTATCATTCAATTCTGTAATTGCAGGTTTGTTAGCATGATATTTCAAACATAAATGGTCTGTCTTAGTTTAAAGCCCACTCACCACGTCAAGGTGCAGGCCATGAGTGAGGGCACAACAACGATCACAAACAGTACATACACACGAGACAACACTTACATACATATAAATAACTTACATATACAATGAACAATAAACATTTAACAAATACAATATTTGGTTAGTTATTTTAATACATTGAATACATTGAATACATTGAACACATTGAACACTTTGAATTGTGGTGGCTGTCCATTTCCAGCCGCCTCCTTGGGGATGTTTTCCCTTTGCCTGTTGTGTGGGCGTGGTGGCTGTCACTCTGGCTCCCGGCTCACCTGCTGCAATCAGCTGTTCACCCTCACACCTGATTCTCATCAGCCATCTACAACGGCATATCAGCAGAGGCTCCACAACCTGTCGGCGCCAGATCGTTGTTAAACCACAGTGGTAAACCTCCAGGCTACTCAGCATTATCAGCTACCTTATTTCTGGATGTTCTGACGCTAACGTGTTTTCTTCCTGTGCTCCAGGATCATTCTCTGACCGCCGTGTTGTCGTCACCAGCCTCCACTTCCTCGCCACTCCTGCCGGATTATCCTTCCCGCACCTTTTGTTCACTAATAAACCCTTTTTGAACACTCTGCCGTGTCCTGCGTTTGGGTCCTCTCAGATACCGTAACAGAACGATCTGGCCAGCATGGACCCAGCGGACACAGGCCACCAGTCCAAGACTGCGGACGAACTCAGCCAAGCCCTGGCCAGTCAAGGCGCTCTCGTGGGGCATCACGCTGTGGTTCTCCGTGAGGTAGTGGAGACTCTCCGGAACCTCTCCGCTAACGTGCAAAGGATCGGCCCGCAAGTAGAACTGCTCACCACACAGTATTCTCCTCCGCAGCCCGCTGCACAGCCGGCAGCCCCTCCTCCCGCTCCTGCCGCACCTCTCTATCAGCTACGAGAGGCCGTCATTCCCACACCGGAGCGATACGCTGGAAATTTGGGGATTTGTAGAGCCTTTTTGTTACAGTGTACGTTAGTTTTTGAGCAGCAGCCCAGTACTTATCATACAGATGGGGCTAGGGTAGCATACGTAATGAGTCTGTTGAAGGGGAGTGCTTTAGATTGGGCTACAGCTGTTAGGGAGAGCCAGCCACACATTTGCTTATCATTTGATACTTTCATTTCCGAAATGAAAAAAGTTTTTGATCACCCGGTACGAGGGAGGGACGCTTCCAGGCGCCTTCTTTCTCTCCGGCAGGGCTCCTGTAGTGTAGCCGAATTTTCAGTTGAGTTTAGAACAGTTGCTGCAGACTCAGGCTGGAATAACGAGTCATTGCAGGATATTTTTCTTCAGGGGCTGAACGAAGCAATTAAAGACGAGCTAGCTGCTAGGGATGATCCGGTTAGCTTGGATAATTTAATTGCCACAGCTATCAAGATTGATAATCGCCTCAGAGAGAGACGTAGGGATAGGAATAGCCGTCACCCCAATCCCAGCTACTCCTCACCTGATCCCCAAATTGGGACTGCCACTGCCCCAATCTCCAAAAGGTCAGGCTCGTCAGTAGGTGTGGGGATTCTGGCGAGCCCTTCCTCCTCTCTCAACCCCCGACCCAGAACGCAGCTAGAAGCCGTGCTTTGCTGCAACCAACAGTTCCTACCTCTGCTCGCTTTAGTGGACTCGGGGGCGGACGAGAATTTTTTGGATATTAATATTGCAGTTCAGGCAGGAATTCCCTCCGAAGTGTTAGATTCACCTCTTAATGCTAATGCTCTTAATGGTAAATTCCTGGCCCAAGTCACTCACCGCACCTTGCCAGTAAACCTCATTCTGTCTGGAAACCATCGTGAGGTTATTCAGTTTCACCTAATTTCCTCACCTCATGCCCCCATAGTGTTGGGCCATCCCTGGTTAAGAACACACAACCCCCAGATTAATTGGGTAACTGGCAAAATCCTTAGTTGGAGTTGTTTTTGTCTATCCTCATGCCTGCAGTCTGCCCTACCGCCTGCAGAGACCGCCACTCCACCACCCAAGATCGAGCCGCCTGACATGTCATCTGTCCCCACTGAATATCATGACCTGGGAGAAGTGTTCAGTAAACAGCGAGCTCTTTCTCTTCCCCCTCATCGACCCTACGACTGTCCCATTGACCTTCTTCCCGGGGCCCCTCTGCCTTCCTCCCGTCTGTTCAACCTGTCTCGCCCTGAGAGGAAATCCATGGAGAGTTACATCCATGACTCCCTGGCTGCCGGTGTCATCCGCCCATCCTCCTCCCCGGTCGGAGCTGGTTTTTTCTTCGTGTCCAAGAAGGACCGCTCACTGCGGCCCTGCATTGATTACAGGGGTCTTAATACCATCACTGTAAAAAACAGATATCCATTACCCCTCATCAACTCTGCCTTTGAACCCCTCCAGGAAGCCACAATTTTTTCCAAACTGGATCTCCGCAATGCCTACCACCTCGTCAGAATCCGAGAAGGGGACGAGTGGAAGACGGCCTTTAACACACCACTCGGTCACTTCGAGTATCTGGTAATGCCTTTTGGACTGATGAATGCCCCAGCAGTTTTCCAGTCGATGGTTAACGATGTGCTCCGTGACCTCCTCAACCGATCAGTTTTCGTCTACTTGGATGACATCCTTATATTCTCTCGTAATCAGGAGGAACACATTATCCATGTCAGGCAGGTGCTGCAGAGACTCCTGGAAAACAGACTCTTTGTGAAGGCGGAGAAATGCGCATTCCATGTCAACACAGTCTCATTCCTGGGCTACATCGTTGAGGGAGGAAAGATTAGGGCCGACCCTGAGAAGATCCAAGCAGTGGCAGGGTGGCCAAAACCAACCTCAGTGAAACAGCTTCAACAGTTTCTTGGTTTCGCCAATTTCTATCGGCGCTTCATCAGAGACTACAGCAGAGTGGCGGGCCCTTTAACCAGACTCACTTCCCCTACAACTGGCTTTTCCTGGACCCCAGAGTGCGATGCAGCCTTCTCGGAGCTAAAGAGACTCTTCACCACTGCCCCTGTGCTCATCCACCCTGATTCCTCTCGCCAGTTCGTTGTGGAGGTTGATGCCTCCAACACCGGGGTAGGCGCAGTTCTTTCCCAGCGCTCGGAAAGAGACCAAAAATTACACCCTTGTGCATTTTTCTCCCGCCGCCTCACTCCAGCTGAGAAAAACTATGACGTGGGTAACAGAGAGCTGCTGGCTGTCAAACTTGCCCTAGAGGAGTGGAGATACTGGCTGGAGGGAGCTGAGCTCCCTTTTATTGTATGGACAGACCACAAAAACTTGGCTTACATCCAAACTGCCAAGCGCCTTAACTCCCGTCAGGCTCGATGGGCTCTGTATTTCGGTCGCTTCTCATTCACCCTTACCTACCGCCCAGGGTCACGGAACCTCAAGCCGGACGCTCTCTCTCGCCAGTTTGCTTCCGAAGAACCAGCTGCCGGTCCAGACACCATCCTGCCTGCCTCCTGCGTGGTAGCGGCTGTTACTTGGGAGATTGAGTCACTTGTTAAGGAGGCTCAGCGGGCACAGCCTAACCCAGGTAACTGCCCAGCTAATAATCTCTTTGTGCCTATCTCTGTCCGCTCCAAGGTCCTGCAGTGGGCACACGCCTCCCGTCTCTCGTGTCATCCTGGTGTCCATCGCACACTGTTTATCCTCAGACAGCGGTTCTGGTGGCCTTCCATGGCTCAAGACACCAGGGTCTTTGTTGCTGCCTGTACAGTATGTGCCCGCGCCAAATCCTCCCACCAACCTCCCTCTGGTCTGCTTCGCCCGCTGCCAGTACCTAGTCGCCCTTGGTCGCATGTGGCCTTGGATTTTGTTACTGGACTTCCACTCTCACAAGGTAATACCATCATCCTAACTATTGTGGACAGATTTTCCAAGATGGTACACTTTGTTGCTCTCCCCAAGCTTCCCACAGCCCGAGAGACTGCAGATCTTCTGGTCAACCACGTTGTTCGACTACATGGAATCCCCACCGACATCGTTTCTGACCGGGGTCCCCAGTTCATTTCCCACGTTTGGAAAGTCTTCTGTCGGGCTCTGGGAGCATCGGTGAGCCTGTCGTCGGGTTATCATCCTCAAACAAACGGGCAAACGGAACGGGCCAACCAGGACCTGGGAGCGGCTCTCCGCTGTGTGGCTTTCAGGAACCCCTCTTCATGGTGCCCACATCTGCCATGGATCGAATATGCCCACAACTCCCTGTCAAATGCAGCCACAGGTATTTCACCTTTTCATTGTGCCATGGGTTTTCAACCACCCCTGTTTCCAGCACAGGAAGAGGAAGTTGCTGTTCCTTCCATTCAGACCCACCTTCGACGCTGTCGTAAGGTGTGGAAGGACACCCGAGCCGCCCTGCTCCGTTCCGCTGCCCGCAACCGCCTCATCGCAGACCGTCACAGGACCCCGGCCCCCAACTACTTACCAGGTCAGAGTGTTTGGCTTTCCTCCAAAGACCTCCCACTCAAGACAGAGTCTAAAAAACTCACGCCACGTTATGTTGGCCCCTTCATCATCGACTCTGTTGTTAACCCATCTGCAGTCAAGCTCAAGCTTCCCCCACACATGAAGGTTCACCCTACTTTTCATGTTTCTCTGCTAAAACCTGTTGCCAGCAGCCCCTTGTCTCCTCCAGTGACTCTTCCCCCACCCCCCCGCATCATCGATGGTCACCGAACCTACACCGTCAGGCGATTGTTGGACGTTCGTTGCCGTGGAAGGGGATTCCAATATCTCGTGGATTGGGAGGGCTATGGCCTGGAGGAGAGGTCTTGGGTTCCCCGGCGAAACATCGACGACGCGTCCCTGGTACGGGACTTCCACCGGGATAACCCTGGTAGACCTGGTAGACCAGGTAGGCCGCCTGGAGGCGTCCCTTAAGGGGGGGGTACTGTGGTGGCTGTCCATTTCCAGCCGCCTCCTTGGGGATGTTTTCCCTTTGCCTGTTGTGTGGGCGTGGTGGCTGTCACTCTGGCTCCCGGCTCACCTGCTGCAATCAGCTGTTCACCCTCACACCTGATTCTCATCAGCCATCTACAACGGCATATCAGCAGAGGCTCCACAACCTGTCGGCGCCAGATCGTTGTTAAACCACAGTGGTAAACCTCCAGGCTACTCAGCATTATCAGCTACCTTATTTCTGGATGTTCTGACGCTAACGTGTTTTCTTCCTGTGCTCCAGGATCATTCTCTGACCGCCGTGTTGTCGTCACCAGCCTCCACTTCCTCGCCACTCCTGCCGGATTATCCTTCCCGCACCTTTTGTTCACTAATAAACCCTTTTTGAACACTCTGCCGTGTCCTGCGTTTGGGTCCTCTCAGATACCGTAACATGAATACATTGAATACATCATACATTTAACATAAATAACACAATTGAAATGTACAATAACTAAACTCTTAACTACATACACTATACATCTCCAGTGTGGCAATATTTCAGCAAGATTTGGTATCAGATATGAAAAACAAAACGGACCTGTTGAGAGTTTTGCGTGTCCATGTTCAGTACAGACTTGTTAAGCGTACTCCAAGTAGAATATGTTGAACACAGCCTTGCAAACAAAATACACCAAATTGGTCAGTTACAGTTGAAGGTACAGATACAACATAATGAATATTGGCTAGAAAGAAGCTTGGGATGTTGCTGTTGACATTCACATAAATCGTTCCACTGTTGAAAACCATGTGTTGCGTTTCTTAACAATAAATAAACAGAGGACTGTGACATACATTCAAATCCACATATAGAAGGAAATATAGAATAAATATGTTTACTTACAACAGTCATAAGGAAAAGAAACACGTACAGAGCTCATACACATATAGAAGAAGATATAGAATAAATATGTTTACTTACAACAGTCATAAGGAAAAGAAAACACGTACAGAGCTACGAAGAGCTAATTACTAGCTAGCTGCTAACCACCGCGGCCGCCTCGTTAATATCAAACTCCATAACAATCCAGTGCCATCAGAGGCGCGGGAAGGTATTTTGAGTGGGGGTGCTGAGGTGCTGGACTCCAGTGAACACTATTACGGGCACTATAGAGCACGCACAAAAAAACTCCCCACACGCAAACACACAGTAAACCCGCGACTGTTACAATGAAGGCTCGATAATCAGCTCACGGCATATAGGCAGGGGTAAAGTGCTATTTTTTACGAGTGGGGAGCGGACCTCACCTCCTCTAGGGGGGTCCGGGGGGATGCTCCCCCGGGAAGATTTTTTTAAAATATTGAAGTTAAAAGCATCAATCTGGTGCACTTTGAGAGCAACATTAAGAGATCTATGGATACATCTCTCAACACCCAGATGAAACACAACTGTAAGCAGATGTTCTTTTTCTTTATGGATATTTTACAAATCACTCCCCTTTCAAACTGTATTCTTGTTTTACTGCCATATAGTATTTCATAAATGTTTTTCCTTTATTCTCTTATTTTTTTTATAATTATAATGATCATATGAAGGTGTGCCGCGGAAATAATCTTTTGAATAATTTTGGACCAAACCGTTTGAGACCCACTGAGATAACTTAGACTAAAGTTAACTATCTAAACACTCAGAGAGTCCTTTAGCTCACCTGAGCCTCTCAGTCTGAGAGGAGAGCTCTCCTCCAGCTTGTTGTGGAACAAACAGCTCCGTATGTCCGTTAGTGCAGCTAGCTAACCAGATGCTAACAACACGGTCCCTGCTGCTGGCACCGGTCCCTCTCTCTCTCCCCCTCTCTCACACACACTAAATGCGATATTTCCGCACACACACAGAGCCGCGAGCTTGAATGACACAAGCACACTTTTATTTCCATGCAACTCTCTGATTGGTCTGGTGTCTTGCCTCTGTTGCATTCACTGAACACGGGAAATTACAGTCCTGTAAGTTCTAGTGTCTTGATGAGGTTCACGTAAAGCACGGTTAATGTATTATATTATTGAGGTAGAATTGTCCGGGGTTACAGAAAAAACATTCGGGGCAGGCCAAAATATTATTTTAGCAACAATGTGGAATTTATTGGCTACATATTACACAGATTATGCACAGCGGGAGCAGCAATAACCGTCAAATAATAATTCAGACAGGGGAGCTCCGCACCCCCTGCCTGCCGCTAGGGGGTGCTGCAGCGCCCTAAGCACCCCCCTTCCCGCGCCCATGAGTGCCATGCTGTCATGAACGCGCGGTGCTGTTACGTGTACGCAAATTGACGTGCTTGATGTGAACGAGCATTTTGGGGGAATGGTTAAAGTTGCGCATGCGCTATGAGCGCACATACAGGTACTTCTCAGGCATGCCGGGTAATCTGTGATGTTTCGCTCTCTCGAAAGTTGGGCCATTTTATCATCATGCGCTAATGAGCAACCCTCATAGGAATGAATGAGGCCCCGCCTCCCACGCTGTATCCAGTTCTTATTATACATCCATGGTCTGTATCCACATAGCGCCTTTAACTGAGTCCCATTGTCTTTTTTCAATAGTTTTCAATGAGAGAGCGCATGATGTCGTTTCGAGAAAGGTCTCTGCACTCTATTTTCTGAGTTAACCTCCATTTCTGTGCTAGTTTTTGAGTTGAATATATCTCAACTTTTCAGAAAAGTGCTGCTGACGTCAATGTAGAAATTGAAGGAGAAGCTTATTTTTGGCTATGTCTGTCACTCAGAAACTATCCTAGGAAAGACAAGCAAACTGCGTCATGCTTTTATCGCCATACACAAATCTTCCTCCTCACTACACATCTGTCACACTGAGGGGGCGATGCTAGCCTGTCACACCCAGTGGCGAGTCATGACTCTTATACCTAGGCCCTCACTTAAACACAAAGTCCATCCTCCTTTCCTTTTGGATGAAGTACTTGATGGCGGGTCATGCAGCTGATCCTTTGCCACTCCAGTTTATCATTGTATCTCAATCTTGAAAATGATTCGGTTAATAATTTCGCAACGATGTCATCACTATCACTGACATGAGCCAACAGGAACGAACTTATGCTGATCATAAATCTATCGATCATAAATCTATCGATTATATTTAGGATTTGAAAATTATAAAAGTAGGGTAGACATGTGGATATTATCCGGCTGAACAAAACGTGCATTTATCAAACAGGTTCGTTTTCCACAGACCTTATTTCCAGCTATTTTCCAAAATCCTATGGAGAAATCACATTGCTTTTTTGTCGAGGGAACCCGAGCGCAGCTTACTTCCGGGATTTGGGACGCGTCACTGCACCACGTGTATATAAACCTCACAGCGGGCGGAACTTGTCATAAAGTCCGCGAAAATAAAGTCCACCCATTTAGAGGGAAGATATGATTGGTCAATTGTACTGTCATTTGACATTACTCTCTCATTGAGTTACTAGAGCGGACCCTCTGTGAATTTACAGCAGAAAAGTAACGACCCCTACACACGGCGGCGTGCGTTGTCGCTTGCCGGCGGGGGGGGCTGAAACTCGACCAACAACCAATCACATGAATCTCCCGCCCCAGACACACAAGCAAGCGGTTCGATTGGCTAGAGCTTGTACTGGCATATGATTTGATTCGATTCGACGGAGGCGTCAGCCAATCAAATCCCGTTTATGCAAATCTGCCAGTACAAGCGTTAGCCAATCAAACCACGTGTATGCTGCAAGCGGCAAACTCTGGGGAACAGCCAGGACGCCAATACGGAAGTGTAACACACTGCAGTTCATACATGGGGCGCTAGGGACTGACTGCAGAAAGGAGCAATTTCCATAGACCCCCATGTTAAAATGCCCAACTTTACAGCAGAAAAAAACATGTTTCTACCCATGGATGCAATAAATATTATTATCGATATAGTTAGATTCCACCTTCATGATTATGAATCTGTGAGTGAATTGTTTTCTAACACGACCCTTTTATTTATATTAGGTCTTAACGTTTTTGCATAAATTAGGGCGTGGTCACTTTGATGGACATGTACATGCCTCACTGTCAGCTAACAGCAACTTGTCCACTCTGCTAGGCTACAACCATAGAGGCTACAACGTTAGTTAGTCATAGTACTGTACTTGACCCTTTAGCTTTAGCCGTGTTCGTGGTGATTGTGCCTTTTAGGGAATATTGCTACAAATACCAGACAATTAAGATGTCGTGCTGTGCGCTTGAATGTACTAACAGAACTTCCAAGAAGTCTAAAATTATAATATTATACATGTTAATCCCGTTCGCAGGTGTTTGTGTGCTTGGTATTTTAGCTTGTTACTTATTAACCAGCTAAGGACGTAACTAACCCTTTATACATACATAAACATTTTAGTTTATGATTCAGCCTTGGGTAAGACTTTTATAGTCTGGCTATGACGCCCATAATGCTAAACGGGAGCAAATGTTAATAGGGGACCAAATTATCCCAGTGGTGGTCGCCGGAGCTAACGGAGCCGCAGGGGGCTAGCTCCAGCCGGCGTCCCGGAGCTAGCCCACTGCGGCTCCGTTAGGTCCAGGCGATGGAGTCCGTCGTTATAACTGGAGATCAAGGAATGCAGTGAAACGCAGACTTGGTTCGCCTGCTGGAGTATTAGCTAAATAAATTATGTTGAACAAGGCTTATTAAGCTGAACATCGCCACAATTGTTCTGCTATGTATCGGTACTTCGTTTATATAGGGGAACTACACTGTTAGCAGTAACTTGGTATGCATGTATTTCATGTTAGCTTAGCTTCTTAGCCTGAGCTAGCTCTGTTTACTTCCAGTTCGGAGGCAGCAGGTCCCGCCTCGGCTCCGCCTCTTTGCCCTTATTTGAAGCAGGCTGGAGAAGGCGGGAGTTGAACTCTGACGTCACTGTCGAGCCGTTAGTGACCGACTCCGCCTACTAAGGGCTTCTCGGCAACTCTGCAGAATCCTATGGGTGACGTCACGGACACTACGTCCATTTATATATACAGTCTATGGTATGCTGGGAGAGCCAGACCGCAGTTCATTTTCTCATATGCCAAAAAATGGATGAGAAAATAATCGTAGCGGTAGGGAATCACCCGGTGCTTTATGATCAGTCCCTGTTCACCTACCGGGATACAAACCGGAGGAGGTGGCACAGACAGTGGGTGAAACTGGTAGGTTTTCGCCTGTTTGGGGAGTTTATATCCAGTGTACTTCGTTTTAATGGGCAGCTAGCAGGCATAGACAGTATTTAGACCCTCCAGAAAAACGTGATTCTGCGATCGCAGAATTTACCGTATAATCAGCAAAATGGCGCAGATTTTTAAAAGGCCGCATATTTATCAACAGGCCGCATATTCCCCGCATTTTTCCACACAAAGTTGAGAAAAAAAAAAGTTAACTCGTCTTGACGTGACGTCATCAGCTCGCGCATCACAGAATGTAAACAACACTGTATAGAGTGAACGTGTGGAGCTCACACGATAGAGAAAACACCAAGATGAAAAAATCTAATCCATCTCATTTACCGACGAACATTTCGACTAAAGACCGGGCAAAAAGTGGGGGGAAACTATTCTGCACCCCGTGCAACTGTGTGTTGGAGCATAAGAGAAAATCTACGGTGACGACCCACTTTGATTCATTCAAACATTCGAAAATGCTTTCTGCTGCTGCGGACAAGAAAGCCATTCAACTCACGTTCACCGAGGCATCAACCTCCAAAACCCTTTCGAGGGCTACAAGAAACGAAGTGAGTAGCCTACAAGATTGAAGCTGGTCAGATAACGAACGAGTAAATGAAAACAGAATGAGGCGGGGAAGTGTGTGTGTGTGTGTGTGTGGAGGGGGGGGTGTGTGTGTGTGTGAGATTAAAATAGCCCAATTGCTTTTACAATAAATAAACATTGAATGTGTTTAATTGAATAGTACAGGGGTTTAACGTTAGTGGCAGGTTGTGTGTGAGAGAGAATAAATAAGACAGCCGAATATTTTTTTTTTTTAATTCTTTACCCCCGCATATTTAGCATATTTCGCAACTTTCCGCATATTTCGCAACTTCCCGCAATTTCACCGCATAAAATCACATAAAAACCCCGCATGTTTAATAATCAAGGATTTTAGCCCGCAAAATCAAGGAATTTAGCCCGCATAATCAAGGATTTTTGCCCGCGTTTTTCTGGAGGGTCTAAGTATTTAGCCAGCATGGAATGTTGCGTAAAATAGCACCATAGACATTCATTTCATAAATGTTCATCATATAAAGTGTGACATGTACAATTTGTAAAAAAGCCCCATCCAGGCTGTGTTAATTCACTGATAATTGTTTATGCAATTGACAGGAGAGATTCATGTGATTGGTTGTTGGTCGCGTTGTTCGCGTAAACTCCCCAAGCTCAAGACACCCCCACTGCCAAGCGGCAACGCACGCCGCCGTGTGTAGGGGCCATAACCAAGCCCCCAGGAAGTGCACCGGAGTCTAAGGAGAATATTCGTGCTGGCCAAACGGCGGTACTACACTTCCGTTTGGTTGCTGGTCCCGGAAACACTTTTTCCCATTGACTTACATTGGGAAAGAGTGGTCTGTAACTCGTTGGATAATTTTTTTAAAACTAAATAAACTACCCAGTATGAACATTTGTATAGCCCTTATTAAAAACATTTGTTCCTCAAGTTGTAAAAATGTGCTAATAACGTTATTCTGAGAGTTATTTCCCTCGGCATTATGAACGCGCATCTAACCCACGGGACCGCGCCGCCCGGCACATTCATGTGACATGTTCAGTACTACATGAGTTTGTCTTTACCCATGGATGCACAATAACAACGGACCATATCGCCTTACTGCCATCCCACGGAGCTGTAATAATGGATATATTGCACATGTTTGCTGTAATTCATCATTTGTAAAATATTATACTACATGGGCTGTATGATGTAAACCTTGTACCGTAAATGTTGTATTAAATAAAGTTAATATTACCTACGTAGATTAACGTTCCTGTAGCTTCTTATTGCACTTGCAATATACCATTAAAAGAGTTGAACGTAGCTGTTTGCTATTAGGCCGACTATATATTAAGTCGTCATATTTATACATATATCAATAAAGATATGTGTCAAAGCTCTAATCAAATTAACAGTTGTATTAATTATAATTGTATATATATATATGTATATTGCCTGTGTTGTATATGTATACACACAAATGAACAACCTTGTGTTTTTTCAAAAGTTTGTATTGTAGTGTTTATTTTAGTGTTGTTTTATTCTTATCCACATTTTGATTTCAGAGCACAGGACAGGAGAATGCTGGTCACAACATCACGCTCAACAGTGAAGCTGGCAATGCTGAACAAAACCAGTTATAATATTTATTCCTCTGAAAAAGTGAAAGCTTTACGAAAATGTAATTAAAAATACATAAGCATTTCAGGTAGAAATTAGCATTAAGCATAGCATCAGGCTTCAACATATACATTTTTATATATTACCAAGTGGTTTCATGTACAACCCACACAAGTATCATGCTAAATGAAGCTCTGTTGCTTGGATATCACTATATCCTGATGTCAGCGTAATATAAAAGTACATAACGATTGATGTGTAATTTAGCATAATTTACTAGCTAGCCGCTAGCTGCTAACTGCCGCCAACCTGTTAAACCCTGAGCCTGTTTTTCAGGTTTCAGGCTTGAAGATGACATTCCCAGAACAAATGACCATATCTTCCCTTCTAAAAGGGTTAAATTAATAATATTTTTTCTCAAAGTAATGATAAACCAGTCAGTTGGATGTAGAAAAGTCAGATTTAATATAGATGTTTTTTATTTTAAAGAAAATTCTGATTGAACATGGTAAAGATCTGTAAATTATAGTGTCCTTCCAAAAAATATTTTGTACTTATAGTGAAAACTAACATTGGATGATGGGTTAGTACTAGACTAAAAGATTTAGGAATCCAAAGTACAACATATAATAAGTACCCTGTATCAAGATTGATGCAAAACAAGTGATATTCAATATTTTTAGACAGATTTAGCAAAAAAAACTTCTGGGGCCATTTGGGTGGATTTGTCATATCTCTGGCTCCCCCTGCTGGATTTTGACATGTGACATCTCTTTCTAACCGTCAGAGCCAATGGAATCGAGGGGAACTCCCACATAGTCCTTATTTGGTCATGTGTGTGTATTATACTGCCGCATAGCCAAGTCCGGAAGCAGCAGCCACTCTGGTGGCTACCATTAGCAGCTAACTTTTGCTCTGCGATTTTTACATAAAAATGGAATTATGGATTATAAATAATTCCAATTAGTGCCCAGGAACTTTATCAACCTATGGATAAACCGATTCAGCCGCGTTTTTTCTCGTTTTAATGCCATTGAACACGTCTTTTGACCAGATTAACAGCTAATGTGAGACGATCTCCCTGTTGTGATGTCTGTCTTTGCTTCCCCTGTCGCAAGTTCGGATCACTCAGTGATGATACTATATACCTAAATAATCTGTGGAACCTCAGCTTTAATCGGAGATCTTGTATGTGCAGCTGCGATAAGTAATAAGGGTACTTTTATCTTGAGTTCTGTGCCAATGTCCGTTAGCATTTTTCGCTAGGGGGTCATTTAGATGCTTCTTATGAGATTTGTTTTTTGTTTTGGTAAAAATGGTTTATATCATCAGTTAGCTGAGATTATTTCCGTTAATCTGGTATAACACATTAATAGGTTCTTAAATATTAACATCCCCTGAGACAGTGTCCTGAAAACAGGCGGGGACCTTGGGGCTTAACAGGTTTTAATATAAATCCAGTACCATGCTGTTACGTGTACGCAAATTCACGTGCTTGATGTGAACGAGCCTTTTGGGCGGCGTGGTTAAAGTTGCGCATGCTCTATGAGTGCACATACGGGTACTTCTCAGGCATGCCGGGTAATCTGTGACGTTTCGCTCTCTCAAAAGTTGGGCCATTTTGTCATCATGCACCATTGAGCAACTCTCATAGGAATGAATGAGGCCCCGCCTCCCACGCTGTATCCAGTTCTTATTATACATCCATGGCCGTAACTCGCAGAAACTGCATTTAACCCTTCACATTCCAACAGAAACTGAACAGCCAGATTCGAAGGATTTATGTTATTTTAAATACAATTAAATCAAATGATTTTTGGTAAAACTAAGGAAAAATATAATTAAAACAATATTTAAAAATATATATTTTGTAATGTTTTCAAATATTATATTTTAGAATATCTTTGGCCCTCAGAGAGGGCCTAGAGGGCCCTGACGGCTCGCCACTGGTCACACCCAACCTACATAAACTAAATCCATGTTGTTATTATCCAGTTGTCTTTAAAAAGTGAAGTAAGATAAAGGCAGAATATTAGTTCGAAACATTTTCAACAGAATGCGAACCGGCTACAGTGTTGAACCTTTGTCAATGACAATGTTTGTTGAAGGAAGATCTACTGTAGTTAGCATGCTAACACCAGTACAAGGAACAACACAACATTAGAATTTAAGCAGTACGGACATTTATTTCTGAATTCTTGCCCTGTTTTTGGTATTTGGCTTTTTTTAAGATGGCGTTGCTAGTCTGTCATACAAAAGCGGTAGTACGTAAGAAATATCACTGTCATAGAAAAAATACAAATGCGTTAGGAGGACGTTGTCCTCAGCGCCCTTCTAGTGTTTTTCTGCCATAAAAAGAGACCATTTCGACACAGGGCCTGAGGTCGTCTTTATCCTTTGATGTTTTCCATTGTGGTCAACAGGAAAAGACATCGGACATATGGGATCTTTTTGAATTTGGACAGGTTGCTTCCCACACCAAGCTGTACCTGTTTGGTTAATAGTGTACTGTAGGCCTATTATGTAAAGGTTTGGAGTATTTAAGAAAGGCAGGGTTTCTTGTATGCTCCGTTTCTTAGCTTCCAGATCACCTGTTGTATGTATGAGTCAAATAAAAAGGGCGTATGAATTCAGTATTGTGTGCTGGTTGCCATGTGTTCTGTATGTGACGTGAGTATGTACAGATGGATGACTCACCACTGGAGATTTCCTCTCTCAGATAGACGGAGGCTAGTTAAAGTGTGGTCAGTCAGTTGCTCTGAGCAGTATTAAGAAAAGCATCTCTCACTGCTCCTCTGCCTCAATTCTCCTCTTCCTGCTCATGATCTTAACGGCTGATGGAATGAGAAGTGATTTGGAGGACAGATGAGCCTGAGAACAGATGTGAAAGCTTTCTAAAAATAATCAGTGTTTGCTCTTGGAGGAGCAGGTGAGGCTGTTTGAGATTTGATTTTGCAGACGCAGTAAATCATAAATGTAAAGACTTTACCAAAATGATCTTTGTTTGTGCACCAATGTTTGATTTATAGCTCTCATCAAAATCTATATGGCACAGTCGGCTCCTGCCTCAGTCATATTTCTGTCAGAAAAAGAGAGGCGCAAGGAGTCTGCTCTGCAGCCCTCTCCCACGCTTTAAATATTTCACTAGCCGGGAGAGTAAATGGCATTCTGATGCGATATTCTGCGAAAGGTCAAGGTGGAATGGAAAGATTCACATCTGTGCCGTTTTTAGGACTCCTCAAGAGCGAGTGCTGCTGGGAAATCTGTTGGCTGGAGTAACGTCAGCCTCAGATCATTGCTCTGCAGGTCGATATAGCTTTCATTCCACAACTCCAACTCCAAACCTTTCATCAGTATCGACCCCCTGATGTCTTCTTAGACTTTTGGCCCCCAGATTTTCAAAATAAATCCTTCTATTTCTTTAACCTTCGTAATATGATTTCTCGTATTTAACGCTGTCTCATTCAATACATAATACTGCATGTAAATATCTATTTTACCTGAGGATTTAAACATACAGAGACTTTCAAAGAATGCCGCCCACACCTTATCCTTTGTCAGCCTGACAATAGCTTGCACTCCTTGATAGTACGTGTAAAGAGTTACAGCCATTCACATCCTATTTTGCCCTCCTGCATTCTTTGGATTCCTCAAAGGAGTTGTTTTGATTGTTTGACAAACTCAAAGTATGACACATTCAAGGCCAGCACTCACTTTCCTCCCACGTGGTTTGAAATAGAACCTTTCAGCAGCCAAAACATGTTTCACTGCAGCTGGGAACCACAAGGGATATTATCATAGAGCAGTGAGATAGGATGACTGAAGTGCTACTTTGCAGAAATACTAATGTAAAGTGCAACAAGTGTAGCTGTGTACCATTTGAATTATTACCACTTGGATCTATTTTAATAATCATTGGTAAGGATAGCTTTGTGCAAAGTTACTGATGAGATCTGGCAACACAATGACATTATAAGTTGACATCAAACAACCGTGGTCCCTAGAAAAACCTTTATTTACTACAAATTCGCCATTTATATTTTTGGGAGAATGGTTACTGTAATGTTTCACTTCATTTGGAGGTCAATTAAAGTAAGCGCGCCTGAAATAATGTTAATAATCCGTCGTTGCTCAGGAAAACATTGCACACAAACCATGTCAAATACATTGGATCAAAAGTGAATTAAGTATGGAAACAGTTTAAATAACTTGGAAATTAGTTTAAAACCAGTTTTTTCTTGCCCCACACTTCTTTAAAGTTTTACACAATGTTATGAGATCTCAGCAATTGCCTGGCTGTTGTAAAATGTTATATTTATACAGAATATGAAAAGATTACAGTGTTGAAGTTATGTCGTTGAAGACTCTTGTGTTAAAGAGCTATCCTTTGCGCTAACAAGCTAGCCCCATACATGGAGTTTCAGCAGTCTGAATATTATTATTCCTTTCCTGCTTCTTTTTTTTAATAACTATGACTGTACATTTATATTTTAAAGACCCTTAGGTGAGCTGTTGCATACTATTTATTTGGAGAATTGGAGCAGGTTACCAGCTATAACACATTGCTCCTTTAGGGTTCCTGTAATACGCTGAGTCTTTCTTGTTGAAAAACACGCTTAATTTATGGAAATGTATACCAAATACATAATCCTCGTGCATCTTTTACCTTCTCTCTTGTATGAATCTGCTCGAGGCCCAATTTATAGAATATGTGATGCGATTATACAGTATATGGTCATGCCTAATAAGTATGAAAAACAATTCCAAGCCTCGCTATCACCCATGTCAGTTGTTTGTTTGTGTAAAAAGGCAGTTTGGTTGATCTTAACACATAAATGCAATCCATCCGCAACAAGCAAGAGTGATACTTTGAAATTGCATAATCACTTTAACTTTCATACAGCAGCAGAATTTCAAAATAGCTCGCAATAGACATGCAGCCGAGCTGTGAGCGGAGCCACGCTGTACAAAAATCACTTTTTCAAAGCCTGAGAGTGTGTGTCTGCGAGTGTGTGTGTGTTCGAGCCAAACAGCTTCTCGACATTAAGATTCTCATTACAGGATCAGCTCTTTCATCCTGGCGTTCAAGCGCCACCCTAGCCAACGGCAGTGGGCGAGCAGATACATACTACCATTTGATGGAGGGGAGGAGGGGGAGGAGATCAGAGGGGAATGAAGGGACACGGCAGAGTTGAAGGAGAGATGAGGTGAGGAGAAAGAGGGAAACCCTGTGGAAGGTGCAAGAAGGGGTGAAAGAGGAAGTTGAACGTGGGGTTTCAGGGTAATCTTCCTTCATGCATATGCTCCCTCGCAAATTGCAAATTTGGCAACCAACTGATTTTTTACGTGGTACACTTATTTTCACTTGTATGAGAAAAGGTTTGCGCCTGATTTGTGAAGCTCTCTCCCTCACCAGTGAGCTTTTCATCAGCATCATAGTGAGATCAAGTTGTGTATCAAGTGTTTTCATCAAATAGTTTTCATATTTCTTCCCATCTTCGTGTCTGCTGGCCAGAGATATTTTTTCTCTTTTTTAATAGCATACGGAATCAATAGAGTTGCATTCTGCTGGCGTGGCGATCAGTGGGAAAATGAGCACAGCTGCTGACATCTGCCCGGCCATGTAATGGAGTGGATGGGATTTCAGCTCGACATCAACCTGAGACGTGAGAGCATGTTGAGATGAGACGTGGCGGCTGATTGGGACTCTGGGTTGTCTATCTGTATTGTCCCCATTGTCCAGGGAGGAGGGAGGGTGTCACCTTCCATCTTTCCATACGCTGACCTTCTGAGGTGACGCGCCCAGACTTGGGCCTACATTTGTGTGTATATGTTTGTGTGTGTGTATATTGTTCGCACACATGAATCATTTGCAGTGACGGCTGCTAAGATGCCATTGAGGTACAGAGAGCAGCAGGAGAAGGTCAATTCCCTCATGATTCTGTCACCTGTAGGTTTTCAATCCGGACCCAAGGCCCATCTATCAAGCACTCAAACTCCCGCCTTAGAGAGACAAAACCAAAGGGCGGGAATGTTTAAATATAACTTTTATCATTTTCATACTCATAAGCAACTTCTTTAAATTGTACACTTTTTCCTTTTTTCTCTTTCGGTTGTTTGCTTCCAGATCTATACAACCCTCTATTGTTAAAGAGGTGCAGTGATGATATATTTTAGCAAGACATCCCTTATTGGTTTCCACGAATATTGCAGAAAATTAGATCTGTGGCAAAAACACTTGTTTAGCAGGATAATCTCCACATTTTAAAACCACTTTATGTTTTTTGAAGTAAAATGCAATTACCAAGTAAAACAATAATGTGAGGCTCTAAACAAACTACCTCACAGTCGCATGGCTGCATATCATATCATCATATCATAAAGCAGACTGAACAGTTTGTGGCTGGGGTGATGAGGGTCTTTTGTAATCCTGAGGGCTTTCTTTAAGGTTGTATTTTTACTCCACTACATTTATTTTAGTTACTTTACAGATTTGGGTTAATGATGTGAAATATAAACAACCCTTAAATCAGACTTTAGTTACACCTGAGTAAAATTCAGTGAAGGTGATTTTCAAGTGCCAACAATTAGGAGAGATATTTGGTAGTGAGTGCTTGAAAAGACAAAACATTTATCTGCAGATCCCTATAAAGTATATTCATTACTCGTTATTCTCTAATCGTTCATTAAAAACTGTATATAATTGCTATTTTGCACATCCCTTTCAAGATTTCAAGATTTTCAAAGGTTTATTCACATATCATATACACAACTACAGTGTAGTTATGCAATGAGTTAAAAACTTGGGTCACAGGTTCCTCAACAGCATTACAAGACATCTATAAATGTGTGTATACCTCCACCATTAAACTGTCATATTCTGCACATTTCCTATACTATCTACATACATCTTATAAGAGTAATAAATATGTATAATATTGGTTAAAATAAGTGCTTCAACATAGTTAACATTGCATGTATTTAAAAGAAGGCCTTAACCTAAAGTATTATTTAATGTTTTAATAAAGCCTAATTAGTTTGTCTGTTTTGCACATCCGGCACTAAATAGTTTTATTGTAGAGATTATTTATAGTATCTTCTTCATAGTTTCTATTCTATATTTCTATCATTGACCTTCTACCTTCCCCCTAATTTGTATGTACTCTTAATATATTTAAATGTTTTCATCAAATATAACACATTCAACAAAACATGCAGCAGACCTTAGGCAAGGCAAGGCAAGTGTATTTATATAGCAAGGCAATTCAAAGTGCTTTACAAAAATGAAAGACATTAAGAAAAAGGCATTTAAAACAGGAATTAAAAAGCAACACAATCTATCTGCATTGCAATTACTCTAAACGTGTAATAACGTGCTTTAACCAGTAGGAGGTGCGGGTTAAAAAGCTGTCAAGTTTACAGTGTTAACATAATAAACAATTCTGCTGTTTCTGGTTTAGTTTACGACGGATATATTTTTTTATCCACAGACGACCACACATATATTGTTTTGATATTTGTAACACAAAAGCAATGGGAAAAACCCACAGAAAAGATGGTCTTAACATGACCCAGCGGTCTAGTAGTTAATACAAAATAATAATATCAAACAGAATATTACTATTAACTTTATTGTGAAATTAAAATAGAATGGTAAAAGAATAGTTTCCGGTCTATTCTGAGGCCCAATCTCTGTAGATAAATAAAGAACTAAGCCAGATGTGTAATATTTAATGCAGCAGAACCATTTATTACAATGCATGTGTTAGGGCTGGGTCAAAAGTTCAGGACCTACAAGGGCAGAGACCAGATGGATTCAGTCTTTTAACAAAGTTTAATAAAGGGAAAAAGGAGCAACTAAAAAGCAATCCACAACATGAAGGTGGATCTAGTTCACGCTGGTGGCGGCGGCAGGACTCACGCTGGCTCGAGCAGACACTGGAAAAATAGAGGAAAAAACAAGGTTACTCTTCAACAAAAACAGCAAGAGAAAATCACACTAAGCTAGGATACTACGACGTTCAGCTCTACCGAGTGAGACGGAATTATCTGGCACTGGAATGTGAACATGACCAGGGTTTTATGGAGGAGTTGATTAGATGAGTACAGGTGCTCCTCATTGTGAACCAGCTGAGCCTTCTAACGATCACCACACTGCACAGGAGAGAGAGAGAGAAGACAGAGGGGAGGAGGAGAAAGCAAAACACCTAAACCATAACAGTACTCCCCCCCTAACGGACGCTTCCTGGCGGCCTTCCTGGCTTGTCAGGGAATTCCCTATAGAAATCTTCCAGGAGGGTGTGGTCCAGGATAAGGGCTTTTGAGATCCAGGACCGTTTTTCAGGACCATATC
This sequence comes from Notothenia rossii, assembly GCF_949606895.1. NCBI lineage: Eukaryota > Metazoa > Chordata > Actinopteri > Perciformes > Nototheniidae > Notothenia > Notothenia rossii. Next base: position 22,268,626 of record NC_136910.1, read on the forward strand.
CCTCCCAGTCCACAAGGTATTGGAAACCCCGACCACGCCGGTGAATGTCCAGCAGCCGGCATACTGTAAATGCAGGGTGATCATCAATGATCTGGGGAGGTGGGGGGGGGGGTCAGCCGGAGGAGAGAGTGGACTAGAGACAAAGGGCTTGAGCAGAGACACATGGAATGAGGGATGTACCTTGAGAGCAGGAGGAAGGCTAAGGCGGACGACACTGGGATTTATGACACGTTCGATTGCATATGGACCAATATATCTTGGGGCCAACTTGCGCGACTCAGTCTGGAGCGGCAGGTCACGAACAGATAACCAGACCCTTTGGCCGACCTGGTAGTCTGGAGCGTGGGTTTGGTGGCGATTTGCCAGCCTCTGGTTACGGGCAACAGTCCGGGAGAGGGCTGCTCGGGCTTCCCGCCAGACTCGGCGGGCACAACGGAGATGGGCCTGGACTGAGGGAACAGTCACTTCCGTCTCCTGGCTGGGGAACAATGGGGGCTGGAAGCCGTTAGAGACCATAAAAGGGGACATACCTGTGGCGGAACTGACCAGGGAGTTATGGGCGTATTCCACCCATGCCAAGTGCGAAGACCAGGGGGCGGGGAGACGGGCAGCGACACAACGTAAGGCTGCCTCCAGGTTCTGGTTGGCCCGCTCTGCTTGGCCGTTAGTCTGTGGATGGTAACCTGAGGAGAGACTTGCAGTGGCTCCCAGTGCCTGACAGAATGCCTTCCAAACCCGGGAAGCAAACTGGGGACCCCGATCTGAGACAATGTCCTGGGGAATGCAGTGAAGCCTGAAAACATGGGACACGAGGAGGTCTGCCGTCTCCAGAGCAGAGTGCAGCTTGGGCAGGGGGACATAATGGACAGACTTGGAGAAACGATCAACAATGGTAAGGATGGTTGTATTACCTTCTGACAGAGGAAGTCCTGTAACGAAATCCACAGCAATGTGCGACCAAGGGCGGTTAGGTATGGGTAAAGGGCGTAGGAGGCCAGCTGGAGCACGGTGAGAGGATTTACTGCGGGCACAGACAGAGCAGGCAGAGACAAAAGCCTTGGTGTCAGCAGACATGGTCGGCCATCAAAACGTCTGCTGGATTAGGGTCAAAGTTCTGTGAAAACTTGGGTGACAGGCAAATTTAGAAGAGTGCCCCCAAGACAAAGTGGTTTAAAATGTCCCTCAAAACATCATTTATAAGGGCCTGGAAGACAGCTGGAGCGTTTGTTAACCCCAAAGGCATGACGAAATATTCAAAATGGCCCAGGTGAGTATTAAATGCTGTTTTCCACTGGTCACCCTCTCTGATGCGAACTAAGTAGTATGCATTTCTAAGGTCAAGTTTAGTAAAGACAACAGCGTCATGCAATGGGCCGAAAGCAGAGTCAATGAGCGGGAGAGGATACTTGTTTTTGACGGTAATGTCATTTAGACCTTTGAAGTCAATACAAGGGCGCAGGGACTTGTCTTTTTTGTCCACAAAGAAAAAACCCGCTCCCACAGTTGAGGAAGAAGGACGAATGATGCCTGTGGACAAGGATTCCCCAATATACTTCTCTATGGCCTCTTTCTCCGGCCTGGAGAGGTTGTACAGTTTTTTTGTGGGTAAGTGGGCACCAGGGAGCAGCGCAATAGCGCAGTCATAGGGCCTATGTGGTGGCAGAGAGAGGGCACGATCCTTGCTAAACACAAGTTTAAGGTCATGGTACTCACTAGGAACAGATGATATATCGACCTCCTCAGCTGGACTAGGGGAAGAAAATGCAGTTTTAGCTGATCCTAGGCAATGTGAGTGGCAGTGATTACTCCAACCAGTAATGGAAACAGTTGCCCAATCTATCTGGGGATTATGAACCTTTAGCCAGGGTAAACTGAGGAGAACAGGTGACAGCGGAGAGGAGATAACAAAAAGTTCTACAGTCTCTTGATGAGCTGTGCGGTGCGTGACCTCAGCTAATAGTCTGCCATCTAATGCTAACACTTCTTTGGAATTAGCCAGTTCAACGGTGGGAATGGACAACTTAGAGATGATGCCAGAGTCAATGAAATTGTCATCAGCACCAGAATCAATGAGGATCTGGAGGGGAAGGTGTCCTGTAACCTACCTGGGATTTGAATACGACAACCAGGGGATGAGGAAATGGAAGAATGGCTCACCAGCGTTCCCCTTATGGCTGATGAGCCCGCTCTTTTGGCATTGCGGGACACCCCGCGATGTAATGACCCCCTTGTCTGCAGTAGTTGCACAACCTCAGACGGAACCTGCGTTGGTGTTCTGCTTCAGTCAACTTCATCCGACCGATCTGCATGGGCTCCTCCTGGTGAGGCGTGGGTTGAGATGCTGGCGAGAACGGCAAACGAACACTGGCGGGCTCCGGAGGTGGGCGAGGAACAGCTGGTGACACACAGGAAAGGGAGGAAGGGAAGAAGGCCCTCTGCCTGACTGACCTCTCCCTGCGTCTCTCCCTCAACCAGTTATCTAGACGAATAGCCAGACTAATTAACTCCTCTAAGTAGGAAGTCTCATCCCTAGCGGCTAATTCGTCCTTGATTTCGTCCGCCAACCCTCTTAAAAACACACCCTGTAAAGCCGCTTGGTCCCAAGTACACTAAAATACGGAAATCAAGGGCATATTGAGAAACTGAGTCTCTTCCCTGACGAAGAGAGAGAAGCTGGCTGCCTGCCTCCTTACCCCTAACAGGATGGTCAAAAACCTTACGCAGCTCTCCGGAGAAAGCATTATAACCTGAACACGGGTAAGGCTTGTTAGAAGAAACTGCCAGCGACCAAGCAGAGGCTCTCTCAGAAAGAAGGCTCATAACAAAAGCTACTCTAGACTGATCAGAGGCATATGTAACTGGCTGCTGACTGAAAACTAACGAGCACTGATGAAGGAATTGGCTGCATGTCCCTGGATTACCTGAATACCTAGCGGGGATGGGAATATGTGGATCCCGGAGACCTGGACTCAGTGTGATGAGCAGACGGTGAAACGGGAGAGGATACTATATGGCAGTAAAACAAGAATACAGTTTGAAAGGGGAGTGATTTGTAAAATATCCATAACGAAAAAGAACATCTGCTTACAGTTGTGTTTCATCTGGGTGTTGAGAGATGTATCCATAGATCTCTTAATGTTGCCCTCAAAGTGCACCAGATTGATGCTTTTAACTTCCAATATTTAAAAAAACCTTCCCGGGGGAGCGGCCCCGGACCCCCTTAGAGGAAATGAGGTCCGCTCCCCACTCGTAAAAATTAGCACTTTACCCATGCCTATATGCCGTGAGCTGATTATTGGAGCCTTCATTGTAACAGTCGCGGGTGTACTGTGTGTTTGCGTGTGGGGAGTGCTTTTGTGCGTGCTCTATAGTGCCCGTAATAGTGTTCACTGGAGTCCAGCACCTCAGCACCCCCACTGAAAATACCTTCCTGCGCCTCTGGAATTATCTGGCACTGGAGTGTGAACATGACCAGGATTTTATGGAGGAGTTGATTCGATGAGTACAGGTGCTCCTCATTGTGAACCAGCTGAGCCTTCTAACGATCACCACACTGCACAGGAGAGAGAGAGAAGAAAGAGGGGAGGAGGAGAAAGCAAAACACCTAAACAGCATGTACTGTATGTGATAACTTTCAAAGAGTAAAGCAAGCACTGCTGAATAAAGTATGATTTTATCTTTTACGAAACGTTTTTTAATATGGAATACAGTCGGAGGTCAACCAATCACCGAGCTTGAGGACTAATCACGGGGTTTGTCGAACAAAGCTTGTAGTCTCAAACGATAGCTGAGGATTATGGGTAGTGTAGTGTCTTCGGCCATCCTAAACTCCGATACAACTATTTGTTTCTCAGAGTCGAAGGGGAAAAACACAACCATTGTACACATTTTAAACCAATCAATGTTGTGTAATTAACAAGGATAATCTGGTGTTTTTGAGTTGATGTGTAGTGCAGATATCACTGTAAAATCAATCGACAGTAAGGAGAATACTTATTTCCGGTTGTAAAATTATCCGTTATCCAATGGGAATGGCCGCTCACATTGCCTTTAACTGCCGCCGACATGGGGCCTTTCTCATTTCACTAATTTCCCCTACACGACTCCTATCCTCAACTCCTATCCTCGTGTCTTAGTCCCGCCCACAGGAGATGCAAGTGGAGGAGTCGAGGAGGGGAACCGAGGAGAGAGGAGGGGAAGCAGCAGGCGGTTAGAGAAATGAGAACTCCTCTCCTCTGAGCGGTCATTTTAAAGAGAAGTCTGTTGATGATGACAGGAGGCACAGCCCTCTGTCTGATGGACAGAACTGTGTTCATGACCACTTATATATTTACTTTTAATTAATTCACAGTGCGGTATAATGAGACGATAACAGGCTACAGATGCGGACATACACACACATATATATATATATATTTATATAAAATATATAAAAATATCGATTCTTTGTTTATAGATATCGACTAAACTAAAGCAAATACAGAGAGTAATGTAGGCCTGTTATCAGTGGCGTTTTGGGGCACACAAAACGTAGATGTTTATAAGCTTCTGCAGTGAGGTTCATGGCTGGTGAGGCACTGGCACTGACTCTTGAGGTTTACAAATATTATATTTTGACCTAAATCAAAATATAATATTATTTTCAAAAGCTATTTTAGTCTGATGCTTCGATTAATTTTAAACAGACAGTTCAACAAAAAGATACCCAAAAAATGTAATTTTATCATTTAAATATTGGATTGTTCTCTCTTAGTAAGGTCCCATTTTCAATACAATTGTGGTCTTACCTTGACTTGAAGGCCTATCCCTCTGGACAAAAATCTCTATTACTTTTTTTGTAAAAGTCCTCCTTATCTTCTTGGAGTTTCAAAAGTCGAATCATAAGTCTAATCGATAGATTTATGATCGATAGATTTATGATTCGAAAATGATAAAAGTAGGGTAGACATGTGGATATTATCCGGCTGAACAAAACGTGCATTTATCTAACAGGTACGTTTCCCACAGATCTTATTTCGAGCTATTTTCTAAAATCCTATGGAGAAATCTCATCGCTTTTTTGTCGAGGGAAGCCATGCACAGCTTACTTCCGGGTTTTAGGACGCGTCACTGCACCTCTCTCCTCTTCTCTTCACACACCACACTTTTCGCGGCTCACGTACTTACAGCCAATCAATGCGCAATGTAGTTTTTACAGTCACCATTCACTTAGACAATGAGAGGGAGGGGCATGATTGGGTTTTGTCCCACATGGCTCAACAATGCTCAATAGGCACACACTGAACACAGACTAAAACAGCAATGTACAGACAAATCAGATGATTAAACATGATCTTAAAATATATTTTATATATATTTTTTTGCATTTCTTTGCATCTTTTTGTAATCATTATGTGTAATACTTTCTGCTGACACTAGGTGGGGCTGTGTCCCACCTGCCCCTGATGACACTGCCTGTTATAGAGTGGCGAAGTCCCTCCCCTTCCGGTGAAGCTCCATGGGACCTTATTTTGGAAAAATCATGTATTGAAGTGAATGGAGAGAGAAAGATTATCTTTTGATCCCGTTTGAATTGTGCAACGAATTACACATATGATGTTTGTCAGTTTAAAAGATAATTTTGCAAGTCAAAAAAATTAAAATGTGTCGTAAAACTGTGAAGTGTGATATATTTATTTTAATGTCACCTTATATATTCGTGTGTGTTAAATTTGAAGGGACAAAGTACATTTTTCCTCTTTAAATTTAGAGAGGTTTTTTATATATTCCTGAAACGATGTCCCATTTTTAGTGAAAGTAGATTAGCGCAATAGTCTTTTTCTCCCACTTTTGTGTGTAATCAAAAGGGTGTTTTTTTGGGCTATTTGGGGGTAGGTATAATACAAGTGACCTGTGACCTCTGCCTTGCAGTTCCCAGACATCTGGAGAGGCCTTGAGTCTCTGGCTTCCCCTGTTAATTGCAAAAACCATTGTTGATTAACCCAAAGGGAGATTTGCCTCAGATATAATGCAGTTAAAGTTTTGTTAAATTAATGATTCATTTCCTGTAGACCCCAAAAGAGGCCTTGAGAATTGGGTCACACAGTAAACGAGACCATAGTCCTTTGTTCTCATTTTTAAATGTATTCATTCCTGACTTTTAGGTGAGAAGAAGGTCAGGGAAGGCCTTAGAGCATGGGAACAGTTAACTTCTGTTGGTTGACTGATTCTCTGACTGTCATGGGACGATGGCGTTTGGATATTTACAAGTATGGCTTTCATAAAGAAAAACAGGTGACATTTGTATGATGGGCTGCATAGGGATAATGTGTGTGCGTTCTTTCAAAGAGTCCTCTGTCATGACTCCAAATCATTGATTGGGGGACTGCCTGAGGGCAGAGGGACAGAAACACACACACACACACGCACAAGAGATGAGGCAACAGATGGAATCGACAAACTGCTGACTCACTGCCTGGGGTCCCGCCCAGGAGTGAAACCGGCCAATGGAACACTGCCAACTCACTGGCTAGCTCGCTCAGAAGTGAACTCGCCAATAACAAATAGCTAGGGAGGAGCAAGCGATAAAACTCCTCCCCATAAATGTTGTTTATTTTTGATGTTCGGCGCTCCTTTTTTGCCTGGCCGTTCCTGAGACGTGTCTCACGCGGTGGTAGAACCTGAGCCCGGAGTACTCTGCATTTTGAAGATGCTGTTGCAGAGTGCTTCGTGATTAGGTGATGAGGTGATGTATTGTGTCTTTTACCATTACAAATATTATTGTTCAACCCTTATCCTGGTTGCTTTGAATTCTTCCTCTGTTAATCTGACCCATTCATAAAGGAACGCGCGGAGCAGTGGTGCTGCTCCAACAGAAGTAAAAAAATGTTTTGTGTGAAGCGCTCAATGAACTGAAACTCTGGTCTTGCATACGTCACCAACACCAGGATGGCCGTCACGTTAGCACATTTCACCTCTTTCTTTCAGAATGAAGTGAAAAGTATTAAAAGAGGTGAAAATCACTACAAGTCTGGGCATGTGAACTGTACATACACAAAAGAGGAGTTACGGCCCGTCGACACAGCGGCGTTCGCTGACGCTTCACCATTCACTTTGAATGGGGTGACGTCACTTTTCGCCGAACTGCATCGTGGGAAGCGACGTGGAGCGTTGCTGGTGTTGCTCGCTGCAAAAGTTGAGCAATGTTCAACTTTTGACGCCTCGGCAGAAGCGTCAGCCAATCGAATCATATGCCAGTACAAGCTCTAGCCAATCAAACCGCTGCTTGTGTGTCAGGAGCGGGAGATTCATGTGATTGGTTGTTGGTCGAGTTTCAGACACGCCCGCCGGCAAGCGTCAACGCACGCCGCTGTGTGGACGGGCCGTTAGTCGGTTCCGTAAAAGCCAGCATGCGGGACCGGCTATACAAGGTTTCGGTGAGTAACACGACTGTAATGTGTAACGTAACTGGGATTTGTAGTCTTTCTAGTTGTGTATTTTTCATAGTCTTATATTTCAACAGTTTTAAGACAAACTGTGACTTTTTTGACATGGAAATTATTTTTTAAGATTGACAAACATCATATGTGTAATTCATGGCACAATTCAAATGGGATTGAAATATAAGTTTTCCCTCTCCATTGACTTCAATACATAATTTTTCAGAAATAAGGTCCCATGGGGCGGAAGTAGATGGGCGTGACTTCGCCTCTCTATACTGAGTGATATATATTATACACACTGCTCTGCTTTCTGCACAGACCTCACAGCTGTTCTCACTGTAAACATCGTGTCGAGGTGAAAGCAGTTAATAAAATAATATACAGGGGATGCATGCAGAGCTGTCATTGGCTGAGATAAGTCCGGCCGTGCGTCACGACTCTTTTAAACATCACTGTTGCCGGAAATGCATCCTCGGAGGAGCCGTGGAGGACCCATCAGTGTATCCTCGGTTATAGCTCCTCCAGAGAGCCTCCTCGACGCTCGATCCTCGGTCCTCGATGTGCATTTAGAGAATTGAGATGTCCTTCAACATGGCGCGCCGAAAACCATTTCCGGGTCACTACCGGAGGACCGAGGATTCGAGGAGTCGAGGAGGGGAAATTCGAGAAATAAGAAAGGCCCATGGACGGATGCGATGCTTTCCTAAGTGTCAAATACCACCGCCGATGGGAATAAATCGCAATCAGTTGAAAGCTTTTTGCGTCCGTTTATGAAGCTGAAGGAGACTCGGTGCGTCACAACTGAACGCCACGGGACCCTGACCCAGCGTCGTAATTTTGTCTAAAATCTTAAAGTTATTGTAGTGTATCCTTAACCACGTATTTATTTGTTGATTTACTGTTAAGAACTGCGACACTCAACTTACTTTTCCCGATGTATCGGACTATAAATGCGTACGTGAGAATACCTTCACGTTCGTCTTTAGCTTCTTGCTGTAAAGTAATTCAAATGACACCAATCCTACAAATATGAAAATGGCAACCCCTCTAATTAAAAGTATTTTAAGGCAAACATCACTGCAAGAAAGACCCCAGACTGAAGCTAAAGCTGACTGCTGCTGCTGTTTAATGCAGGAGGTATTTTGGGGTGTGGGATGAATAAAACATCAGAGCACCTTGTTTATTTCCATCCTTCAACCGTAACTCGTTCTTTACATAATTGAATTCTAGTCCGTTGGCTAGGCAGTGCATCTAATTGAACCTCAACCCGTTAGCCAGGGAATGATTTGTTTACATGCTTACTCCAAACTCTCATACTCTGAGGGCTGCGACTCATGGAGGAGAGTTCCTCTCTCTTGGGTCAGTGTTTCAATCCCATTTGTGGTAAGAGAGAGGATTGTTTGCATCACCTTCCCTTCTTGCTTCAGGATTTTAAGCTCCCACTGCTTATATATCTCGCTGTCTTGTCTATAGAGTGGTGCAGGAGTGAATCCTAAACCAGGAAATGAGCTAGCATTTTTAGCACTGCCACGCCCCCCCCTCAATGTTTTTTTAAAATTAGACAGCTGGTCTTTTTTTTCTCGACATAAAACACAGATTGGTGAATGTATGAAGCATTTACGTGTTTAAAAAGTGCTGGCGAAATATTAGTAGCTACAGGAGACTATTGAATGGCATCACACACCAAACATTAGCCACCTTTAGCTTAGCAGTGATAATGTTTGTTTATAGCCTAACATTAGCTATTTCGTTTTTTAAACTGCATTTACACTTCGAATATTACAAAAGTGGGTTTAATAAGAGGAAAATATCTTGCTGAATAAAGAAAGTAAGTATCGTTAATGTGTGTTAGCTAAAGATTTTATTTTCTCCAAAATCAAATAAAAACAAACAAATTGATTTTAGTAAAGGGGAGCCCTTGTGATGCTAACTTATTTGTCGCCCTACACAACTAATTCATCTCTCCACTCTGTTTCAGTGTGTTAATAGCTGCATTTCTATCTGGCAGCCATTCAACCTGGATGATTTATACACTACACTAACCACCTTCCCTTCTCCAGGTCAGTTTCCCCTTCTTCCTCTCCTTCTTTTTCCCCACAATGTTATTTGTTGCATAATTTTTCACGTTGCACATTACAGTAGAGGCTACTCCCCTCCCTTGACAGGCTTTCATTGTGAGAGATGTTTAGCCCATTGTGCCCTGAGGTTCTTTATTCACAGCCATGCCCTCTCCTTATGGAGTCATTGTGGCTTGCAATTAATGATCACATTCAGCTCCACTTCCACTTTCTCACACTGAACAGCAGCACATTAGCATTCCAACCCAAGTGTAGCCATTGGAGCAAAGGACTTACAGGTAGTGAGCATGGTCAAATGTAGGAAACAGATGCTAAATATAAGAGATGTGACAGATGGTTTTGATATAAGGTGATATATCTCTCTGTGTTTGGGGTTATTCTTGGCTCAATCAACAGTTATATGGAGCGAGCTAACAGGGTCTGCTAGACCTGTTGGGCCAGTTCAGCGGCCTGACCTTAAATCGATAAATGACTCACTTAACTAACAAAATTCCCTGGATCTGGATCTGGATTAATACTGAGCAGAACCCAGAGGTATCACGCTCAGTGGGGGATGGATGATCCCCGCTAAATGTCTCTTAAAATTTGCCGGAAGCACTCCACGGTTTCTGCGATGACAGCTTCTTCTGGTAGCAAGTTCCACTCTCTGATTGTTCTCGGAAAGAAGGAGTATTTAAGAGTGTCACTAGTTGCGAAAATTTGCTCGAAGTTCAAAGAGTTGGCTTTGCGGGTTGCACTTCTTCTTCTTCTTCTGTGTGAAAACACTGAATATCAAGCTCTGCTCTTGTATCAAATAGTTGGTAACACACAAATCTCGTAACTAGAAAAGGCTTAAGTTTCTGAAGAAAGTGTGCTTACTGTCGAATTCTTCCCCTATTTAAAATAGTTAAAGCTCTGAAACAGATGAAGTATTGTGGGTGTCCTGCTCAATTACTGGAAGTAGTTAAAAAAGCAGTAAAATACAATGTGTATTGGTTAAAGTGAAAGATGAAGTTTGAATAGTACTTCCATTAATATGCTCCTGCATGCGCACTTGCATTTTACATCCTCAAATTCACAGTTAAATAACTCTTGATTTAGCTTTTAGCGCATTTTACAACTCTTAAGCCCTAATGATTTAAGTAAGGGCTATTCAAGTATTCGTACAGGGTACTTGATTTAACAAATAGCAGCTGATTTACAGATGTTGCTTTCCCAAAGCAAGTCTATGGGAAAATTATTATTTATGATGTCACAGAGGGACACGGAAGTTGGAGTACTACCGTTTGACCACTTTGAATATTTATTTCAAAGTCCGTCCCTCGTCCTGGGGGCATGAACAACATCACAAAAACAAAAATGCCGGACAAAGGTTGCCCACTTAAAAAGCCAGGTTAAAGTGGACCTATCATGCTATATTTGAATAATATAGTGTAGGACCATACATATATAAGGCATATTTATATTTTTTATTTTTCAAAATACCAAACAGATCATGCATTTTCTCCATTCCTTATTTCGCTCAATTTAACACTGTCTTTGCATGGGATGATTCTGTGAGAACAGCACCATTTACAGGCCTGGCATATGTACTACAGCGTCTCCAGCGCTTTCGAACTGCAATTTCCGTGGCTGTCTCCTCCTGATTGGTGGAGTTGGCCCAATAGCCGTAGCGCCACTTCTGTGACGTCATAGAAGTGTTCAAATCTGGATCAGTCTGTATCAGATCCGTTGCAGCCCCTTTTTAAGAGATTCGGGTGTGGAGGAAATGTATAAAAGACGTACAAAAGTGCATTTTGCGTGATAGGTCACCTTTAAATTGCAAGCACAACTACTCCAACAACTTTGTGTCTCTGGCGTATTCACTATGAACTGTTGTTGCCAACGTAAATCACGCATGCCTCCAATATATACGGCTTTTGGATCTTGTTTCGTGGCCAGGCAAACACTTGGTTGAAGCCATTTTTGAAACCATTTTTGCAGCAGAGAAAACACAAAAAAACGATTTCACAATTGTCTCAGGCTCCGAACCGTTCCTGAAAGTCCCTCGTTGAAAAGGGGTATAAAACATCAGCTACCCTGCAGCAGTGAAATGTTCTATACTGTGAGTAAGGTAGAGTGGTTGTGAGGCTAAACTGAGCTGCTCCGGTCAGCTGGGCCCAATACACTGACCAGGCCATCGCTCCCAATTATCCCCACTCAGCCTCTCGCTGCTTCTAATTCAATCTGCTGAGCTCAGCCTGGAGTAAACTACTCAAACACTTCACTACTTACGGCTAACCCACTATCAAGAGGTGTGTTCACTCTGCCAACACTTTGTCAAGTGTCACTAGCCAAATGTTTATGCTCAATGTAACAAACACCATTGCTCACTCCTCACACTGACTATGCGATTTATTATCTTTATGTTAAGGTACATTATGTAAGATTGTACACTACTAAATAATTATGTTGAGAGTTGATGGTCTGATGGAGCTTTTAAATTAGACTCATTCAGATTTGTAATCACATCCATTTGAACTGATTGTTTTGTGTTTGGATTCAACATCATCCAATTCCAGTTATAATGTACCTTATGTAATGTAGAAAATACGAACATGCTTGTGAGTTTTGTCTTTGGCCTTTCACCCCTTTATAAAAGTGAACGTTTCTAGAAGGACTTTTGTTTGCGGTTCTAGAAAAGCTTCTTTACCTGTTCTGTTTTGTAAAAGCAATAGTTGCGATCCATCAGATTTCCAGCTTAATTCAACCTAATCAATAACTACATGTAGCTAAATTGGACAATAATACAGCCCTATAACCCAGGAATTGTAAAATAAAAAAAATCCTTAATGTACAGTGATTCTTCAATAAAAAACCAGCCTGGATATTTATTGTCAGTGAGGGAAAAAAAGTGACATTTGATTAGCTATGACCCAATCACATGACATGTAGTAACATCGTCCTATACACTCTAATTTTGTTTTACAGTTTTATATGGTTTGAATATCAAACCTTTCTATTTCAAAGGATTTACTGCTATCCTGTCACATACCGGAATAGATAACGTGTTCTAGTATAATTAACATTTCTGATAGTATTATATGTTTCAGTCCATTGAAAACGTTGGCTTTTACTCAGAGCCAGTTAGTGAATTCCTGGATGTAATGTGAACCATGCCACCGTTTTTTGGCACCGACCCATATAGGCTGTGAACTTAGTAAGATAAGTTGGCTTCAAAAATTATAGATTTTTAGCTTTTGTATAAAGTAAAGTGGAGAAATTGTACATCTCACAATCTGCAATCTAAATATATTGCACACTTTATAATGTATTATCGTATATGTTTAATGTTAAAGGTCCCATGTCATGGCCATTTCCACTGATCATAATTCCATTGTTGAGGTCTACTTGAATAGATTTATATTGTGCAATTTTCCAAAATCACTTTGGTTTCTCATACAGCATCTCTGTATAGTATGTGTATTCACTGAATTTCACTCTCTGCCTTTAACGGCTCGTTGTAGCTCCAATAGCTCCTGCCCCCACCCTCCCTGTGAGCACAGTGTGCTATGATTGGTCGGGACGTTGTGAATCGCGCTGAGCTCCGTGGAGGTGTGGTTTCCTTGTTTAGCGATACACAGCGAAATACAGCCAAACTCACCCTGAGCACACACAAAGTCACAGCCGAAGTAAAAACAATACGTGTGGCTTGATATTGAGTAAGAAAAAGGTTAATAAACGCTGTGAGAATGGGTCTGCAGAGAGAATTTCGCCGCAATCCCAACTGTCTGTTATCAGCCTGCAGCCAGGGAGGAGAGATCAGCAGAGCTGCCTGCACTGAGTGTGTGTGTGAGGAAGTCCGTGGATTGCTCAATTTGGACCAATCAGCGGGGGCTTAACGTAACGGCTCCGCGGACGTAACTTAACGGCTCCACGGATTGGTCCATTTGGTTCCGGGTAACGCATGACATCATGCGGTACCCGGAAGAATCAATGGACAGTGACGTATCTCCAACGAGGCGTTTTGGGGAGGTATTTTCTGTGTCAGAGTTTTACTCGCTACAGGGTGTACTTTGAGGGTTTTGACTCTGCAGACCGTTTACATGCATAAAAACCTTCATAACACACAAGGGGACGGGTAATAACAGGAAAAGCATGACATGGGACCTTTAATAGTTTCTTCAGTATAATGTTTTTCTATCATAGACAACACTTCTTCTAATTTCTTATGTATATGTTTATATTGTGTACTTTTAGAAACTCTATAGATACTGTAATCTTTCCTATTGTTAATATGCACCTATTTACTATTTATGTTAATATTATATTTATGTGTCTAAAATAACGTAACTGAGTGTGAATTCAATGCCTTTTTTACATGCAACTGTAAAAAAAACTGTTTCCCTATTTGGGATCAATAAAGTACATCTAATCCAATCAGAGACCAGTAGAACCTATTTAAGCTTCCTAATAGTGGTCTCTTTAAATAACCCATAACATCCAGTTGTCTCCTTTTATTGACTTTACTACTTAAGATTATTAAAAATCACCTTATATTGCTTTGCCTTACAATTACATCAACCTTTGTATCAGTTAACTTTTTATTGAAGATATATTTAGAGAATTAAAACTCAATAAAAGCTACTTTATAAACTACACTGCTTGCAGTTATAATGAATGTATCAACAGCAAAGTAATATTGTAAAAGTCACATTGACCTAAAGCCCTGGCTCTCTATCTGCTCATATATTGCAGCTTCTCTTGGGAACATTGCCAGTCTAAATCCTGAAATACAAATATTGCACATTATTTTACCACATCGCAATATAACAATATCTCTTCCTGCTTATCGAGCCTGTGAAGGTCGTATACAGCTGTGTTAAGAATAATACAAGCGAGAAAAAACAAAACGTAAGCCGATCTCTTGTTTTGGAGGAAGGCAGATGTGACAGAGGTTACAGTCCAAGGGGAATGAATGAGAGCGGCCTCCTCTCCAGCGGGACGTATGGGGATCATGCATGTGTGTGTTTTCCTTCTGACTGACAGCTGGTTTCAAGTGAACACAGGGAAACCAGAGACGAGGAGGTCAACAGACGCTAGGCTCGCTGGCTCAAGTTGATTGGGTCAGTGTTTCCATCACAACTCACCATCCCTCGACAGCCTGCACAGCTACTTATCAGCTTGTTCCAACAATGGCTTCAGCTTATATTGTCATTACATGTATGTAAAATGACATAATAACGTTGTTGTGGCAGCCGTTAGCCTCCATATAAGGTTTGTTTAACTCTTTGGGCCATTGATCCCTGACTTACTGAGGGAAGTCCAATAGAAACTGATGATGATTACCAGGCATCTTTACAGGGGTGCATTCACAAGGATTATGCAAATGTTTTCACACTCAGCAGTCAAGGATGAGGATACAGCGTCCTGGGAGGAGGTTGCTTTTAGTAGGACAAGAAGCCCAGGGCAGCAGCAATAAACACACTGAGAAGTGACAGCGAGACACACTGAGAGACAGCCACAGGTCATATCCGTCACCTCTCCTGTGTTTTCCTCCTTCTCTTATTTCATGTTTTTGCTTTATTCCTTTTCCCATATACCCTTAATGCTTTGTTTGTATTCTTGGAGTCCCTTAGCCCTCCCTAACAGCTCCAAAGACACTAAAGATGATTGTTTGAAATGTGTCACAGTCTGCTTTCTCTTTCCCTGACCCAGAATCCCTCCTCATCAGCACACCTGGGCTCCCAGGTGCTTCTCATTGCTAATAAAGCCAGTTTATAATCCTCTCTGGCGCAGTCACTCATTGCCATATTGTTCTTCGCTTCATACAAGACTTTCCAGCATTCCAGACTGATTCTCTGTTTCCCATCCTGACTGTCCCTGACCTGGCTAACTCGCCTGTGTCCCGGTAAACCTACCAGCCATCTCTCTTCGACTAGAGATTTGTTTCTGCGTCCTGGTTCATGTTTGCTATTTACTGGCTCCCTGATCCACTATGTTGACTCAACCCTGTCTAAGACTCCCATGAGACAATAACCTTTCCTAGATTACCTGCGCTGCTCTGTAACCGTGGATTTTGGTATTACACTTCATTTTAAACTGTTTCCTGCTCTCCAATGTGCTGCATTTAGGTCCTAACACAACTCGTTACAAGATTAAGCTAATGACGTTGATTTTGAATCTATGAAGTCACAGGAGTGTTGCTTCTGTAAATGATGCATTGGTGTCTTGTAAAGCAAAGTTAATGCAATGGATTTAACAACCGTCGAAAAAAGTTTGGAGATACCAGTTTGAAGGCAGTAACGTTCTATATCACATGTGTCAAACTTAAGGCCCGGGGGCCAAATCAGGCCCGTGGTGGATTTAATTTTGGCCCGCAGGATAATTTTTAATTACTATTAGATCTGGCCCACCGGTATATTGCACGCACACCTTCACTGAATCCTCAGAGCCTGAGCCCAAACATTGATGAACTTGCACCCAAGACGCAAATATTTGGCTTGAACTAGCATCACAGAACAGCAAACTGAGTTTCAATGGATGTTTCCTTCTGCACTTTTTCTCTCACGACAACAGGGCATGTTTGGTTTTCTCTTTGAGAGAAATCGTTTTTTTGAAGCTGTTGTTGCCCTGTGGAAAAATGTAATCACAAGAAATGACTCTGGAAAAGCTGCAGATAGAGGCATAAGAAATTAATGCAACTGATTATTTAATGTTTAATGTTGTTTTTATAGGCAATAATTTAAGCTTTGTTAGTTCCAGGTTGAATATGTGCAATAAGTTCATTTCAATAAGTTCTGCAATAAACATTGAACCAGTCCGGCCATCGAATAGTACCAATTTCTTTATTTTGGCCCACTGTGTATTTGAGTTTGACACCCCTGGTCTATATGATAGCTGTTTATAGTACTTTTTTTACACAGCCATACTGTATACACATACACAGACGTGCATCCATATGCGTGTCCCGACTAATGTGCTGATCCATGGGAAACTCCAATTTGCTTCTTTGGGATAACAAACAAATAGGTCTGTGTTGTCAAAGAAACATTTAAGTAAAAAGCACACAGTTATTAAAATACAATTGTGTTTATAGCACAAACTTGTCACAGCATAAAGTAAAAGGAAAACCTACAATGAAGATTAAAGGGAATCATTGTTTACCTTGTGGACCCACCATGTTTTATAGTGTGACGCATAAATCCAATTATGTTCAAATACTGATATCCTGTAATCATCCCATTGCTTGAAATTGGCAATCAAAAGTGAGTGTATGCTAAAACAAAATAACACAAAACAGATTATTTCCCTAGTCACTTTAGTAAACATGTTTTAGGGTCAGTTAAATGATCTGACAACAAAAATGTACAAACTTAGTTAGTGGAAAAAATATGGAGGACTTAAAATTACTTAATAAAATCCATCACATTTCATTTATATAGCTCAATATCACAATTTACAGATTTGAACACCATCTGCTCTAAAACCTAGGAAACTAAATAAACCCTACAACTAACGGGGGAGAAATGGAAGAGAGCTCAGGGAGAGAAACTGAGGAAGGGTACCTCTCCCGTAGCAGAGAATAAACAACATCATATACATTCCAACATAGACAATCCATATCAGGCTTTTTGTGATGACAAAGGGATTCAATTCCAACAACATGGCACCAGCTTTTTGCAGTACTACATCATAAACAAAAATGTATAAGGTGCGGTTTAGACTTAATTTATTAAAACATAAATGGATGGAAAAAGAAGGCTAAATACAGAAAGACAGCATTAACAAAGAAATTAAATCTCAAAATGTTTTGATTAATAAATAATTAAATAATGGTAATTAATCAGGAAAAAAAAGTAATATAAATTAAAGATAATATATGTTGCTAATTACTTAACAATTATTTATTTATTACCGTGAATTTGTTGATTTCTTTCGAGGTGGGTAACCCCATATGTTTCCTTTATTAAAAATGTGTTAAAAAAATGATAAATATATTTTTTATTATTATTAATTCTACACATATATGAAGCATAGGCCGCTTAATCACAAGGAACTAAATCCCCACACCCTAACTTTACTCACAATCACATAACATACAAATCTGCATAGGAAATGCATTAAAGGCAATTAAAGATTAATTTCTAAAAGTTCTGAGCTCACAGAGTGTACAAATAGCGATAAGCAAATACAGATATGCATTTTTGCAACCAAGCTTGAAGGTACACACACACACACACACACACACACACACACACACACACACACACACACACACACACACACACACACACACACACACACACACACACACACACACACACACACACACACAGAGAGAGAGAGATCTCATTATATCTCAGTGGTGCCCTGCAGCAAGGTGAGTATTTAGACAGTTGTTTGGAGGAGTGCTGAGGGAGTTACTGTGTTAGATTGTGAGCAAATTAGTTTGGACCCTGAGGGTTTAGTCGATGCCAACCCCAGGGGCTGTGTGTGTGTGTGTGTGTGTGTGTGTGTGTGTGTGTGTGTGTGTGTGTGTGTGTGTGTGTGTGTGTGTGTGTGTGTGTGTGTGTGTACGTGTGTGTGTGTGTGTGTATGTGTATGTGTGTGTGTGTCTCAGTGCAGAGCAATGCCTTTAAAAGACACTGTGTCCAATTCTCCTGGAGGTGTAGGACATCACACATCACACGCCCCTGCTTATCTGCCAGCGTCCCAAAAATAAATGGGCACTTAGTTGATGAATTCATGTGAGGTTAGAGGTGGCCAACGTGTCAGTGGTGTGTTTGTTTGCTTGTGCTCCTCGTCTGCTTTTATTATTCAGTCCAACATCATCTTTAATACACTTAGTTCCCTTCTTAAACATGTCTCCTCTTCCTCCTCTCCCTCTCGCTCTGTCCTTGCTGTGGCAGCTGTTGCTCTTTTTAAATTTAGTAGGCCTGTTGGCCGCCTGGTGATTAATTGGACGGCGGGGCTCGGGTTGTAAATAGATGTTCTATTCTCATGTTTGTTTTCCTCGGTTAGGCGACCACGCAGCTGATAAGAGTACTCATTCAATATGAAACACAGCAGGTGCTAGAAAGCCCAGGGTTAACTCGAAAAACACACAAATAAAGTGTGTTTCCTCCCGTGTGCGTCCACTGGAAACATGTGACCGTTAGATGAATACACAAAGATGTGAGCAATGCGCATGAATGTATTCTTGCCTGTGCCATAATGTTAGCGCGTATGCAGTAACCAGAAGATGTTGCTCATGAGTCATAGTGCTGAATAGTCATTTAAAAAAAGGCTGGGTCACAACAACATAACCCACAGCAGATGTAGTTCTACTGCCCATCAGTGTTCAGAACAACAGTGCCTTTTGAGAGACCATCACCACAATGGTTGTGTGACTGCCCATTGTTTTACAAAACACAGTCAGAAAATGACCCGTTGGACACCAAAACCAAACACCCATTGCTATGAAAGTACACCTGTGCTTATTACATAGCTAATTATTGTTCGAATATAGAGCGATATTATTTTAATACAATTAGGAAGTTATTACCCTACTCCGATTGGCCAGTAATTGTTATTTTCTTTGCTTGGTTTGGTTAATTTTAGGCATGATAAGATTGGTTGGGGTTAGGTTAAGCCAGGGGTGTCCAAACTGCGGCGTGTTGTTCATTTTTAATTGGCCCTCAGCTAATCCAAAAAGTCTAATATGGCCGCCACCTGAAACTTGAGCTTGTCTTATATTGTACTTCTTATATATACAACAGAATGTTGGGGGAATGAGCAATTGAAACAATAGGACATTTTTGGTTAGTTAATTTAGCTTAGCGAGAAGAATAAACCAAGCAACCACCACCCAGGCTGAGCAAAGACGCCGGTGCTGAAGAAAACTGCTCACGATTCACAACTATATAACTAAAAGCGTTTATTATTACATTATTTTCTAGATCAAACAAATGTAACAAGAGCTCAAAGTCATTTATAGATCCATCCCCTTAATTCTCCCATCTCAGCAATCCAGATCGATGCTTTAACTTCAAAAAGCATTTTCTTTCAGGGAATCTTTCCCCGAACCACAGAGGGGTCAGAGGGCAACCCAATCCAGCCATACAACACCTGTGGGTAAATGAACTTTTGACAAACAAGTCATAGCTTTATTTAAAGATGTTACACCCAATGCACTGTATTGAGTGACACATTTGCCCCAAGCAGATAGTCTTGAATTCACTTGTGCGATATCAGACTCTGAATATCTGCATTAAAAACTGTTGGATGGTTATTTGGTTGCTATTAACATGATTATCCTGTTTCAACAATTAGCTATATTTATTGTTGAATGTTCAGCATGATTTCAGCAGAAGGGACATCACATTTGGGTTTATGGAAAAATGGTGGCTCAGTTTAAGTTATTTGAAGTAAGCTTAGTTTGGGGTTCTCTGCTTGAACTGCTACCTCCGCGACCCGACCACGGATAAGCGGGAGAAGATGGATGGATGGATGGAAGTAAGCTTAAGATGTCTTGCCTCTCTTACACCTCCTCTAATTTACTCTCGGAGACACAACAGACCAGAGCTCCTTTTCTGGACGAACCTCAGAAATCAATTGAGTTGGAGGTGAATGTGTCCAATTTGTAAGAAATTAGAGGAAAACAGAGTAGTACATAATGGTTACTGAAGTTCTCTGAAATTACCTTTCAACACAAAATTGCATGTTGGATTGCACTCAAAATATATTTGTACGCATTGTTCAGGTATGTGTGTTTTTTTCCAGTTGGTTTGTTAATGTGCAGTTCCCTTCTTTCTTTCTAATCCAAACCCACATTGCGTTTTAGCTTTTACTATATGTATTCCCCTACATACATCTATCATTCAAACTTTGTGGTACTCATATTTTTCTTTTCGGTTGTATGTCTTATTCTAGCTTTTAAAAGGCAGCCATTCTCACTTCAACCGCATTACAAACACTGGACAAACACCTTCCTATACTCACACACATGGCTCCTCAAACATTCACTTTTAGCACTGACCTATTAATAGATCTGGTGAGGTCTCCTGCCTCTCTAACGTCACTCTACCTGTCAGTCAGTCTGGGTCTTGGAACAGCACCCATGACACCACTAACCCATCACATGATGAGGGCAAATAGCCAGCGATCCAGCTGCCCCATCAGCGGACCCACTGCAGAAAATAACCCGGACTGGAAGGGCAAAGACGCAATCAGCCTAGAAGGAGACGTTCTGGCACAGCGGGGGAACATAAGTGTGTTTAATGAAAACAAGTGAGTCTCTGAGACCATATTAACATTGAAGAAATTGTCATGAGATTGTCCATGTCCAGTGATTTGTGGTACTGGTGTAGTCTTTGAGGCAACTTAAAATTAACAGACTTTTTTAGAAGACTCCTGACCTTAATTATACATCACATCATTATACTTCATTCAAATAATAGTCAGGGTATTTTCTGCTGAGAGTTGCTGATTCAAAGTTTCTTTTTCTTTTTCTGCACACATGATTTTCATTCATAGCCTTTCAAAACAAAATTGAGGCAGTTGTAGGTTCTTCGAAGTGAAATGGTGAATGTCTTTTAGCAAGAACCTCACTTTTTGGTACTGCTGGAAATAAGTTCTTGTAAAATCTTACATTTTTCAAAACATTTCTGGATTGCCAGATAATTAATTTGTCTTCTGAAAAAGGTTTTATTTAACACAGACAATATTGGTTATGAAGCGGCAAGATTAGTGTGCAAGTAGTGGTTGATAAATACAAAGATGATAAGGCTGTTTTACATCACACCGATTAACTAAGACTTATAAAAACAATGATGTGGCACATTTTATTCAAGAGTCCCCATATTGTCAAATGCAAAATACAAGGACACTGTGAGCACAAACGCTTGCAATTAAACAAAAAACCTCAAAATATCCCAAAATGTATTTATATTTGGCTAAGGTAGAAAAGCTGGTTTAAATGGGCTAAGCTAGGTGTTCCTTCGTTTTCCGTGTTCATGCTAAAATAACGTAACTGAGTGTGAATTCAAATATGAAGTCTGGATAAGGCATGAGTGCTCACCTCAGACTTCCGATGGACAATGGGGCTGCTTCTGGTTCAGCTTTATCCACCAACTTCAAACAGGATTAAAACAAGAATGAATGGTGTGGCTCTCCTAAAATTTGATAATGTTATTTGACCAAATTAATCATACGAAGTAGGCTACTTCAGAACCTTTGGAGGAAGTGGAGATGTCTTATATTTTTTATATAATCTGTAATATTTTCTTGATGCTGTGTGGATAGCAATTCCCCACAAACACAACCATGCACACAAAGAAACAAACTTGCAGAGGGTAAGGCATGCAAGCATGTGTGTTGCATGCTGATGCATGTCAAGGACTTGGAAGCTAATTTTGTCCTCCAGTGGACGTTGATGACAACTCCAGTCAGTCTGCACACCACCAGGACAGACACATGTGAACGTGTGAAACTTTTCTAAATGTAAGCAGCCTCTCAAGCTCATATTCACTCTTATGCTGCATTTACATTGGCACCTACGTCTATGCAAATTCCTAAGTATATACGATTCTTTCTATAGGGGCGGATGGTTGTATCAGCAAATGTAAGCAATTAAGTAGAGTTTCCAATGCTCGAATGTCCTATACAAACAAATCCAGTCCCGTTTTACTTAAGCTTTGTTTATAAGGAAACCGTCTAATCTCAGATGTGGACATTTTGAAATAAAAGTCAATTTGCCAGCACAGCAATTTAGCTTTTTGCACTAAAAGGGAAAAGAGTATACTTTACTCTGTGTTGTTTGTGTGGCCTTACACCAGACTAGACAACAAAGTGGAGAATTTTCCCCCTCATGCACCACCCTCCATACTCTAATATCCAATATGCTGACCTCGCCTGGCCTCTTCACTCTATCCTTTTGTTGTCTTTATCTCAACACGCAGCAACTGTAAAGGTCATTCATCTTGAGTGTTCTCACACACAAGCAGAGGACACTCAGACTTACATTACACACCAAACAAACAAACAAACACACACACACAGACCTGAGACTGCCATGTCATCGTATGCTTACTTCACATCTGTACTGCTTGGAGTGCAGGAAACCTCGTCTAAGATATCAAAAGGAAGGAAGAGGAAATTATAAAATGTCTCTTTTGAATTTGTTTTAACAAGATAACAGTAAACCTGGGGCTGCTGTAATGAGCCATTGAAAACTGACGCCTCTGAAATGCCCATAAGCCTGTACATCCCATCATCCCCTATTAATCTCTGGTAATATCACACACCTTTCTGTCACAAGTGACATATTTAATGGATTTTATTTCTCAGTGAAACAGACCCACCCATTATTAATGGTGAGCTACATGTACCGGTCACTTAAGTGGACCATTAGATGTAGACCAAACATTTTTCTGCATCTCTGAAAACACCTCTAAATTCCTTCACACATCTTAAGCACGACACATGAGTTTACGGAAATGAAAGGGCAGTTTACCATTTGCTTAACCCTTAATGTATGTTATTGAAACTTGGTACAGTATGCCTTTGTTTTGGATTTTCCACATGTTGTAGCAGTGTGGGCGGGCTGTTACAGAGAGTTAGTGTATTCAGCATTCAAATAGCTTGGTGCCTTTCTATAATACTCCAAACACAAAAGTAAAAGTGTCAGACACTGATCAGTAGGATTACTACGTGTATATAATTGATAAATATACATTTGTATGGTGCAAACAGTACTATACTATCAAAATTATAATATAAAGCCTTAACTAAGTACAGTAGTTGATAGTTGCCACATAAAGATTTAGCATAGGTTAGCTAGCTCTTCTGATAGCACGAGGATTCATGTGCAACAGACTATCATGGATGATTGTAAATGACTAGGTTGGGCCAATTTATGTTTGCCCTTCTCATTTGTATAATCAGACATATTAAAATACAAACTAAAAACATTATAAAACTAATTTGGAGACAGCCATTCAGTATCTCATATGGCCCCTTAGGCTTCATGTCCCCCCTGTTGAAGGATTAAACAGCATGTTTATCGGCCATATCTGAGCAATCATTAGAACACAGAACTAACAAGGTCTGCTTTCCAAGCCCCATGAGTAAATCATTAAATAACTATGTTGGTTGGTATGGTAACAGGTAACATTTAAAATCAAAATCCTGTTAATGGAGCTTTTTTTAGCGCTTTTTTCAATAGTGCTAATGGAAAAGATAAGCAGCTCTGTTGAATTTGAATTGACAGCCTAGGGACAGCTTATCCGACCCAGATAGCATTACGTTTGACAAAAACATTGAAAACATGTATACTCATACTATAATGAGTATACAATAAATCTAAATGGGACAGATTGCTCTTCCCCCCTATAGAAGAAAGGTTCTCTTTCTTTAAGTCCATGTCTTCTTGGTTGATCATCAACTGATGAAGATACTGCTGTGTGTAGCCATCTAGTTTTCTTAAGCCTGAGAGACTTGTTTAAACAACGCATAGGGCTAATGATAGCTGAATTAATTAGCTCGCTACAGACAACAAAATATGCATTGCGGATCCTAATAACAGTTATCAATGGCTAAAAATCAGCAGCTGCTGTTATCTACCTTTTTCTAAAATCAAGGACCCATTATTTCAAGATTTACAAAGGATCATGATTGACAAATCTGCAACATGTATCCCTGTAAACTGAACTAAGGGGGATTAAGTCAGTCCTATTATCAGTCCAGACAAAAACTGTAGCCTATTCCAAGGCTATAACTATGCGAACATATTGAAAATAATGATCTGTGTGGGTGGTCAGTGTAGCAGTCATACGGAGGGCTGATAAAATAATCCCTTACAATGGCTAAACAAACATTAAGCTTGGATTCTGCTCCAATTTCAATTCAAGTAGCACATGTCAGTACTTCCATTTGCCCCAGGTTAGAATTAAATATGTAATTTAAGATCATTAGATGGGTTTTGTTATGTGTGATATTACATTTTTATAATACAGTGTACTATCATATGGTATAAGATATCTTCTGATATCCTGCTTGCTTTTATTGCTGTTTATTTTTAACTGACAGCTCAGTGTGTGTGTTGACCAAAAAGAAAAGGGGAGCTGTTTGCCATTTGGGTGCCTCAAGTGCCTCAACAGTGTAATATTAATACCACACCCATATTAGAAACACCACACCCGTTAAGGCAGTCATATTGGCAGGCTTGGCGTATTTGGTCCTTGATGCAAAATGCATTTTAGTCATTGTTATCTTTTCCCTTAAAAACACTGAAAAGATCTCGAAACAGTCTCTGCTAAACAGTGAAGATATTTCGTGTGCTTGCCAGCCAATCAATTAATTCTAATTTGATCATTGGCTCATTTAGCAGAATGGGATTCTTGCTTATCGGGGAGACAATTACCTCCAATCAGCTGTGAACACAGCCTTTCCATAAATCTTATTTTCAGGCTGTGCTTCGCAGCTCATTTCTGTCTTACCTCAGACAAGACCACCCCCCACCACTTTCCCTAAAAGCAGCTGAGAGTATTGATTTGTAATAATTATAGCTCTCATTTAAAGAGACTGTGAAACAGAGCCGTCTCCTCCAAAAGCCATTTCACCCCAAGGACATTTGAACATGTGTGTTTGCTGGTTTCCCCGAAATTATATAGTGAATCTACTTGATCTCCAATAAATGGATTTGGAGTTGCTGTGCAAAAGTGATCAATAACCAAGTCAACTTTTGCTGAAACAACATGGTGGATTGAGCCTGGATAGTAACCTGAACCTGCAGAAGTGACTAAAGACTCTTGGATTGGTTTCTGGATTCACTTTGTTCTTATATTGGAAAAAAAGCTGAATAAAAACCTTTTTGGAAAACAAACCAAAATACATGCCACAGCCCTGCTCTGTGTCCGTTAGCAAGAAGGTGCATTAGGCTACAAGCTAGTGTGATGCTAACATGCACACAATAACTAAAGCAGGCTTAGTGTTAAGGCCCAGATACACCGGCCAGTCACCTGAGAAGTCAGCGACGCCGACACCGACTGTTGCGTCGCCGGACTCTCCTGCGTATTTGCCGACTTCGCACACTGGAACACACCGCAAATCCGAGCCGAGCACGTATGAACTGCGCATGCGTGAGTGGCAATAACTCTCCTTACCAGCAGGCGGCGGTAGTGTGTATTCATCATTCAAAAGAGGCAACAACTGGAACAACCGGAAGACAGAGAAGAAGAACAGACTCCGTAATATAAACAAACAACAAATAGCGTTTTTCTTTCCATTTTCACTCTCGTCCATTGAAAACATGAACGAACAGGAGCAGGACAAACGGGAGGTACTGGAGCTAGCAGCCCTTGGACTCCCGCTTGTGTTAAATCATTTGTTTACCTCCCTCACTTCCGTTAACGCTTCTCATGCACTGATTCGCTGGCTGAACAGCCAATCAGTGTTATCCCTTTGTCCGACTTCCGGTGGTGTTCTCGAATCGGCAATAAAAGGCGTCAGGTCGGCAGAAAAGACGTGCGGCGCACACCACTCCGAATAGGGCGTGCCCACGCTCATGTTCGGTCTGACTCCCATTTACTGCCAATTTCGGGCCGGTGTATCTGGGCCTTTATCAATTGTCCTTGGATCAGCTTGTTAGCAGGCACGCTAATGTTTGCTAATCAGCACTAAAGACAAAGTACAGCAGCTGATCTAAGTATTGGACGAACTTACATTTTGACTTGATGATCTAGAACCAGAGGGAAAGTAATCTGAGTCATTCATCTTAATGACTTTAATGAGGGGGACATGAGTTCCTCAACCACATTTTATGGCAATTCATTCAATTAGTTTTTGTAGATATTTCCGTCTGGGACAAATAAGGAAGCACAGAAGGAGATGGCTCAGGCGGAATATTGGGATTCAGCTCCAGTCCTCTTCCTCTGTTTCCTATTCTGTCTGGGTGAGAGAGGGAGAGCAGGACAGATAGACTGTTATCTGTCAGTATTTCAGGGGCTGCAGGGTAGGCAGGCAAAAGTTGCCAACAGTTTTACAATTTCATCTCTTCTGCATGTAGACATTCAAAACAGCCTTGTATATGGGAATTGAAATTAGCTTCGGTGTGCTTTTAGTGAAAGTGCATGCTGGTGCAATATTTAAAAGTGACACAGCATCTGAGAGCCTGTAGCATTACTGCACAGGGAGGAACTTCCTTATGAGAAACATGTTTTAATGCGCCACCGCTAACATTGGCTATAGTGGAGCTGACTGTTTTGGGCTATCTTCTGCCTGTGTGTGTGTGTGTGTGTGTGTGTGTGTGTGTGTGTGTGTGTGTGTGTGTGTGTGTGTGTGTGTGTGTGTGTGTGTGTGTGTGTGTGTGTGTGTGTGTGTGTGTGTGTGTGTGTGTGTGTGTGTGTGTGTGTGTGTGTGTGTGTGTGTGTGTGTGTGTGTGTGTGTGTGTGTGTGTGTGTGTGTGTGTGTGTGTGTGTGTGTGTGTGTGTGTGTGTGTGTGTGTGTACGTACGTGTACGTACGTGTGTGTGTGTGTGTGTGTGTGTGTGTGTGTGTGTGTGTGTGTGTGTGTGTGTGTGTGTGTGTGTGTGTGTGTGTGTGTGTGTGTGTGTGTGTGTGTGTGTGTGTGTGTGTGTTAGGAAGAGGTACATCTTCCCTCCACTTGAGCAGCAAACTGCCCTTGGGTTACTGCAGTATTTCTCTCCCTCTCTGTGGCCCTTTATTACTCTCCCTCTCCCTCTCTCACGATCTTCCGGGTAATTGTATCAGACATAAACATGCAGACGTGCTTACTAGCATATGCACGCGCCACTGCAGTCACACACACTCTCTCTTAGGGCAGATGTGCAGGCTTGAATGACCCGTTGCTTCTGAGTGGTTGCTAAAAAAAAGCAGCTCTCCCTGCTGCGTGGTGATGGAATTGCATAATGAGTGTGATGTCAGCATCGTTCTTCCCACGGTAACAAGTGACGCTGACGGACAACGGAAGCGTGGAGCGGCGAGGTAACTGAGGGAGAGGTAGAAGAGAGGGAAAGAAAACGGAGAGTGGCACCAACACAAAGGAGAGGAAGTCAAAGCTGCAGTGAGTGAGATTTGTATGTCAAAACACCTTCAATTACAAAGTGACACTGCAACAGAGAGGAGCATACCTTCAGCTCTGACTGGGATAATGTACTTTTATTCACCGAAATGACATTCTGCGGTTGGGTACGGACACTTCTCACAAATACAATACCATAATAGGCCTACCTTGTTGTCAAATCAAGTCGCACATTTTTCTTGTATCACAGCAGCTCCATTTTCAACATTAAAAAGGAGATATATTAAGACCAGATACAAGAAAACAGACTTTTAAAGTGGCCCTATTATGCTTTTGGGGGTTGTCCCTTTCTTGTAGTGTGTTATGTTATTGTGAATGTACAGATGTAGCGATTCATTTCAGACAGTTTGAAACGCGAGGGCCGTGATTGGTACGTGATCTGCCCTCGCTCAAGGGAAAACCTCCAGCTTGACTTGAGACCGCCCCCGTGATAGATAAATGTAATTATAATGAAGCCAGCTGCAATGGATCATTGATCCACCAGGGGGTGCAGTGGGGTTCCACACTGGAGCTCATGTGAAATAAAGTGAGATACAGTATGCTGGATGTACAGCGGAACTTTGTTAAGATCCATATCATATGTCACGGATATCATACTACTGTGCTAAATAAGAGACATGTAATCATTTACAAAACATCACCATGTTGTTATTTAACAAAATCATTTTGTTATTCGAAAAAAACGAACGGGAGGAAATGCAGCCCGGCTCTCGATTTTTAATCCTAATTTAATCATCATCTTCACCACGATCATTTATGTTTATGTTCGCCGAATTGACATGAAATCACTGACACATATGAATATACTGTATTCAACTTCATTAAAACGTTATTAACGTGCCTAAACTCAGTAATTCACCAAAAATATGTATATTTTAATGGAGTTTCGTCGGTCGATCAGGATCCCAAAGTGTAGCGGAGGGATCCTCATCTGGATGAAGGGTGTTATTTTCCCCATAAAGAACAAGTCGCTGCAAATTATCCCGCTTATTACATGGCCACATTCTCAACAAAGTAACGACATGACTCCCAATATTAATTGAAATGCTTTTATGGATTTAGAAAATGTTTTTATTGATTTAAAAAATAGTTGTATGTATTGATTTAAATTCACATGCATCCGCTAAGAAAAATAGTCCGTTGTTACAGTTTTTTAAACAGTCTGAATGAAACGGCAGCTCTCAGCTGTGTATTTACACAACTAATGGCCCATCAACCACAGCTCTCTCCCCCCCTCCCCCCCTGATCTTTCTTCTCCAGCAGCTAAATTAACAGTAGGTTACTCTGAGTGACCATAGACTGTATGTGACAAGCTTACAGTTAGTGACGTAACAACACCATAAAAGCTGGTGGGTTGAAAGCAATACGGGAGGTAAAAATAACTACAATAATTGTGACTTATTTATTGTGGCTTTTATGTTTTTAGGTATAAAATGTTATGTAATTCAGGTTTATAGTTCACCCTTCTCTAAAAGCCTTCAACAATGACAATATTCATTGTAATTTACTAAATCCTTCCAACACACATTGTAAAATATAGCCTACTGTAAGTTAAGAAATCATTTCAATATGTACATCTTCTGATGTAACAATAATAACATTATAAATAGTAACATAGCTGAACATGGTATTGCACATTTAGCTTTGAGTGTTACTGACATGAGATGTTTTTATTACATGAATTAAGGTGACTGAGGCTTTTTAACATACAGGGATGCAAACTCATCAGGTATGAAAAAGGTGACAAGGATCCGAGCCCCCGGCTCCCCCACCCCACGGAATGACAGAGGATTTTAGCAGTCAGAACAACTAAAGCAGCAGTGTTAATAATAACAGAAACGCCAAAGAGTCACATAATAGAAATATATAAAAGCATTTATTTCAAATTGTGGAGCAGTCAGTTTATAATTTTGGCAGCACTGTTGAGCATTTTGAAAATGTATTTTCAGGCCTCTGTGCAAGGCTTAAGTCTTTTTATCTTTATAGCCACATGGTGTAAAGTAACTAAGTTCATAAACTCAAGTACTATACTTGGGCACAATTTTGAGATACTTGTACTTTATTTAAGTATTTCAATGTTTTTGCTACTTTGTTCTTCTACTCCACTACAGTTCAGAGGTACATGGTGTACTTTGACTCCACTACATGTAATTAATACCTTTAGTTACTTCACAGATCTGGATTAATTAAGTGAAATATAATCAAGTGTTAAATCGGACTTTAGTTCCACCTGGAGTAAATCCACAAGCTACCCTGCAGTATACAAAGTCATTCGAACTAATTGCACCTTTAGCAGCTTTGAGAACACTTTCATGATCAATCATTATAAAACATATCATATCTATTATTCTGAAATGGACCAATCTGCACAATGACTAGTTTTACTGTCGCTACTTTCACTATATTTTGATGATAATACTTTTCTACTTTTACATGAGGAACATTTTGAATGCAGGACTTTTACTGTAACAGAGTATTCCTACACTCTGGGACTATTACTTTTAGTCAAGTACAAGATCTGAGTACTTCTACTTTTACTCAAGTACAAGACCTGAGTACTTCTACTTTTACTCTAGTACAAGATCTGTGTGCTTCTACTTTTACTCAAGTACAAGACCTGAGTGCTTCTACTTTTACTCAAGTACAAGATTTGCGTACTTCTACTTTTACTCTAGTACAAGATCTGTGTGCTTCTACTTTTACTCAAGTACAAGATTTGAGTACTTCTACTTTTACTCTAGTACAAGATCTGTGTGCTTCTACTTTTACTCAAGTACAAGATCTGAGTACTTCTACTTTTACTCAAGTACAAGACCTGAGTACTTCTACTTTTACTCAAGTACAAGATCTGAGTATTTCTACTTTTACTCAAGTACAATATATATACTTATACCACCTCTGTTTATAGCCTATGAAAAAAACTATTAGAAATAGAAGGCTAAAGCTAACGTTAGCAGATAATGACAATGTATGCTAGCTAGCTAGCTCAACGATTCCTTAAATAATATTACCACAGAAAAACTTTTCAGTTCACATCACGCTCTGCCGCTCCGACAGGGAGCTCTGCTCTGAACACCTGAACAGCCCGTTCTAACAGCTGTTCACCAGCGGTCAAGTCTGTGCCACAGTGACTCCGGACGCACAGTTAATATTAACGAACGCACCCGTAGGTAATGTAGCTGCTGAAGCTAGACCATCATCTCGGAGCAGCAGAGCCTTATTATACATCCATGAGCAGAGCCGACAGGCAGGAAGACTCGAGCACACAGCTCGTACTTCATTATAATATATAAAAAAAGAACACCATGCGTGTCATGATGGCACATAACAGCTCACGGCCGCAGATTACTCCGGGTCCCAGCCCCCCCCATACCCCAAAAATATTTGTATTGCAGATCTACATGAATCACACAAACGACTTATTTTGGATTCAAAACGGCGAATTTCGCCGAAAGGTGACAAGTTTGCATCACTGAACATAGACAGAGCACAACTGAAACATAACATCTGAAACGATGTAACAACATAATACACTTGTGGGGATGCTTGGGATGTGAGGAGTGAGGGACAAGGCTTAGAACGGGCGTGTCGCCTGGCAGGACAGGAGAGTGTGTGCACCAGTCTGCCTTGATCTATGAATTCATGTCCGTGACACTCACTGCTGCCCACAGCTGTTTTATAGAAGGAAATTCCTTCACTTCATGAAAGTGTTTTAACCACACACACCTCTACACACACATGACGGGTGTTATTTTCCCCATAAGGAACAAGTCGCTGCAAATTATCCCGCTTATTACACGGCCAAATTCTCAACAAAGTAACGACATGACTCCCAATATTAATTGAAATGCTTTTATGGATTTAGAAAATGTCTTTTATTGATTTAAAAATTAGTTGTATGTATTGATTTAAAAAATAGTTGTATGTATTGTTTTAAATTGACATGCATCCGCTAAGAAAAATAGTCCGTTGTTACAGTTTTTTAAACAGTCTGAATGAAACGGCAGCTCTCAGCTGTGTATTTACACAACTAATGGCCCATCAACCACAGCTCTCTCCCCCCTCCCCCCTTGATCTTTCTTCTCCAGCAGCTAAATTAACGGTAGGTTACTCTGAGTGACAAGCTTACAGTTCGACACAACACTGTCATTGCAAGTGACCCTCAGTTAGTTGACTTTTATGTTCAACTGCTAAATTCGTTACTGATAAAAAAGGGCTTCTACTGTACCTAATTACCTTAACACTAGAACCGCCAGAGGTTTTTGTATAGGCCTACCTAAACCTGTCAAATCCCGCTATTAGAATGCAATTTTTAACAACATAGGGTGCTACATAACACACTTTCAGGAAAAGTCAGGGACTGGGAGACTTTAATATTTTATTGAAAAAAAGTTACATTGCACACACACAACACACATCACACAAATTGACCCGATTGGCGGTTCTAGTATTAAATAAACTCACTAATTAATGAAACCAGTTCAATACGCATTATTCTTATTCTTATCATTCTTTATGAGCGCAGAAATAGTCTTAAAATCAGATCTGTTTTTTAAATGAAATCTGACGGCAGGCAGTTATCTCTGATCACCTATGACAAATGCGCCGTACCTAATTGCTGGCCATTCAGCCACAGACACTGTTCGAAATGGGGGGGAGCTAGGAGGAGCTTGGCTCCCCCGAAGAGGGAGGGAGCTCCCCTGAAGGCTGACTTTGAGATAAATAGGGGGAGCCCAAAACAATCGTGCATATTTGTGTCACACAGATTAGAAATGTTGAGTTTCTGTAAATAACAGTTCTTGAAATAAATAATAGTTATTGTTCATTACAGTTTCTGAATATTTGTTTTATATTTGTGAATATGTCTGGGTGTTGCCATCTGTATGTGGCGGCGCTGCATTCTTACTTACGTTGCTATGATTATGGCGGTGATGCCGGCGCGGTATTTGAAATGTTCATATTGATATTTTTTTAACTCTGGCTGTGTAATAAAAAAATATGGCAAAACGAAAACAGCCAAGCGTCACAGCTTTTGGATTCACAAGCAAAGAAGCGAAGGAGTCTAAAAATGACAACGTGAACGGAAAACAACTTTTAGTTGGCCGGCTGTAAGCGGCGTTACGGTACGTCTACACTACAGGCATCAAAAAATCTTGAAGCTGGGCGTGTCTGAAGCTTGGCGATTTCTCGCGCCCAAAGCGACCAACAACCAATCAGGAATCTCCCGCCCGCCCCCGGCATACAAAGCGAAAAAAAAGCCCTCTTCTTCTCCACTATTGCCAAAATGGATGCCGGTTTTGTAGGAAGGGTAGCGTTGGTTTATGCAATGTCTCGCAGGAGGCCACGTATTGTGCGTCGCTGTTGGGTACATCCGATACTCAGAAAACGTCTGCAACGGGGGGAATACCACGTTCTTGTCCAAGAGCTCCGCCTGGATGGTGTACTGTTTCAGCAGTACTTCAGGATGAGCAAAGACGTGTTCAACGAGTTGCTCGGAAAAGTGAGTCCACTGATTGCAAAGGCAGACACCCGTATGCGTTTGTCAATCCGACCCGCCGAGCGACTCGCCATCTGCCTACGGTACGTTTTGTGTATTTCTACTTCTTTAATATGACTCTGTATATAAAGAGAGAGAATGCATGCAATGGATGAATTATGAATGAAGTCTGTGATTTAGTTCAGATGAATGACATTAATTAAGATAGCTAGGTAAACACAGTATTGCTCCCCTGTGTGTGTGTGTGTGTGTGTGTGTGTGTGTGTGTGTGTGTGTGACATTTTTTTTTTTAATCATGTATATTACTTTTTTCTCAGGTACCTGGCAACCGGTGACTCGTACAGGACCATAGCATTCAGCTATCGGGTCGGGCATGCAACAGTGGCTGTCATCGTGAAGGAGGTTGCGAGTGCCATCTGGACCGCGCTGGTCGAGGAGACCATGCCAGTACCACAGACGGAGGACTGGAGAGCCATCGCTGCTGCGTTCCAGGAGCGCTGGAACTTTCCGAATTGCGTTGGTGCCATTGATGGGAAGCACGTGGTGATCCAGGCTCCGGCAAATTCTGGGTCCCTGTACTTCAACTACAAGTCCTCCCACTCCTTGGTACTGCTGGCTGTCGTGGATGCCCAGTACCTCTTCACGGTAGTGGATGTCGGAGGTTTTGGAAGGAGCAGCGACGGTGGGAGCCTGCGAAATTCCGTTTTGGAGAGGGCCTCCGAGATGGCAGTCTGCAGCTACCAGCTGACAGCGTCATCCCAGGAGCAGAGCGGCTGGGCCTTCTTCCCCATGTGTTTGTTGGGGATGAGGCTTTTCCGCTGCTGGACAACCTGCTGCGTCCATTCCCTGGACGTCAGCTCACGCGTGAAAGGAGGCTGTTCAATTACCGCCTCAGCCGGGCCAGGTTGGTTGTTGAATGTGCGTTTGGCGTCCTTGCATCACAGTGGAGAATGTTCCGGCGTGTCATCAACACCAGCCCGGAGGTAACAGAGTTGTGTGTGAAGGCCACCTGTGTGTTGCACAACTTCCTCCGCAGGAAGACAATAGGAAAGCCATCACGCACACCTGTCGTCCCTGTAGTCGCAGAGTCGAGTGATGACGCTCCAACCCTGCGCGATGCACCTAGGATGGGCTCAAACAACGCCACACGCCGATCCATCCAACTGCGGGAGACCTTCTGCTCCTATTTGAATGAGGAGGGTGTAGTGTCATGGCAGCATAAAGTTGTGTAGGGTCACCATGGCTCCTCCAAACCAAAAGCTCTTTTAAGAGCTACCCATTTTCTTTAAAGAGCAAATATTCCAAATGAGCCATTTTAAAATCAAACATTCCTAATAAACATGTTTCTTGAATTGATATTATTATATTATGAGATGACTAACAACCTTTTTCTTTCAGCCCTGTTTTTACTGATAAACCACTCATAATTTCAATAGGTTTTCACAAGAAAAATTACAGAAGAAAGCACATATATATATATATATATATACATATATATACCGACATACATGAAGCTTCTGGTATGTTGCAACTGACAAACCACATGAACAAGTGAAGAAACAGTATAGTCATAACATACTTTAATGTTTTATTTGGTAATGTTGTGAGTGAAGTGTGTGTGATGAGTGTAAAAAAATGTAATGTGGATCAGTATGTGTGAAAAAATTATTAAATTATAAATTGTCCTGATCCACGTCAAAAATTAGCTGGTGTATCCCGAGGCGGACTCTTGCCCTCTGTCCCCTTGTCATCAGCCTCATGGTGGGCAAGAGGCTCTTAAAAAACTGCAAGTCCTCGTCCTCCTCCACCACTGGTGGGGTTGGCTGGGCAATTGCTGGGTAATTGCTGACAGCAGACAGCAGACTTCGTTCAAACGAGGACATCTCCCTCTCCCTCCCCCGTTTTTTGCCCCGGACCTCAGCATTCTCCTCCTGGCTGGCTGCTGCTGGCTGACTGGCGGGCTGAC
The DNA here is from genome assembly GCF_949606895.1 of Notothenia rossii. NCBI lineage: Eukaryota > Metazoa > Chordata > Actinopteri > Perciformes > Nototheniidae > Notothenia > Notothenia rossii. Next base: position 22,303,627 of record NC_136910.1, read on the forward strand.
TGGTGGACTGGCTGGTGGACTGGCTGGTGGACTGGCTGGCTGGCTCACTCTCTACCTGGCTCTCTTCCTCTGCCACCAGGGTGGATGGAAGCAGGGTCTGCCGGGGGACATTGCTGGACGTCGCACGGTCTATGATGAATGGGGTTAAAAACCCCATCACTGCCATGAAACGCCAGGGTTTGTACCCCCCTGCAGACCCTGCCCCGCTTCTTTTTGCCTCCTTCTCCATATTCTTCTCCTTGCGGAACCTGTCCCTCAGAGTCTTCCATCTCTTTTTGCACACATCCTCTAATAAAATGAAATAAAATAATAAAGTTAATAAATAAGTTAATTTCTTGAATTTACTAAATTATTCCTCCAATAATGAATGCTATTTTTATGCTACATGCTGGCTAAATATACTGTCTATGCTTGATAGCTGTGCATGTATTATACGTTATGTTATATATTATGCTTATACTTATTATATTATATATATTATATATATTATTATTTTATTATTATATTAATATATATTATATGTTATGCTACATTACTAGCTGTCCATTCAATGTTAAAACGAAGTAAACTGGATATAAACTCCCCAAACAGTTGAAAACCTACCAGTTTCACCAACTGTCTCTGCCACCTCCCGCCATGCCTGGTTCCTCCGGTTTAGGTCCCGGTATGTGAACAGAGTACAGTCATACAGTACTGGGACACTCCCTCCATGCCTGGTTCCTCCGGTTTGTATCCCGGTAAATAGTTCCGGTCGTAAAGAACCGGGTGATTTGCTACCGTAATATCTCGTTTGGAATATGAGGAAATGAACTGCGGTCTGACTCTCCCAGCTTGCACGCGGTTTGATTGGCTGCGCTTGCACTGGCGGGATTTGCATAAACGGGATTTGATTGGCTGATGCCAAGCATCGAGCCTCAAAAGTTGAACATTGTTCAACTTTTGATGCCGATAGATGCTCGTGATGCTTGCAAAGCCATGCCATGCTCCCCACAATGCAGTTCGGCGAAGATTCAAAATCTTCTACGTCACCCCATTCAAGTGAATGGGCGAAGCGTTGAAAGCATTTTTTGATGCCTGTAGTGTAGATGTACCGTCGAGTTTGACAGCTCCACACCGAGGGAGAGGCCTGCCGATGCGGAGCCTGAAGAGGCTTCAACAACGGCCACATCCGCCGGCATAGTGACACCCTCTGTATTAGTAGAAGAGTGTTTTTATAGCAATTGATCGCATCCGCGCTGCTGCGCCAGTCAACAGAGCGTGCGTGTGACATATTTAGTAGCAGGATGTGCGCTGAAAAATAGGGCTCCCCGAAAGCAAATGGGTAATTCGAAAACTGACAGAGCTCCCTCTATACAAATCAAACTGTAGAAGGTGTGAAAGCACCTATTGTTTTAAATAATGGTCGGAATGTGACCTGTGAGCCTTCTGAATTACCGTGGGACAGCACATTCTAAACTAAAATGTTCAATCAATAAAGTAACATCTTATCTTATCTTAATAATATCTTCATATTAATAATAATAATAAATCATACAGTATGTGTCCGAAAGGGAGCAGGAGGAAGCAAACACAAAAATATACTGCATATTAAAGCAAACGATTGTAAAGGTTAAAGTATGAGCATAACAAATAAAGAAGTGTAATGTAAACATTTACATTATAATTATGATTATTTAATATATAAAGACTATATATTATTGAATTACAAGATTAGATATACTTTAGTTGATCTAAAATATTGATGTGTTCAAATGCTCTTCAAAACACAACTGAAAGTCCATGAAACTTGTCTTTCTGTATTTGTGAATGAAGCGCCATCTCCTGGTTAAAACCTGAAATTGAAAATCTGGCAACGCCCTCTTGGAAAATAGTGGGAGGGCTTAACATTCCTCTATACTGGTCTTTGGCAGGCTGTAGGCAGGAAGCTGTAAGCTGGAGTCCGAAATTCAGTGCTCCATCTGTAAAAGGCTAAAATCCCTGTGTTCCCTCTGCAGAGGGAGTTTCTCTCCCATACACTTCCCCCCCTCTGAAAAGCCTGCATTTTACTCCTTTGTTTACTACTGTGACATAGTGACATTATAATGTAACACTGACTTCTATTGGCTAGTGTTCCAACACATTGTACATGATGGGCTCAGGGGCAGGACATCTCTTAGTTGACCAATCACAACAGAGCCGGACAGAGCTTTAACATAATAAAAAGCTTTTTGAACATTAAAGCGTGGAGATGAAAATGAGCATCATATGTCCTCTTTAACATAACATTAGAATCACTGAAGACAATGTGTTCAAGACTATTTTACCTGAGATTTAACTTTTTAAACCGTGGGACTCTGTTACGGCTGCTGCCTTCCGGGTCGTCTTTATAGAGAACCGCAGTGACGCGTCGTAAAACCCGGAAGTAAACTTCTTCCGGTTCCTTCGCGAAAAACCAATACAAATTCTCCATAGGATTTTGGAAAATAGCTCGAAATAAGGTCTGTGGTTGACACACATTTAAGAGAGGGATCACGTTTTGTTCAGCCGGATAATCTCCACATGTCAACCCTACTTTTATAATTTTTGAATCATAAATCTAGTCGCCAAAAGCGAAATGCTAACGTTATGCTATAAACGAACTACAAGCCAGTACAGCAGCAGGGTCGCACGACTTCAACGTCACACCAATTTAAGATCGTTTCAACTGACTTGCACTGAAACTGCACTTTGAACACTTTAAATATATTAACATTTTAAACTGTATACCCCGGTTATCTAGGCCCGTTTTGTTTAATGTGTACCACGTTTATCTTAGCCCTTTTTGTTTTATGTATACATGTCACACTGTGGGAAACGATATTTCGATATTTCTGGATGTATAACACATGTAGAATTGTTGACAATGAAGCTGAATTTGACTTTCGCGTGCTTGCATATTTTAACAAAGCTTTTCATTTTAGCCACACTGAATTTAACTAGAAGTCATGGCTGTGTCAATTACCAGTCTGATATCGTTTTACAAAGATGACAAGAAGAATGTAGATAGAGGAGAGAACCACTACAAGTCAGGACACGTTACAGTGCAGCCTAGATGAAGGTGTGCTTACCGGTGTTGTCAGGGCTAGCATGAGGGACAAGGTTTATAGTGTCGGTGAGTAGTCGTGATAGCAAGAGTACCGTTAACCTCAAGTTAATTTATTCCCATTAATTCCCATCAACAAATCAATTGTATGTGTCACATGAAATCTTTATTAGGCAAGGCAAGGTAAGTTTATTTATATAGCACTTTTCAACACAAGGCAATTCAAAGTGCTTTACAAAAAATGAAAGACATTAAGAAAATGGCATTTAAAATCAGTCATTAAAAAGAAAAGCTAATAAAATAAACACTAAAAGAAAAAATACATGGATAAAAGTTACAGTGCAGTCTAAGATATGAATAGTTCAATTAAAAGCAGCGACAAAAAGAAAAGTCCTCAGCCTGGATTTAAAAGTAGTAAGTTGCAGCGGACCTGCAGGTTTCTGGGAGTTTGTTCCAGATATTTGGAGCATAATAACTGAACGCTGCTTTACCATGTTTAGTTCTGACTCTGGGGACAGAAAGCTGACCAGCCCCTGAAGACCTGAGAGATCTGGATGGTTCATCATTTAGCAGGAGGTCAGAAATGCATTTTGGTCCTAAACCATTCAGTGCTTTATAAACAGCAGCAGTATTTTTGAAATCTATTCTTTGACACACAGGAAGCTAGTGTAAAGACTTCAGAACTGGAGTGATGTGATCCACTTTCTTAGTGTTGGTAAGGACTCGAGCAGCGGTGTTCTGAATCAGCTGCAGCTTTCTAATCGATTTTTTAGTGAGACCTGCGAAGACACCATTGCAGTAGTCCAGTCTACTGAAGATAAAAGCATGGACACGTTTTTCCAAATCCTGCTGTGACATTAGTCTTTTAATCCTAGATATGTTCTTTAGGTGATAGTAAGCTGATTTAGTAACTGTTTTAATGTGACTGTTGAAACCAATAACTCATTTAACCCGCTGACAAGAGAGCCCACCTCCGAAGATCGTGACTGGCTGAGGGAGGCAGGTTCTCAGGAATTTCTTGGCTTCTCTCCCCCGAGCCAGAAGAGGAACACTACAGCTTGGAAACACTTACTGTTCCTGAAATTATCAAATCTGTTGGGCATCAGGGACCTGAGGCAATTGTGGCAAGCATGGCATTGTCTGAAGAGCAACAGAGGGCAATTCAGGTTGCTACCACTGGTCAGCAAACCAACCCAAACTGGCATTTGTTCAGGAAAGGAAGGTTGACTGCCAGCAACTTTGGAGCTGTCCTGAGGTCAAAGCGTGTGACTGCTTCCTTTATTGCCAGGGTGCTAGGGCAACAACAGGCCCTTGATGGTGTTTTGTCTGTACAGTGGGGGACTAGGAATGCATGTGAGGGCGTCAGGGCATTCACCACTGCAACTCAGATGCAGGTCCATGAGTCAGATTTGTGGCTCTCCCTATCAGGATTGTTGGGGGCATCTCCGGATGGTCTGGTAGGGTCTTCCGCTGTGCTGGAGGTAAAGTGTCCCTACGGAGCCAGGGAAATGACAATTAGTGAAGCATTGCAAATCAAGGGCTTCTTTGTCAGTAAGGAAGGAGAAACATTCAGCCTGCGTGAGGAACATCCTTACTGGCACCAAGTGCAAGGTCAGCTTCACCTCACTGCAAGGAAGAAGAAATAAAAAAATTGTGAATTGTTTTTAATTTACATTTACTCGCCTTTGCAATGTTGTGGTTGTTAGAGTGTTAGGTTTCCTGTCAGCTCGTCTGTTGGGAAGATATAAAATATAGTTTCATGGAAGTCACACCGTCACATATACTGTAAGAGCATTAAGACATACAGTACATAGGCTAAAACAAAACATCTAAAGATATAACCTTGCACTTTGATAAGTCTCGTGAACATTTTCACTATTTTGACATTTTTATAGATGAAAATTGAACTAAAGAAATAAATGGTGAATAATCCGTATTGAATATAGGTGTCAGCTGCTTCACTAATTATAATAGTTATATTTCTTAATTAATTAAGATAAGATATTACTGTATTGATCCCAATTTGGGAAATGTTTGTGTTGCAGCAGCATAACAAGAAAAACAAAATATAAGTTATTATATATACAAAAGTATGTGAGGGATGGAATATTAAATTGAATATAAATGTAAAATGTACATGTGATTTTACGTCCAAGAGCAGCTATGGAGCAGAGAGTTCTCTGATTTGTTATTAGTTCAATATGTCAAACTGATTTCCCTGACTACAATCTTTAGTTACATGGTGAAACGTTATGCTGCTTGTACTAATAAGACTTATCATATAAGCCACACAGGTTTTAATAGGATGTATTCATTATCTTTACTTATGTTGCGGTCTTTTCAGCAGCGCCATCTCTATAACGGCGATACAGTCACTTCCCATTATTTACATTTCACCGTGACATGGACAAAAATGTAACGTCAGCTTACCTCATGGCACGAATCCAGACTCTCCTTTGGAAAACATTGGCCGGGAAACGATAGAACAAGCACGTTTCATGCGAAGACCTGTGGCTGCAACCCGGAGCAAAGCAACAAACCATTGCGTAGCTAACTAGTAGCGCTAGCTTTTGTTAGAAATTAAAATCAATGTTTTGATGGTATAATGTAGCTTAAACATACCGTCAGTTTAAACGCTCTTTTATACTGAAAAAACAGAAATTCTTGTGCACAAGCAGTTGGGCTTTTATTCTGAAAATCCTTCAACTACGGTTAGCATGTAGCATGTGGCTAATATACGATTTCCTAAAGAGGTGAATTGAGAAGCGAAATGACTTGGTGTGGTGAAAACCGAAACCTACTGATTTAACACTACAACGATAGATGTCGAGATACTACCATGTTGAATATTAAATGAAAGTACAGTTTATTTGAATACATTATTGTTTACAGACGAGAGTAGCATGTGGCAACATCCGGAATGACCGGAAACCAAATGAGCCGAGAAGTATTGTTTAGAGTATTGATTACAGCGTTTAGAATGTGTTAAATGAAAAGTGATGAAAGAGAATATGAGGAGAAACGGCGTGTTAAGCATATATTGAATGTGAAAAGAACCTATCCTCTGTTTAAATGCAATAACGGACATTGGAGACGAGGTGAGCCGGCTGGCGGGGAGGAGCCAGCAGAGGATATATATAGCAGCGCCGGAGGAGAGATCCGCTGTCTTCTTCTTGCTCAGGAGAACCAGATCACAGCTGTTTTCTGCCGGAACAATATTCTGTCTGTAACACTACCGCGCCTTTTTTAATTAAAGTATCCCATTTGAATCTTTTCAGAGACTCCATTTAGTCTCATTTTAAAGCTTCTCTCCTGGACGCGAGAATAAAGAACATATTTAACACTTTAGCTAACGTTAGCCAACAAAACGAACTGCCGAGTAAAATTGGAAAACACTGCTAATTAATTATTCTATAATTTGTAAAACTACGGTGTTAAAAACAACAATTTCAAAAATACAGATTCTAATGGTCAGATATAGATATACAGATACTAAAGATAGGCAGGTACTTGCTTTGAAGCAGAACACAGGGGGAAAAAAACTTGGCGGGAGTGTTTACGTGTTCGGCGTAATGACGTACAACGGCCTCGACAATTTCTGTAGTCCTATTCAGCCATTCGGTAACAACCATCGTTTTTCAGACACGTAAACTCTTCAAAAATCCCCTGTGGGGTCACTGCTGATGTATTTAATGTCGTAGAACAAAACGTGATTTACCTCTTAAATTTGTGTCAACCACAGACCTTATTTCAAGCTATTTTCCAAAATCCTATGGAAAAAATGCATTGCTTTTTGAGGAAGGAACCGGAAGTGCTAAAAATGCTAACTTACTTCCGGGTTTTACGACGCGTCACTGCGGTTCTCTATTGTGTTAATCTGTGTGGTATGTAAATGAGCAGTGCGATTGCCCTGACGTCATTGGCTGCCATCTCCTGGTCAGCCCCCTGAGGATTGTGATTGGAGCACGCCGGGCTCGACACACTCCAATCGTAGCGTACAGCCGGCGCACACCTGCTGGAGATGACTTCAAAGCCTGGGGACAATCATCACTCTGGAGGCTCTGTGATGTGGGACAGACGCCTCTAGCCTCTTGATATTCTTGTGATGGTTTAGTGACTTCTATGTAAAATCTATATTGTTTAACAGCGTGTTAACTTAGAGCGTCTGTGTTTAGTTAGATATATATGCAGTGTAATTGTGTAATGTTAGAAATTAAAATCAATGTTTTGATGGTATAATGTAGCTTAAACATACCGTCAGTTTAAACGCTCTTTTATACTGAAAAACCAGAAATTATTGTGCACAAGCAGTTAAGCTTTTATTCTGAAAATCCTTCATCTACGGTTAGCATTTAGCATGTGGCTAATATACGATTTCCTAAAGAGGTGAATTGAGTAGGGAAATGACATGGAGTGGTGCAAACCGAAACCTACTGATTTAAAACTACAACTATAGATGTTGATACTACCATGCTGAATATTAAATGAAAGTACAGTTTATTTGAATACATTATTGTTTACAGACGAAAGTAGCATGTGACAACATCTGGAAACCAAACCAGCCGTGAAGTATTTTCTGTATGTTTTGGAGTATTGATTACAGCGTTTAGAATGTGTTACATGAAAAGTGATGAAAGAGAATATGAGGAGAAAAGGCGGGTTAAGCATATATTGAATGTGAAAAGTACCAATCCTCTGTTTAAATGCAACAACGGACATTAGAGACGAGGCGAGCCGGCTGGCGGGGAGGAGCCAGCAGAGGATATATATAGCAGCACCGGAAGAGGGATTCGCCCTCTTCTCTTGCTCATGAGAGCCAGATCACAGCTGTTTTCTGCCTGAACAATATTCTGTCTGTAACACTACCGCGCCTTTTTTAAATTAAAGTATCCCATTTGAATCTTCTCAGAGACTCCATTTAGTCTCATTTTAAAGCTTCTCTCCTGGACGTGAGAATAAAGAACATATTTAACAGTAACTAGGATCCAGGGTAGCTTAGCGGTTAGCACCGGTCGATTAGTAGCAGCTGTGTTTTCTACAGACTTTTCAGTTACGGGTACCACTTCTAAAGTGAGGTTTGGTTTGGTTTCTTATTTAGTGTAATAGTGTTTATTCCCTTGTATACAAACAGACTCCTTTTGTTAGAGCCCTCCTTTTGTTTGGGTTCCTGTGCTCTTTTGGCCTTTTTTGTTGTTCCAGGCTGCATGCCTGCCATTTTGTTTACCTCTGCTATTTAAAATAAACCCTTTATAATTATACCAATTCCAACTGGTGTGTGTTGCATTTCCTCATTCCTAGTGGGGACGTAACATACATGGGGGCTCGTCCGGGATAAATAACATAATTCCTGGGGTTATAGGTGTTTTTTTAATAGCTGGGAACAATTTGGTAAGGTTTGTGAGTAGTTCACCTGAGTATGGCAACCTTTGATTTGGAGTCCTTTTTGGTCTGTCCTTCTCATGAGCAGTTGGATCATTGTCGTAAAGACGACTTATTTGAAATTGCACAACATTTCGGTCTCACAGTGGTAAAAAAAGAATTAAAGGCTTTGGTGGTGGATGAGTTGGTGGAAAGGGGTTCTCTGGTGCTGCCTGTACAAACTGAGTTCGCTGCGTTCAATGTTCTGTCTGAAGCTGGGAGACAACAGAAGTCTGAGGCGGAGTCTTCAGTTGCTCAGGTAAAGGGTGGTGACGGTGAGGACGGCGGGCAGTTTAAAGCAGATTCCCGGGAGGGGAGTAAACTCAAGGTCCGTCTCGCACATCTTCAGCTAGAGACCAAGGACAAGGAGCAGGACAGACAGTTTCAGTTGGAGGTAAAAAAAATCGAGGCAGGCAAGGAAGTCAGGATGCGTCAGCTCGAGTTAGACTCAACTGCGCGCATCCGGTGCTTTTGACCATGCCGGAGGAAGCCTATCCTCTCCTTCTCATTCACCTGCCTTTGACGTGAGTAAAAAAAGTTTGCTAGTGCCAACCTACCGTGAGACTGAGGTGGATGCCTATTTTGGTGCATTCGAGCGCATTGCTACAGCATTGCGGTGGCCGGCTGAAGTTTGGGCTCTGATGGTAACGTGCAAATTGTATTGAAAAGCTCAGGAAGCAATTGCGGCTCTCACATTAGAGGACAGCCTGCAGTATGACTCAGTGAAGGTGGCCATCCTCAGAGTGTATGAGTTAGTCCCTGAAGCTTACCGGCAAAAGTTTAGACACCATAGGAAGGGTCCTGATCAAATGCACATATAGTTCGCCAGGAAAAAGGGAATGTTGTTCGCTAAGTGGATTGCCTTATGTAATGCTACAGATGATTCTTTTCAGAGGGAATTGATTATGTTGGAGGAGTTTAAGAAATGTTTGCCTGATCGCATTGTTATGTACGTGAATGAACAAAAGGTAAACTCTCTCTCTGCTGCTGCTGTGTTAGCCGATGAATATGTGTTGACGCATAAATCTGTGTTTTCCCCTGCCTACTGAGAGGTCACGCCGTGTGTCAGCCGCACCATGTACTCACCCATGACCAGTGTTGGGCAAGTTACTTTTAAAAAGTAACTAGTAATAGTTATGGTTACTGCTCTCAAAAAAGTAAATAGTTACTTTATTAGTTACTAAATTAAAAAAGTAACTAGTAACAAATTACTTTACTTTAAAAAAAATAATAACAATACAAATACAAGTTTTTGTGTTGTTCTGTGGCACAGTAAGAGAAAAGACAACTCCCCACATGTACATTAGGTGTTTCAGGAGATTGGCATTGCTGTTATTCGATGCTTTCTGTCCTGCACACACTTTACATTTTACCGTAATATTTTTTGCGTCCTTTATCCCCACAAATTGAAAATAGTGGTTATATTTCCAAGTTGCAAATGCGCTGCTGCTCTCGCTGATACTTGCATCTGTCATTGTGTGTGTGTGCTGGTGGTGAGCGTTGCCGTGTGTGTGTATGTTAGCATCAGTCTATGGTTAGCATTAGCAAGTGTTTGTGTGTGTGTATTTTCCGCATAAGGCAAGACCCGCCCAACTCTGTCTGTGATTGGCTTACCCTGAAATGTTACCCCGCGTTAACCAATCATCACTCCTCTCTGGTTACTTTCACTTTTCCATGGTACTGTGAGAGGACATCACTGTATTCGCCTGTAAGTTACATCCGCAGGGAGATTCAGTTCAGTTCCATCACATAATGTAACGCAGTAACGCACCCATTTAAATCACAGTAACTATAACAGCGTTATTTAATGGGAATAGGTAACCTGTAACGCTATTAGTTAGCGCTAAAAGTAGTTGTGTTACAGTAACGCGTTACTGTGTAACGCGTTAGTCCCAACACTGCCCATGACATGTGTATAATGTAAAAAGAGAGGAGAGAGAGTGCTTTTACTGTCACCAACCTGGACATGTTATCGACAACTGTGCAGCTCTGAAGCGTAAAGAACAACACATCCTCACTCCCAGGTCGGCCTATGTTGACGTTATGTCAAGTCCCCTGTGTCGGCTTTTTCCAACGCAAGGGGGCGGCCCTTAGCGTACATTTTCAACTTTCCGGGATGTCCATAGGCTTCTATATAGCTCCCTAAACGTATGTTGTAGACGACTTGAGATCGCGAACGAATGCTACCCGCAGATCCATTCTCACAGCGTTTATCAACCCACGTATTCTGAGCCCCTACTCTCCCCATAACTGACAGCAACAAAAGTCCTACATTATTCAATAAAAATAAAGAAGTAAAAACAATAAGTGTGGCTTGATATTGAGTTAGAAAAAGGTTGATAAACGCTGTGAGAATGGATCTGCGGGTAGCATTCGCTCGCGATCTCAAGTCACAGCCCCACCTAGTGTCAGCAGAAAGTATTACAAATAATGATTACAAGAAAATGCAAAATAAATTAAAAAATATATAAAATATATTTTAAGATCATGTCTAATCATCTTATTAGTCTGTACATTGCTGTTTTAGTCTGTGTTCTTCTAATTAGTGTCTACAGTGTGTGCCTATTGAGCTGTTTAGAGCCATGTGGGACAAAACCCGATCATGCCCTCCCTCTCACTGTCTAAGTGAACGGTGACTGTAAAAACTACACTGCGCATGCTCAGAGTATTGTCCTATTTAATGTGTGTGGCAAAAAAATAATGACCATAGGGGCATAGAGAGGCGAAGTCCCTCCCCTTCCGGGAGCCTCCATGGGACCCCGGAAGCGGAAAATTATACATTGAATTCAATGGAGAGAGAAAACGTGTCTTTTGATCCCGTTTGAATTGTGCCACGAATGACACATATGATGTTTGTCAATTTAAAAGAACATTTTGCAAGTCAACATTTTTTAAATGTGTCGTAAAACTGTGAAGTAACACATTTTTTTGTGTTAAGCCGCTCAGTGAACTACATGTCTCTGGTCCCGCACAATACGCGTCACCAACACAAAGATGGCCGTCACGTTGGCACATTTAACCTCATTCTTTCAGAATGAGAATAAAAGTATAAAACGAGGTGAAAATCACTACAAGTCCGGGCACGTTGAGAGCTGTACATACACGAAAGGGGAGTTAGTCGGTTCTGTAAGAGCCAGCATGCGGGACCGGCTTTACAAGGTTTCGGTGAGTAATATGAGTGCAATGTTAACAGGTTAATGTCAGTCAATAAGGAGGAGAATGAAAAAGAAGATGATGAACCACAGACCCGGCATATAATGACTGCAGTGTGCAGGGCTGTGTTAATTTAGGTTACTGTTATCAATAGCATTAGTTGACTGAGAAAACCGTCAAGAAAAAAAGTTTAGCGATGTTACGAGTCGACAAGCATAATATGAACCACGGCTGTGATTGACAACCTGGACAGCCAGTCAGAAGCTAGAATGCCAACCTAGAGAGCCAATCAGAACCTAGAACGGGTGTACTGTATACGGGTTTGTATGCTGTGGATAACATTAGTGTTCACAAGAACAAGGTACACTCCCGTGTTTTGTTTTAGTTGCTCTTCAGATTGAAGCGGCCAGTTTTATATCGACTATATGTGTGATCTCCTTTTTACATCTCGTTGTGTCATTTCAGTTTATTTGCTGTGTGTAGATTCAAGGATTTTGGTTATCTTGTCAATTTGTTTGGTTATCTAGGCACAGCTGTGTGTGACTCCCTCTGGTACACTGGTATGTTTTCCTAATGTAGAGAGCATTGATTAATTCATAAACTACACACTGAGTCTAGACCCTGACCAAATCCTTTTTTGTTGATCAAATGTTTTTCAAAAATGTAATACACATTTAAAAAAATACAATGTACAATCACAACCAATACAACACAAATTACAAAAAATTCAGAAAAAACAAACAACAACAATCAGACAAGAGGACAACATTTTGGAAAAATAAACCCTCCCACCCCCAGATCTGGACCATCCTTGTATTGCTCATTCAATCTATTATAGCATGTTAACAAACATGGTACTTACTTTATTTGTACAGATCTACATGGGAGAGGATGGCGCGATGCAGAGCGCTGTCTGTGGTTGTGCCCGGGGGATGTACAAATGCAGCCACGCTGCAGCATTGGCAATATTTGCCATGTGGCAGATCAGCTCCACAGAAGTTGAGTGCCAGTGGAGGAAGCCTGGCACTTCAAAAGTAGTCCAGCCGGTGTCTCAACTCTACCAACAACAAGAGGAGACATACAACCCACTGGCCAGAGACATCGCCACTGAGGAAGTAGACTTGTTCAGGTCTCCACTGAGGGGCGCAGCGTGGCATGGCATGGCTTTTGTCACCTGAGCCAGAGCTGCAGCCTCAACATCAGGCCATTTTCAACGTGCCGGAGCTGGTGAAGGAGCGTGGGGGTCGGGGGCTTGAGGCAATTTTTGCCTCAATGCGACTGAGCAGAGACCATTAAGCTGCCATCCAGACAGCCACCATAGGACAGCGGACAAATCCTCAGTGGCAGTTACACAGGCAGGGCAGGTTGACAGCCAATAATTTTGGTGCTGTGCTGAGGTCGGGACTTTCATCCACTCCATGCGCGTCCCTCATGAAGAGGGTGCTAGGGGGGTACAATTTAGACGGAGTCATGGCTGTCAACTGGGGAGTTGTAAACGAGGTGTGTTTGGCCAGTGTGTTTGGCCTTTTAAGTGTGACACATATGTAGTGATAAATGCTTCACCTGACCACTGTTCCTAAATAAAAAAAGTTTTCTGCATCGTCAGTCATTTTTTCCAAATAATTACCAATATTTCACAAATTCTTCATGTAAACTTAAGAGCACAGCTGTATGTTGAGTGTCAGCTTTGCTTGGTTCATCTTACTGGGTGGGGGGGGGGGCAGCTACATGGATGTCGGTGCAGTCCACAATCATTTTGCAGTTGAAAGCAGAATGAATTTATTATTGACTCAGAATGAAGCACAACTTCATGTCATACAGTACATTGACTTTATTTGTAATTGTGTAAAAACATATGAGCATTGATTAGCAAGCAGGACCTGCAGGAACAGAGAACGGTGATGGATGGAGCTGGGGAGAGAGAAGAATAAAGAAAACAGATCAACTTTATTATCGGATATTAAAAATTCAATTTCAAAACAAGTTGCCACTCCTACAGTTTTCTAGTATGTAAAGATGATTTCACATGACCTATGCAAAATATCACACTCAATACATGTGTGTCTCTGGGGGGTGCATTGTGCCTTTGATGTATATAAATAATATACCATAACCAAATACTATCACGTACAGTGGAAATCAGGTTGCCAGAGCAGGTCAGTGTGCATGTTCCTCAGGGTCTCAGCAGTTACAGGTGAGGTAAAGACAATAAAAGAGAAACAGGTCAGTAACAACACTTTAAAGTAACAACACTGAATAATTATCTCTTTTAATAATGTTCTCTCAGTAATCACTCAACTACTGTCTTTCCAACAAACAGATTGACTCACTCTCACTGTCATCACAATGACACATGTCCAGAAGAATGTCACGCAAAGCTCCCTGCCTGCCTGCCTTCCTTCGACTCTCCCTGAACTGCTTCCTTAGCACCCGGTGGAGGGCGCAGCAGGCCATTCTTCAAATGTTTCACGAAATACTTACCATGATGACTACTCTTACTGTTTAACATTTTGGTGTACTTCATGTAATAAAATAATAACTTAATGGTAAGGCTACTAAAAATGACAAGGCTAAGTAATGTAATGCTAACTAACGTGCTCGCTACTCGTCGCTACTAGCTAGGTAGCTAACTTGACTATGTTCCATGCACAACATGTATATTACCTATGATATTACCTGATATGTCTGATCCAGCGACTCCTGGTCCTTTCATAAGACGGGAAGCGATAGAACGAGCAAGTGGTATGATCACTTTTGTGATTACAACATGGTACAAAGCACACAGGCATCTTGTAAAAGTGAATTTATTGGAGCAATCTCTTATATTTATTGGAGGGAATAAATCAGTTATGAAATCTTCTTCTTCGCTTTAATTACGAGTCGCAACCACTTGGAGCATTATCGCCTGTGACATCACATGCGCGACCCAGAATGGGATTTGGGATTTGTAGTCTTTGTAGTCGCGTATTTTTCATAGTCTTATATTTCAACAGTATTACGACAAAATGTGACTTTTTTGACATGGAAATGATTGTTTAAGATTGACAAACATCATATGTGTAGTTCGTGGCACAATTCAAACGGGATCAAAAGATACGTTTTCTCTCTCCATTGAATTCAATGTATAATTTTTCGCTTCCGGGGTCCCATGGACCGGAAGTAGATGGGCGTGACTTCGCCTCTCTATAGTGCTGCCATCCCCACCATACGTCATCTCACATCATTCAGAGCTGATTGGCTTTAAGTATGTGTGCCGCGAAAAGTGTGGTGTGTGAAGAGGAGGAGAGAGACGCGTCCCAAAACCAGGAAGTAAGCTGCGCATGGGTTCCCTCCACAAATAGCAATGAGATTTCTCCATAGGATTTTAGAAAATAGCTCAAAATAAGATCTGTGGGAAACGTAACTGTTAGATAAATGCACGTTTTGTTCAGCCGGATAATATCCACATGTCTACCCTACTTTTAAAATTTTCGAATCATAAATCTATCGATTAGATTTATGATAGACTTTTGAAACTACAAGAAGATAAGGAGGACTTTTACAAACAAGTAATAGAGATTTTTGTCCAGAAGGATAGCCAAATGGACTTCATCTTCAAGTCAAGGTAAGACCGCCATTTTATTGAAAATGGGATCTTACTAAGAGAGAACAATTCAATATTTAAATGATAAAATTACATTTTTTGGGTATCCTTTTGTTGGACTGTCTGTTTAAAATGAATCGAAGCATCAGACAAAAAAAGCTTTTGAAAATAATAATATATTTTGATTTAGGTCAAAATATAATATTTGTAAACCTGAAGAGTCAGTGCCAGTGCCTCACCAGCCATGAACCTCACTGCAGAAGCTTATATACAGACATCTAAGTTTTCTTTGCCCCACCACTTTTGTACATATAGAAACGCCACTGATGAGGAGGTGTCGGCGCTTCTGGCAATTTACCCGGGACTTCGGGTGGCAGTATACGCCGCAAAGTTGTTTGCGGCCTGCCAGTAAACCCAAAGCAGAAGAAGAAGAAGTGACGTCAGCGGCTTCATTTGCGTAATCCTCCCTCAGGGACTTATTCCTGTATGAACGCGATCTACTCTTTAGTTCCTGGAACTAAAGAGTAGATCATTCCAGGAGCTAAAGAGTTTGGGGGAACTAAGTACCGGGAACTAAGTACTGGGAACTAAGTACCACAAAGTACTTGGTGTGAAAGCGGCTCATGTTAAAAAGCAGAAATACCATGTTTCTACCCCATCATGCAATACAAATGATTCTGGATATAGTTAGATTCCACCTTCATGACAATGGATTGGGGATTGAATTTTTTTATAACGTACCCCTTTTAGTTATCTTAGGTCTTAAAGATTTTGCATAAATTAGGGTGTGGTCACCTTGAGTGACAGGTCTCTGTGGTGAGTGCTGCTTCTAGCTTTCTGTCCCTCTATTGGCTCTGTTTAGCTCTGTTAGCTCCAGGATGCTACAGGGGCTCAGCTGCAAGGCTGATCCGCGGAACACAACTTGAACTCGGACGTGTTTGTTGTGTTGGTGCTTGGTGGAGTATTCTTCATTTAAATATCGGACTTATCCTATAGACCAGACGTGTCAAACTCAAGGCCCGCGGGCCAAATGTGGCCCGCCACGTCATTTTATGTGGCCCGCGAGAGCTTAATTACATTACATTGCATTTTTTTTTTTTTTTTAATTTTTCTTAATTTTTTTTTTTTTCTTAATAGGTCTGATTGTCTAAAAATAAATAAGTCAAATGCGTGCCGTGACCAAAAACTACATTTCCCACAATACATGCCGATTATGTTACCCGCGAAGTGACGGCATCCCGCCACTAGACTGCAGTGTTTCCACATCGATGCGATTTTCCCAACAAGTGGAATTGAGAAATACAAATAATGATCCCAAAATGTCCAGGAAGAGAAAAATTGATGCAGATGGAAGGGTGTTTCAAGAAAGATGGGAAGGCGAATACATGTTTGTGCTTCAAGGAGAAAAACCGGTATGTCTTTTGTGTTATGAGGCGGTGGCGGTTGTCAAAGAGTACAATCTACGTCGGCATTTTGAGACCAAACACGGAGGTAAGTATGCCAAATTTAGCCATCAAGAAAAACAACAAATTGCCCAAGAATTAAAAGGCAAACTGCGATCGCAGCAGAATGTGTTCGCGAAAGCCACAACCAAAAACAACGCGGCAGTGAAAGCTAGCTTTGTTGTGGCTGAAGAAATCGCCCGTGCTTCAAAGTCTTTTTCAGAGGGAGCGTTTTTGAAGCAGTGCATGCTGAAGGTCTGTGAGCAGGTGTGTCCCGACCAGATACAGACTTTTAAAAATGTCAGTTTATCAAGAAACACCATCGCGGACCGAGTTAAGGAACTAGCAGGAAACCTGGCAACACAGCTGGCCGAAGAGACACGCAGCTACATAGCTTTTTCATTAGCTGTTGATGAAAGCACAGACAACACGGATACAGCGCAGCTATCTATTTTTATTAGAGGCGTGAAGTCGGACCTCTCTGTCACTGAGGAGCTGTTGGATGTGGCTGCCATGCATGGGACCACAACGGGACGGGACATTTTTGATGCGGTGCAGAAGTCCGTCAGTAAAAACGCATTGCCCTGGGAAAACTTGGTGGGATTAACTACAGACGGTGCACCTGCAATGTGTGGAAGAAAAGTGGGCTTGGTTGGACTAATGAAGGAGAAAATGCAAGAAAGTAACTGTCACACGCCTCTGATAACGTATCATTGCATTATCCATCAAGAAGCTTTGTGCGGGAAGGTGCTGGGGATGGATGATATAGTGACCACGGTCATGAAGACAGTGAACTTCATTCGGGCGCGTGGCCTGAATCATCGTCAGTTCCAGCTGTTCTTGCAGGAGATGGGCTCGGAGCACGGAGACGTGCCGTACCATACAGAAGTAAGGTGGCTGAGTAGGAGCAAAGTCCTCAAACGATTTTTTTGAGCTTAGGGAAGACATTGCTCTTTTCATGCAGAGTAAAGGAAAACCCTTGTCTGAACTGTCAGATCCAAACTGGCTGTGTGACTTTGCTATGTTGTGTGACATAACCGAACATCTCGCCCAACTGAATCAGAAGCTGCAGGGACGCAAACAAGTCATCACGCAGATGTCCGACACGATCACGGCTTTCCAGCGTAAACTTGACCTATGGATGTGCCAAGTGAAACAGGACAATCTTGCCCACTTTCCTGTTTCTCAGAGCATCTCAGCCTCATGTCCCGGTACTTTCTCATGTGCTCAGTTAGCTACCAAACTGAGCCTGTTGATGAATGAGTTTGATCGGCGATTCTCTGACTTCAGACCACAGCACTCTGGATTTGCCATCTTTGCTAGTCCTTTCACCACCGACGTGTGCACTGCACCCCAACAACTTCAGATGGAGTTAATAGAGCTTCAAAGCGATAGTGGCCTGAGAGCAAAGTTCCAGGATGTTACAATCCAGGACTTTTACCGTCTACTGCCCCCTGCTTTCATGCCACAGCTTCGACTTCATGCTGCCCGTGTTCTGTCTATGTTTGGGAGCACCTATCTGTGCGAACAGATGTTTTCAATAATGAATCTAAACAAAAACAAGCACAGATCACGCATCACTGACGACAACCTCCACGCTGTTCTACGGATTGCTACAGCACAGGACCTAAAACCAGACATTGACACACTGGCCACGGAAAAACGGTGTCAGACATCTGGTCAGAAAACACATTGGTAAGCATTTGAAAAAACCTAATAATATATAATAAAATGCAATTCAACCAAGAAGAACAATAGTTAAACTATGTGCAATGTAATGATTGTGTTTGCATTTTGTTTTGTGTTTGTTATTTACAGAACATGATCAATGGATGAGGATGGTGGAGAGGGGATCCACATGGTGTGTTCAAGGACAGGCAGCATCTCCTCATCAAAAACTAACCTAAAAACTTGACCAATATAGTTGTGGACTGAGACAACCCTTATTTTGTTATTTTGAGTTTATTACATATACTACTTTATATGTGTAGCAATGTATTTAGTGTTTGCAGGTTTTATGTGTTTCTGCAAACAAATGTTTACTGTAATCAAACCATCTCTCATGAGTTGGATGTATGCCCCCTGCAAGGCTGTGTGCAGCCATTTGTTTTTGTAAAATGCTACATCTGTCACACATGTTCTTAGCAGCTCACAATTGTTGGTTTTACAGTTATTTGTTATTTCAAGTTTTGAACAAAGTTAATGTCATAACTTGTGTTTGATGTTATTTTTCTTTATTCACTTGGATAGTTTGATCGTTGATTGATGGAGTAATATGGGTTTCATAACCTGACAAATTAAAAGGATTTATGTTATAATAACAGAGCAACAAGCAAACATATTTTTTACATCTATGCAAATATATATGTAATATTTGTAACTTGAATAAGTAATAAATTCAGTTATTTAACATTAAGGAGTAGTTACATTTATTTTACATTGCATTTAGTTACATTGCATTTAGTTACATTTATAAGTTACATCTGGCCCTTTGAGGGCAACGATTATGCTGATGTGGCCCTCGGTGAAAATGAGTTTGACACCCCTGCTATAGACTTATCTTATGCTGCCTCGGCTCCGCCTCTTTGCCCTTATTTGGATCAGGTAGGAGTTAGGTTCTGACGTCAATGTCGAGACGGCAGCGGCCGACTCCGCCTACTAAGGGCTTCTCAGCAACTCGGCAGAAACCTATGGGTGACGTCACGGACACAACGTCCATTTATATATATACAGTCTATGGTACACGCACACAGCAAAACTACTCAGGCAGTGAATTGCTGATGTCACATTGCAGGATTTTAAGTTTTCTGTCATTTGAAGCTCCGTGCATAACAAAAAGTCACCTAGTTCAGCTTTAAATCAAGAAGGTGGAGGTTTTTTTATGACGGGGGCTGTACCACTTTCACAGCTGAATGATAGTGTTGATTTTCTGCTTTGCCAGATTTATTTGCAGTGATGTGCTTCACTTTCTGCTGTTAACTGAGCTCATCTTCACTCATTAATCTCTAATGGGTGCTCTCTTGCTGGGTCATAAACACACGCCCCCTGGCCTGTTCCTCATCCACACTCTGTGTCTGCATTTATCGGCTTGTAACAGAAGCAAACACATGCTAGTGTAACTGAGTTATAAAGGTTGGTGTAAAATCCGGGTTAAATTGGAGAATTACGCCATCTGGTGTTACAAACGTGTGCCTGCATTGCTGTAGCTTTGTTACCGCAATGGATTGTGGGAGATTCTCCTACCGCGTAAGGATCTGTTGAAAGTAAGGTGCTATTGTATTATGTCGGAGGACAAAATGTATGTTATTATTTTATTAGGACAATAACGTTCTGTTGTGTTGGTTTAGTTTAATGTTAGTCGTTTAATGCTCACAGCTACATGTTTTTTTGTGTGATTGGCTACTTGTGTTATATGATTTATTAATGTGATCGTCAATAGCTAATTTGAGCTAATAGGCTAACGTGAGCGTGGTGCTATCTCTCCAACAGAACGCAGCTCATGTGTCCATTTTATGTTGTCCATTGCAATGCAGGTATGTGAGTTTTGTACACCACTTTGTTTATGTTTAATGTTTCACATTGTTTATACTATCACTATATGATCATTGTTGTGTTGTTGATTATTGGATACTTATTTTGTAAAGGAGATTTAGATACCGCGTGAGGATCTGTTGAGAAACGCAGCTCACTTGTCCATTGTATGTTGTCCATTGCAATGCAGGTATGGAAATAAACTGAAGTAATCACCAGCTCTGAGTGGTCTGTTGCTGAGGGGACACTACACCGGGGTTACATTGGTGCCGTAACCCGTTCTTGACTACGCCGGACCAGGGTGGATGTCTTCTCGCCGCTGCAATGTTTTGGAGCTTCAATTCCTTCGGTGTGTTGGACTCTCAGGTTTATTTTGTTGATATAAGTCTTATTCTTTTGAACTTGTCATTTTATTTTTGCTTTACTATCGATGAAACATGAGTTCCAGTAGATTTAATACATTTGAAATGACTCCTTTCAATGTTGGTAGGGGTAGAGGGCTCTGTAGCACACCTGTTCCATTTTCACTAAGTGACTTTAAGGTGGGGGATAGGAAAACCTTTGATGGGGATTCAGTGCACAGTCCTATCAGAAGTGGAGATGTGATGACACCTTCCATCCAGCCTACAATAGAGTTATCTACACCACAGTGCTTTAGAACATCAGTCCCCAACCCTCCTGATGATGTGAGACTAGCTGACAAAATGAGCACTATTGTGCAGCAGATAGGGCAGCAGCTAGCTGATAGCATTATGTCACGCATTAACACTACAGCTGCTGCGCACACGATTCATGAAGAAACATGCATTAAAAAAGACACACTCCACAGCCAAACACTGGATCTCTCCCAAGTCCAGCAAGTCACTAAGAGAGGAGTTAAAGAACCACCTGTGTACAGAGTTCAGACACACTGCCTGTTGATGAATGGGAAGATTGAATGAGAAATTACATTAGGAAAAGCAGTATCCAGCCAGAGCTTCAAGCTGAAGAAGTTCTGATTCACCTGAGGGGCAGAGCAAAGGATGTTGTGGAGTTTGGGATAAGAAATAGTGGAATTGATGTCCAAGAGAACCCGCAGTTCATCTATGGACTCCTCTGCAAACATTTCAGCTCCAGCCCCTGGCTGACTTTTATTCCACCCTACCAAAAGAACAAGAGGACCCATATGAGTACTGGCTCAGACTAAACAGAGCTGTCGATGTGGCTGACAGTTGTCTTAGGGAAAAAGGTAAGGTGTTTGATAATCTCAGTATTGAAGTCACACGTATGTTCATCAGACACCGCCCCAGCAGAGATTTAGCTCTTACATTTAGGTCCAAGACAATTGATAGATGGTCAGCACGAGAAGTTCAGGAAGTGTTAGATGAATACCATTTAGAGAAGGGACTGAGGTCTTCCACAGAGAGAGGCAGGATAAACATGAATGTAGCTGAGGTGAACACTAATGCTGCTTTAGTGTCAGACATTCCCAAACAGGCACAAGCTGTGAGCCAGGGCACCCCCGCTTTCGAGAGGTTGATTGGCATGCTGGAGAAGGTGTTGCTTCAGGCCCCTGGGTATGCTCAAGCTAATAGGAGGCAACATACTAGCAAAAAGCCACCAAAGATTGAGGGTTTTATGGACATGCCTTGTTCTATATGTAATGACAGCTCTCACTCTGCTTTCATACACTGTCGAGAGAACAGACTTTGCTTCCTGTGTCACTTACCTGGCCACCCAAGACGTGAGTGCCCAGAGGGGAGACGTCCTCCTCACTACAACCAGCAGGGAAAGTGAATGATCTGCGCGAGAGGGAGGATAGTGCAGATTATGTGAGTGAGCCTCCCACCTTGGATATGAAAGACATTGATGATTGTGAAACATTGTATGACACCTACAGCAGCATGGTGCCATCAAATAAGACACTGATTGTACAAAGGCTGCAAAGACTCCCAGAGACTGATAGTCTATTCCACACAGCTGTGACCACCAATAATGGACATGCTCTCAAAGCATTAGTGGACAGTGGATCTATGGCATGCACAATTAGTGAGGCAGCTGACATAAGACTTTCACAATCTGCCCCTAACATGCAAAGGAAATCAGCTGAAGACTTTGGCATAGTTGGTTGTGGTGGTCACCTTGTTACTCCATCTGCCATGTATGATCTTACTGCATCAGTTTATGGCTATAAGGTAATAATTCCTGTTCTAGTTTTGCCAGGCCAGACTGATGAAATGACTCTCGGCAGCAATGCCATCAATTGGCTCATTTCGCAGATGAAAAAAACTGTAAGTTGCCAAAATATCACATCTCCTGTGACAAGTGTTCAGAGTGATAGTTTGCCCAAGTTGATGTCTCTGCTGTCCTCCTCCGATGAATGCAAAGGTGGAGCAGTGACTAACAAAATCGGCACGGCAAAACTGAAAATATGTGTAACTCTGCAGCCAACAACTTAAAGCTCTCTCCTAAGAAGTGCTACTTTCTACGCAGGTCAGTCAAGTTTCTGGAACACATTATTTGTGAGGATATGTGTTAAGACCGACCAGAGTAAAGTGGAGGCTATAAATGATATGCAGGAAGCTGAATTGATGGAGCAAGATGGGCAAACACCGTGTGCTAAGAAAGTCCGGTCTTTCTTAGGGATGGTTCTATTGTGCACCGACAGAAATGTTAAGTCTAGTCATGTTTAATGTTTTGTTTAACCATTTTCTGTCTTGTCTCCCACTTCCTATCCTGGTATGTTTCTCCCGCCCTCGTCAGCGCCAGCCCCGCCCCTGATTGTCCCCACCTGTGTCTGCCGTAGGAAGAGTATTGTGGGCAAACTCGACCCATGTGAGGTGGTCACTCCAGGTGGTCTGGTTCCGGGAGACAAGACAACGTAGCGTAGTTTCTAGTTCCTGGTTCCGACGCTCCGACTGTCCATTTGACTGAGGGTGATATCCAGACGACAAGCTGACGGTGGCGCCTATGAGTCGACAAAACTTCTTCCAGAAAACGGAAATGAATTATGGACCCCTGTCGGAAACAATGTCATCAGGGAATCCATGGATCCTGAATACCTGATTCATCATGACCTCTGCGGTGACTTTGGCAGAGGGAAGCTTGGACAATGGGATGAAGTGAGCAATCTTTGAAAATCGATCCACCACTGTTATGACCGTAGTCTTCCCTCTGGATGAAAGAAATCCTGTCACAAAATCCATTGAAATGTGTGACCAAGGACGTTGGGGAGTATGTAGCGGCTTGTCCGGTGTGTGCATGTAACAAGACCTCGTCTCAGGTCAAGATGGGCTTGCTCCAGCCGCTGTTCGATGGGTCGAGTTTGCCCACAATACTCTTCCTACGGCAGACACAGGCCGACCCAAGAACGCTTCATGCCGCCCTGTCAGCACGAGGCGAGAAGATTGATCACCACGAGGAACAGCTGGGCATAGTCAACCAGGTAATAAAAGAGCTGGGAGAACGCCAGGCAGAGATTCAGGAAAACATTTCTACACAGATGCAACAACTGGCTGCACAGATAAATCATTTGTTCACTCACCTACAGACTGCTCCAGTACCGGCCCCAGCAGCCATGGTTCCGGCTTCACTACCGGCCCCAGTAGCCATGTTCCCGACTCCAGTTTCGGCTCCAGTACTGGCTTTTCGACCGATGCCAGCTTCCTGTGTCCTGTCGGCTTACCGACCGTCTCGAGCCTCCTCTTGAGTCCCCTCTCAAGTTCATTCTCAGGACCCCTCTCGAGTCTCCTATCGAGTTCCCTCTCAAGTTCCCTCTGGAGTCCTTTTTCAAGTAATCTCTCGAGTGCCCTCTCAAGTCACCTCTGAAGTCTCCTCTCGAGTCCCCTCCCAAACACCTCTCGAGTTCCCTTTCAAGTCTCCTCTCGAGTCCCCTCTCGGGTCACCTCTCGAGTTCCCTCTCAAATCTCCTTTCAAGTCACCTCTCGAGTCCTCTCTCAAGTCCCTACCCAATGTCCTGCTCCGTTTGAGGTTCCGCTGGGGGTCCTGCAAACTCCATGTCCTGTCCCGTTGGGGGTCCCGCCGACTACTCTTCTGCCGGGGGTCCAGCCAACCCTATGTCCTGTGCCGTTGGAGGCCCCGCCGACTACTCTTCTGCCGGGGGTCCTGCCAATCCTATGTTCTGTGCCGTCGGAGGCCCCGCCGACTACTCTTCTGTCGGGGGTCCTGCCAATCCTATGTTCTGTGCCGTCGGAGACCCCGTCGACTACTCTTCTGCCGGGGGTCCTGCCAACCCTATGTCCTGTGCCGTTGGAGGTCCAGCCAATACCTGTTTCGTCGGGGGTCCTCCCAACTCCATGTCCTGTCCCGTTGGGGGTCCCGCCGACTACTCTTCTGCCGGGGGTCCTGCCGGCCTTCATCCTTGTGCCCGGTCTCCTGAGTTTCCCAGCGGTCTTCGCCCTCGAGCCCGGTCTCCTGAGTTCCCCAGCGGCCTTCGCCCTCGTGCCCGGTCTCCTGAGTTCCCCAGCGGCCTTCGCCCTCGAGCCCGGTCTCCTGAGTTCCCCAGCGGCCTTTGCCCTCGAGCCCGGTCTCCTGAGTTACCAAGCGGCCTTCGGCCTCGTGCCCGGTCTCCTGAGTTCCCCAGCGGCCTTCGCCCTCGAGCCCGGTCTCCTGAGTTCCCCAGCCGAGGACTCCACCATGAACTCTGCCTTGCCCCCGGGCCGTCCGCCCGAGAACTCCATCATGGGCTCTGCCTTGCCCCCGGGCCGTCCGCCCGAGACACCCATCATGGACTGTGCCTTGCCTCCGGGTTGTCGTCCCGGACCCGTCCTCAGGACCCCCTCCACCAACCCTTTTGGATATTTTGGATTTTTTTTGGACGTCTGGAATCCGTCCCTTGAGGGGGGGGTTCTGTCAAGATTCTTATGTCATGTCACGGTTTTAGTTTGGTGTGTCTGGTAATGGGTTTTTGCTGTTCTGTTCTCCCTGTCATGTTTTCCTCATTGTATATTGTCTGGTCCTTCTCACTGTGTTTTCCTCCCTGTCGTTAGTTTCCCTGGTGTGTCTAATTGTCTGATTGTGTTCACCTGTACCCCTTGTGTGTCTCCTGTGCTCATCATCACCAGCCCCGCCCCTGATTTTTTTCACCTGTGTCTTGTTTTCATGTGTTTAAATTCCCCTGTATCCCAGTGTTCATTGTCAGTTCGTCTTGTCTCTTGCCATGGTCAGGTCTATGCTCTCTTTGTGCTTTTGTAAAGTTTTGTTCCTCACTACATGAGCGCTTTCATTTTGTTCTCAATTTTTTTCATCTCAGCTAGAGATTCGATAGTGACCTTTTTTTGTTCATCTTGCTGTTTCTGGAAAATAAAGTATCTTACCAATACTTTACCTCTGTCTCCCGGGTCGTGCAATTGGGTCCTACATCCTGAGTGTCTGAGTTCATAACAGGTTCTCTATTACCACCATTTCATTGAGGGATGTTCTGCCAAAGCTAAGCCGCTGTTCAACCTTGTGCCTGAGCCTGCAACACCACACGAAAGAGGGAGAGGCCACAAACCAAAGTTTAAAAAAGGCTATCTCAAACTCTCTCCAACAGACTGGAATGATGAGTGCAAAGAAGCATTTGGAACATTGAAGTATGAGCTGGTGCACAGTGTCACTTTAGCACATCCAGATTTTAACGCTCCATTCATTCTTGCAGTTGATGCCTCCTTTGATGGCATAGGGGCCGTCCTTTCACAGTTGCCTCCTGATGGAAAGATGGCCAGACCTGTAGCATTTGCTAGCAAGACACTTTCCCACTCTCAGCTGAACTATCCAGCACATCGACTTGAGTTTCTCGCTCTTAAATGGGCAGTTTGTGACAAATGTAGCCATTGGCTAAAAGGGCGACGCTTCACAGTCTGGACGGATAATAATCCATTGACATACATCTTGACTAAGCCTAGGTTGAATGCTTGTGAGCAGAGTTGGGTTTCAAAGCTCGCAGCATACAGTTTTGACCTGAACTATATCCCTGTTCCAAAGAATGTGCAAATGTCCAAAGAGAGCCATTTGTCCAGTCGTGCATGAGCAACCGTCTTGTGACTGAACCGTATGCGTTTTTACTGAACCAAATGTCTGGGATGGTGGATAGAACAGTGCAAGATGCATTTAGGTGTACTAATAACTGCCAGGTGATTGTTGATCAGCCCGAGAAAGTCGCCGTCATCACCCAGCCTCCTTCTCAGGGGTCCCTGTCATCACATGACGTCTCAGCAGTGTTGGATGCACACAACACTGGAGGTGTCGGCCAAGTGAGAGGAACAGCACCAGCTGTTTTTCAGGTCGCTGGTGTCGGCCAGACTTCATCTCTACCGAAGAGTGAACTTGTTAATCTCCAAGAGCAGGATGATGTCATAGGCAGGGCTCTCTATTACATCCAGCGCCGCAGGAGACCCACAAGACGTGAGCGTGCTGCTGAGTCTTGCGGAGTGACAAAGACACTTGCCCAAACTCTCCGTCAAGGATGGCATTTTGTGCAAGGTAAAGAAAGACAGACAAATGAACATGACAATCCACCAAATTGTGGTTCTAGACTCCCTTAAGGCCCAAGTCCTCAATGGCATACATGACTCAGCTGGTCATCAGGGACAGGCCCGCACGCTTTCTCTTGCCAGGCAGAGATTCTTTTGGATAGGGATGGAACGTGACATCATCAATCATGTGATAAATTGCTTCCGATGTGTGGTTGGAAAAACACCTGAGCCTAACGACCGTGCTCCTCTTGAAAGCATTTGCATCTCTGAACCGATGGAACTAGTCTGTATTGATTTCTGGACCTCTGAACAGACTGACAAAAAGTGTGTGGGTGTTTTGGTAGTCACAGATCATTTTACTAAAATGTCTCATGCATTCCCCTGTAAAAATCAGTCAGCTAAGCAGGTCGCTCGTCGACTTTGGAATTACTTTTTCTGCATATATGGTTTCCCCAAACGCATCCATTCAGATCAAAGAGACAATTTTGAGAGTCAACTCATTAAAGAGCTCATGGAGGTGGCTGGCGTCCAGAAGTCACACACCACCCCTTACCATCCTATGGGGAATGGAGTTGTCGTTGATAAGGATCCTGCCTCCACATTCCAAGGCCAGGTGGCCACAAATGCTCAAAATGCTGACATTCTGTTACAATTGCACTGAGCATGAGACAACAGGCGTTGCACATTTCTTTCTCATGTTTGGGAGGATCCCACGCCTGCCAGTTGATGTTGTGTTCCAGCATGCCCTCTCTAGCAGTGCTGTTGTTGACCATTGTGAGTTTGTTTCCCGCTTGAAACGTGACCTGGCTGAAGCTGCTCACATTGCCCGGCAGAACAGTCGGACTGAACAGGCGCGTCAGGCAAAGAACTACAACCGCAAAGCAAAAGGGTCACCTCTCACTATTGGTGACAGAGTCTTGCTTGCAAATCGTGGTGAGAGAGGGAAAAGAAAGATTGCAGACAGATGGGTTTCCACAGTTTATGAAGTGATATCTGTGAAGCCAGGAATCAATGTGTACTGCATTAGAGACCCTGTGACGTCAAAGGAAAAAGTTGTTCACAGGAATCTCCTGCTTCCTGTGAGTTTTCTCCCCGTGGGAGGTGATGAAGATCTTGAGTCAAGCTGCTCTTCTGTCGCTGGAAGTGGACAAAGTGACCCAGTGGTTTCTCTTGCTGTACAGGACAGTGAGACGAAGACAGTTAACTGGCACCTGCAGATCAATCATGATGCAAATGATGGGGATGAGATAGCCAGCCAGCCTGATTGTTCTTCAGTTGTGGCTGTGAGCACAGCATCTTCAGAAGCAGAAGAGTCTTTGGTCTCACATGTTGTGTTGTTGAATCCCTCAGACTCTTTCGTACGTATTGCACAGTTGCCCTCCACTGTTGAATGTGAGGTGTCCCAAGATGCATCTTTACAGCGCTCAGCAGAAAGAGCTCATTGTGTGCCCTCCCGTGACATGGCAACAGATACACAACTAGGTGCACTCACACAGGGACATGTAGTTAGTGAACAGCCTCTTCCACTTTGCACTAGGACAGGTAGACCTATAAAACTTCCAGCTCGACTCATTTGTGAAATGAACGAGCAGATTGTTGATGACTCAGTATCAACAAGTGGTTCTGTGTTTTCTATTATGAGAGACATATTCTTTGATTAGACTCCTGATAGTGATTATATATATATATATATATATATATATATATATATATATATATATATATATATATATTAGGGCTGTCAAGTTAACGTTAATAACACGTTAACGCAAACAAAAATTCACGCCACTAATTATTTTATCGCGATTAACGCATGTGCGTTTTTCGTCCTCGGCCACCCCGTAGTTTCAGAGCGCATCGAGTTTAATCTAATCCAAGCACATTGCTGATGCCGAAAGCCCCGCTCCTGCCGCCCGCTTGCAGCAGACAGACCACACTTGAAAGTGTGCAGGGGAGACGCCTGGACACGTCTACGAGCAGCAAACTTTCAACAAAGGTCGCTAAAGCTACAGCTTGCAGGCCAATTAAGATTGTGGAGGAGGAGGGGCTGCGTGATATAATTTGGGTCGCATCCAACGACTGCACTTATGAATTGCCTTCCAGAGCCACCACTGTGTCGAAAATACACAACTTGTATGAAGTCCAAAAAGCGAAAGTAGAGGAGGATTTAAAAAAGACTTGCGCCACAGTTGCGCTCACAGGAGACTATTGGACTTCACTCAGTAATGACAGTTACCTCGGGGTCACAGCGCATTATTTTGACCCACAGTGGGAACTTCAGTCTCATGCTTTGACAGTTATGAAAACAGAGGAGCGGCTTTTCGCCGACCACTGCGCCGACACACACACACACACACACACACACACACACACACACACACACACACACACACACACACACACACACACACACACACACACACTTTGT
Source organism: Notothenia rossii (assembly GCF_949606895.1). Classification (NCBI taxonomy): domain Eukaryota; kingdom Metazoa; phylum Chordata; class Actinopteri; order Perciformes; family Nototheniidae; genus Notothenia; species Notothenia rossii. Next base: position 22,332,698 of record NC_136910.1, read on the forward strand.
ATTGTATTATTGTATTGTATGAAAGAGGTTCCAGGTTGAATTGAGGCAAAAAAATGTAATGTTCATGAGAATATTTGTCATTGTTCAAATGATAATAAACAAACATTTGCATAAAGCATATTTGTCAACTCATATGTTGAACTCTAAGGTACATTTAGAACAGATACAAAAATTGCGATTAATTTGCGATTAATCGCGATTAACTATGGACAATCATACGATTAATCACGATTAAATATTTTAATCGACTGACAGCCCTAATATATATATATATAGGCCTACAGGGGTGCACATAAGTGGTACGCAGGTGCGCATGCGCGGAAACAATCTGAAATGCGTACCGTCACTTGTGTCAAAAAGCGCATTTGTGTACCGACGTACTTGTGAAGCTTTTCCAGAAGGCGGTTAGATCACCGGACGACAGAGTCGGTCTCCGTGTGCACAGACAGGGCTGCTGTTAACGTCGGTCTCTACAGCAGTACTGCGCTAAAACAGCTGATCACAACCCCATGTTGTCCATTGCAATGCAGGTATGGAAATAAATTGAAGTAATCACCAGCTCTGAGTGGTCTGTTGCTGAGGGAACACTACACCGGGGTTACACTAGGATATTGTTAAAAGGAGTGCTTGACTGACAGTGACCAGTGGCATTGCTACTCTTCCTCATGCATACTGAATATACTGAAGTATTACAAGCACACACTGTTCCTCCCAAGGGTGTAACTTTGGTTTGAGAAGTGGGGGGGACACAAAACAGGGGGTCCTCCGCAATGGAAAATGTTCTCAATTTAATTCCATTTCCTGCCTTTCTACAAATATATTAGGGGCTATAGTGTTTACAAATCCAAGAAAAATGTCTAGTGTATATAATGAGTGCGCAGCCCAGGGGCGTCGCCTGGACATGAAAACATTCGGGGCTTAGCCCACAGTGGCGGCGGTACTACAGTGGAATTTGTTACTGCACACACACAGTACATCCGCGACTGTTACAATGAAGGCTCGATAATCAGCTCACGGCATATAGGCAGGGTGTGAAATTATGAATAAAGAATGCTGGTGTATACAAGTCTGGCCTAAATCTTCTGTCAGAAAAATTGCAGCAATCCAGGGGGTGTAGATATCCAAACTTTAATTGCTCACAGGAGTTATGGTGTTACAGTATGTCCGTTTGTTATGTTGTGGTTATTTAGGAAATATAAATAGAGTAGATCAAATTAGTGAATGACAATATTAATCCTAATAGTTACATTACGATTTCCCGCTAGGAACAGTATATACACATAAATGCTCGAACAGTCAGCTTCATGGTAAACAATACCAAAAATGCCCGCAAGAGGGCTCACTTGACCGCAACAATTGCAAGTGTTTTAACACGTGATAATGGCGGCTTACAGGGGGATAACGTTGTACATACGGTAATGGCGGCTGACAGAGGTATACAGTTTTACACAGCTAACCGCAATAGCACAAGACTGGAAATATATGGCGATCGTACATACCAAATATAATTATATCGACAGTCACAGCGGACAGAAAGTGTACTATATGATCATATGAAGGTGTGCCGCAGAAATAATCTTTTGAATAATTTGTGACCAAGCCGTTTGAGACCCACTGAGATAACTTAGACTAAAGTTAACTATCTAAACACTCAGAGTCCTTTAGCTCACCTGAGTCTCTCAGTCTGACAGGAGAGGACTCTCCTCCAGCTTGTTGTGGAACAAACAGCTCCTTATGTCCGTTAGTGCAGCTAGCTAACCAGATGCTAACAACACGGTCCCTGCTGGCACCGGTCCCTCTCTCTCCCTCGCTCCGTCTCCTTCTCTCTCTCTCTCTATCAAACTAAATGCGCTATTTCCACACACAAACAAAGCCGAGCTTGAATGACACAAGCACACGTTTATTTCCATGCAACTCTCTGATGGTCTGGTGTCATGCCTCTGTTGCATTCACTGAACACTGGAAATTACAGTCCTGCCGTCCTCTCTTGTGTCATGATGAGGTTCACGTAAAGCACGGTTAATGTATTATATTATTGAGGGAGAATTGTCCGGGGCTACAGAAAAAACATTTGGGGCTAAAGCCCCGGATGTCCAGGCCAGGCGACGCCACTGGTGCACACTTATCTAGTATCCTATCCATGTGAACCTGTTTTATTTGTGATGACCTCACTTCCTCTAGGGGGGTCCGAGGGCATGCAACCGGGAAGATTTTTTTCTTTAAATTGAAGTTGAATGTATAAATCTTGTGCACTTTGAGGCCAACATTAAGAGATTTATGGATAAAGCTCTCAACACTCATATGAAACAGAACTGTATATATTCAACCCACTCTCTTCAGTCTGCGTACAAATGACACGACTTTACACATTGGAAAATGCGTGCAATAGATACGCTAAAGTTCGATTTTGCGTGCCTATCATACGCCAACTATTCCCATTGAGTTCTGAGTCCGAGTTTTGCTTGCATATGAGTCAAATGGATACGGTCGGGTCTGAGAAGACCGGAAACTGTGTGGTCTATAAAAACATGTTATTACTAAATATCAAGCTACGATTATTGATTTTATTTTAAATCGTATAATGTCTGACTTTTTTTGCCGTCCGTGAGGAAAAGAAATGGGGCTCAGAGCCTCAGAATACTAAAATCTGTATTTTTTAAAATATTTTTTTCCTGCGAATTTGTTATCCTTTTCTAAATAACACACTGTTATTTACTCAACAATAACGTACAATTATCCTTCTTTTTATTTATTCATTTAATTCTATAATATTGGGCTTTTTAGCCGTCCATCAGGAACTGATTTTCAAAATAAAGTCAGCGGAAACAGACGTAGGCCCGGTTCAAGCTCGATGATTGGATGTTGTAGCCGCAATGCATGCTGGGATATGGTGTTTCCCCAACACAGTCTCACAAAAAAAGTGTAATAACTACATTGGTCCGCAACGTAGGATGTAGTATTTCTACAAAAATGCCTCTGAAATTGTAAGATCCCTACGTTTTTTTTCACCATTCATTCCCATTTTTTAAAAATAAAATAATACTTTATTCCGAGTTTGCTTGCTTTTGTCTTTGAAAGTCATCACATAACGGCATTGTAATACACGGTTCGGCTGCATTACATATTACATATCTACCGTACATTACGCCCATGGTTCCTCCTGAGGATCTGACTCCTCCCATCGATGAAGGTCACAAGGCAGTTTTGGATTTCTTGGCTGAAGGGACCCTGTTATTAGCTGTCACGTGATCAATGATTAAAGATTTTTCTTTTGCTACATGCTGTTCACCAGCTTTTCCCTAACATATTCTGTTTGTGGGTAGGCATGTCATTTTATTGGATATTTTTAGCTGGAAGCAGCAGGATGTTTGCTGGAAAGATGGTCAATAAATGTGCAAGACAAACCAAAACAATGTGCAGTGGTTCCCAAACTTTTTTTTTATACCATTGAGCTGGTCGCCATTCTATAGAGTGGGGAAGTCACGCCCATCTACTTCCGGTCCATGGGACCTTATTTCGGAAAAATAATATATTGAAGTTAATGGAGAGAGAAAACTTATCTTTCGATCCTATTTGAATTGTGCCATGAATTACACATATGATGTTTGTCAATCTTAAAAAATAATTTCCATGTCAAAAAGTCACAGTTTGTCGTAAAACTGTTGAAATATAAGACATGTTGACAATATGACAATATGAAGTAACATTAAGTAACCCAAAATGTTAAACAGTAAGAGTAGTAGTCATATTTTGTGAACACTTTGGAGAGTACTGTCACCGGTGTGATCATTCTATAATACACAGTTTAAGCTCGGGGGAGAAATGCTAACGCTAGCATCGATCGCCGATCGCCGATCTTTTCTACTTCATGCTATCTGCACAAATGGTTGACATTAAACATTAAAAAGACCAGGCAGTTCAGAGAGAATCAAAGGAAGGCAGGCAGGTAGCTTTGAATGACATTCTTCTGGACGTGTTACATTGTGGTGATAGTGAGGGTAGTCAATCGTTTTGTTGACAAGACAGTAGTGACGGCCATCTTGGTGAAGTATGTTGTTCTGCGAGACCGGAGATGTAGTTCCTCGAGCGTTTCACACAAACAAATGTGTTACTTCACAGTTTTACGACACTTTTTTTTTTTTGACTTGCAAAATTATCTTTTAAATTGACAAACATCATATGTGTAATTCGTGGCACAATTAAAATGGGATTGAAAGATAATCTTTCTCTCTCCATTGACTTCAATACATAATTTTTTTTTGAAATAAGGTCCCATGGAGGTCCCCCGGAAGGGGAGGGACTTCGCTACTCTATAGTACCCCCTCTCTCATCTGTGATGATCCGCCTACATTTTTTCTCGTGGTAAACCATTTGTAATCTTATTCAACCCAAATGCTCCTTAAAGGAAAATCACTTGTATTACTCACCCTTAATACAAATGCATTTAAACTTGACATTTACACTTATTGTCAGTGAAAAATAATATCAAGACTCACTTTTAGCAGTTTGAACATGTTTTATTAAGACAGATGTTTGAATGAGACACTTGAGCTTGCTTGTCTTTCATAAGCGTTGATAGTTCTGGGGGAGGACACCACGCTTATGAAAATTTATTTAAAACGTGTTTTTTGTGTGGAAATATATTGTAATCCCTAATCTTTCAACGTACCCCCTGCAATCCCTTCAAGTACCCTTAGTGGTCCCTGCACCCCCAGTTGGGAAGCCCTTTGCTAAAAGATGCTAAAATTGTTCCCTAAAGCCAAGGAGGAATAATATAGAGGAGGTTTGTTATTTTTTATTTATTTGATATTTTTTGCTGGAAGCCATTGTCTACTTTGGCTTGTAAATTGGATGATAGGGGGACACAATAGGGGAATGTTGTTTTGAATAATAATTCTTAATGCAAGTAGTTGATAAATGTTTGTACATTTCGTCAAGTCAAACATTTCTACTTCAATATTGATACTGTTACGCAGAGTGAAGCAGGTAGGACCCAAACGCAGATAACATTTGATAATACCTTTATTTCAAGGAGACGAGACTAAATACAGGGAGGGGTAATCACAAGACGAGAAACAGCCGGGCAGGGGAGGAAAAACACAAGGGCCACAGGTGAACACAATCAAACAACTAGACACACCAGGGAAACTAACGACGGGAGGAAAAACACAGGGAAAAGGACCAGACAATAACCCAGGAGAAAAACATGACGGCAAAATCCAAACATATAAAATTACCAACGTGACATAACCCTAGGAGTGTGACAGAACCCCCCCCCCCCCCTCAAGGGACGGATCCCAGACGTCCCAAAAAACAAAGTCCAGCAGGGTGGGTGGAGGGGGTCTGGGGACGGGTGGAGGGCGGACGGCCCGGGGCCAAGGCAGAGAACAAGGTGGGGAACTCGGGCGGACGGCCCGGGGGTAAGGCAGAAACCATGGATGGGGTCTCGGGCGGACGGCCCGGGGGCAAGGCAGAGTTCAAAAAGGGGAACTCGGGGCGGACGGCCCGGGGGCAAGGCAGAGTTCGAGGAGGGGGTCTCAGGCGGACGGCCCGGGGGCAAGGCAGAGTTCAAAAAGGAGGTGTCGGACGGACGGCCTGGGGGCAAGGCAGAGTTCGAGGAGGGGTTCTCAGGTGGACGGCCCGGGGGCAAGGCAGAGTTCGAGGAGGGGCGGAAACCACAGCGGGCGAACTCAGGGGACCGGGCTCGAGGGCGAAGACCGGACAGCTCCGGAGGCCGGGCAGGAGGCGACGTCGACCGGACAGGATCCGGAGCCGGTGGGACGGGTGTCGGCAAGATTCCCCACGGAAGAGGACACCGGGCCGGCAGGACCACCGGCAGGAGAGCAGTCGTCGGAACCTCCAACGGCACGCGACATAGGGTTGGCAGGACCCCCGGCAGAAGAGTAGTCTGCGGGACCTCCAACGGCACAGGACATGGGGTTGGCAGGACCCCCGGCAGAAGAACAATCTGCGGGACCTCCAACGGCACAGGACATAGGGTTGGCAGGACCCCCAGCGGAACCTTCAACGGCACTTGAGTAGGGACTTGAGTGGGAACTCGAGAAAGGGCTTGAGAGGAAACTCGAGAGAAAACTTGAGAGGTGACTTGAGAGGGATCTCGAGAGGGAACTTGAACGGAGACTCGAGATGAGACTTGAGAGGGAACTCGAGAGAGGGCTTGAGAGGGAACTCGAGAGGAGACTTGAGAGATGACTTGAGAGGGAACTTGAACGGAGACTTGAGAGGGGACTTGAGAAGGGACTTGAGAGGGAACTTGAGAGTTGACTTGAGAGGGGACTTGAGAAGGGACTCGAGAGGAGACTTGAGAGGGAACTCGAGAGGATACTCGAGAGGGACCTCGAGAGGATACTTGAGAGGGAACTCGAGAGGTGACTTGAGAGGTGACTTGAGAGGGGACTCGAGAGGTGACTTGAGAGGTGACTTGAGAGGGGACTCGGGTAGGAACTTGAGAGGAGACTTGAGAGGGAACACAGGAGGATACTTGAGGGAACTCGATAGGAGACTTGAGAGGGAACTCGAGAGGTTACTTGAGAGTTGACTTGAGAGGTGACTTGAGAGGGATCTCGAGAGGGAACTTGAACGGAGACTCGAGAGGAGACTTGAGAGGGAACTCGAGAGAGGGCTTGAGAGGGAACTCGAGAGGAGACTTGAGAGGGAACTTGAGAGTTGACTTGAGAGATGACTTGAGAGGGAACTTGAATTGAGACTTGAGAGGGGACTTGAGAAGGGACTCGAGAGGGGACTCGAGAGGGAACTTGAGAGTTGACTTGAGAGATGACTTGAGAAGGAACTTGAACGGAGACTTGAGAGGGGACTTGAGAAGGGACTCGAAAGGAGACTCGAGAGGGAACTCGAGAGGATACTTGAGAGGGAACTCGAGAGGAGACTCGGGTAGGAACTTGAGAGGAGACTTGAAAGGGGACTTGAGAGGGAACACAGGAGGATACTTGAGAGGGAACTCGAGAGGCGACTTGAGAGGGAACTCGAGAGGAGACTTGAGAGGTGACTTGAGAAGAGACTCGAGAGGTGACTTGAGAAGAGACTCGAGAGGGGACCTGAGAGGGAACTCGAGAGAGGGCTTGAGAGGGAACTCGAGAGGGGACTTGAGAGGAGACTCGAGAGGGGACTTGAGAGGAGAGTCGAGAGGGGACTCGAGAGGATACTTGAAAGGGGGCTTGAGAGGGAACTCGAGAGGAGACTTGAGAGTTGACTCGGGTAGGAACTTGAGAGGAGACTCGAGAGGGGACTCGAGAGGATACTTGAGAGGGGACTTGAGAGGGGACTCGAGAGGATACTTGAGAGGGAACTCGAGAGGAAACTTGAGAGGTGACTCGGTAGGAACTTGAGAGGAGACTTGAGAGGTGACTTGAGAGGGGACTCAATAAGAGACTCGAGAGGGGACCTGAGAGGGAACTCAAGAGGTGACTTGAGAGGCGACTCGGGTAGGAACTTGAGAGGAGACTGGAGAGGGGACTTGAGCAGGGACTTGAGAGGTGACTTGAGAGGTGACTTGAGAGGTGTCTTGAAAGGGGACTCGAGAGGGGACTCGAGAGTTGACTTGAGAGATGACTTGAGAGGGAACTTGAACGGAGACTTGAGAGGGGACTTGAGAAGGGACTCGAGAGGGAACTTGAGAGGGAACTTGAACGGAGACCTGAGAGGGGACTTAAGAAGGGACTCGAGAGGAGACTCGAGAGGGAACTCGAGAGGATAGTTGAGAGGGAACTCGAGAGGTGACTTGAGAGGTGACTTGAGAGGGGACTCGGGTAGGAACTTGAGAGGAGACTTGAGAGGGGACTTGAAAGGGAACACAGGAGGAAACTTGAGGGAACTCGATAGGAGACTTGAGAGGGAACTCGAGAGGTTACTTGAGAGTTGACTTGAGAGGTGACTTGAGAGGGATCTCGAGAGGGAACTTGAACGGAGACTCGAGAGGAGACTTGAGAGGGAAGTCCAGAGAGGGCTTGAGAGGGAACTCGAGAGGAGACTTGAGAGGGAACTTGAGAGTTGACTTGAGAGATGACTTGAGAGTGAACTTGAACGGAGACTTGAGAGGGGACTTGAGAAGGGACTCGAGAGGGGACTCGAGATGGAACTTGAGAGTTGACTTGAGAGATGACTTGAGAGGGAACTTGAACGGAGACTTGAGAGGGGACTGGAGAAGGGACTCGAGACGAGACTCAAGAGGGAACTCGAGAGGATACTTGAGAGGGAACACAGGAGGATACTTGAGAGGGAACTCGAGAGGCGACTTGAGAGGGAACTCGAGAGGAGACTTGAGAGGTGACTTGAGAAGATACTCGAGAGGTGAATTGAGAAGAGACTCGAGAGGGGACCTGAGAGTGAACTCAAGAGGGAACTCGAGAGGATACTCGAGAGGGAACTCGAGAGGATACTTGAGAGGGAACTCGAGAGGTGACTTGAGAGGTGACTTGAGAGGGGACTCGGGTAGGAACTTGAGAGGAGACTTGAGAGGGGACTTGAGAGGGAACACAGGAGGATACTTGAGGGAACTCGATAGGAGACTTGAGAGTGAACTCGAGAGGTTACTTGAGAGGAGACTTGAGAGGGAACTCGAGAGAGGGCTTGAGAAGGAACTCGAGAGGAGACTTGAGAGGGAACTTGAGAGTTGACTTGAGAGATAACTTGAGAGGGAACTTGAACGGAGACTTGAGAGGGGACTTGAGAAGGGACTCGAGAGGGAACTTGAGAGTTGAATTGAGAGATGACTTGAGAGGGAACTTGAACGGAGACTTGAGAGGGGACTTGAGAAGGGACTCGAGAGGAGACTCGAGAGGGAACTCGAGAGGATACTTGAGAGGGAACTCGAGAGGAGACTCGGGTAGGAACTTGAGAGGAGACTTGAGAGGGGACTTGAGAGGGAACACAGGAGGATACTTGAGAGGGAACTCGAGAGGCGACTTGAGAGGGAACTCGAGAGGAGACTTGAGAGGTGACTTGAGAAGAGACTCGAGAGGTGACTTGAGAAGAGACTCGAGACGGGACCTGAGAGGGAACTCGAGAGAGGGCTTGAGAGGGAACTCGAGAGGAGACTGGAGAGGGGACTTGAGAGGAGACTCGAGAGGGGACTTGAGAGGAGACTCGAGAGGGGACTTGAGAGGTGACTCGGGTAGGAACTTGAGAGGAGACTCGAGAGGGGACTCGAGAGGATACTTGAGAGGAGACTTGAGAGGGGACTCGAGAGGATACTTGAGAGGGAACTCGAGAGGAGACTTGAGAGGTGACTCGGGTAGGAACTTGAGAGGTGACTTGAGAGGGGACTCAAGAAGAGACTCGAGAGGGGACCTGAGAGGGAACTCGAGAGGTGACTTGAGAGGGGACTCGGGTAGGAACTTGAGAGGAGACTGGAGAGGGGACTTGAGCAGGGACTTGAGAGGTGACTTGAGAGGTGACTTTAGAGGTGTCTTGAAAGGGGACTCGAGAGGGGACTCGAGAGGGGACTCAAGAGCGGACTGGAGAGGGAACTGGAGAGGAGACTTGAGAGGGGACTGGAGAGGAAACTTGAGAGATGACTCGAGAAGGAACTTGAGAGTTGACTTGAGAGGGAACTGGAGATGTGGCTTGAGAGGGGACTTGAGAAGGTTTGTTCGCCAACAGAACACGGGGGGCTGGAGTCGGCTGGAGGAGCCAACAGGAGACGAGGTGCTGGAGTCGGCCGGTACGCCGACAGGACTCGGGGAACTGGCGTCGGCTGAACAGCCAACAGGAGACGAGGAGCTGGAGTCGGCCGGTATGCTGACAGGACTCGGGGAGCTGGTGTTGGCCGGTACGCCGACAGAACTCGTGGAGCTGGCGTTTGCCGGTAAGCCAGTCCTGGAGCCGAAACTGGAGTCGGGACCATGGGTACTGGGGCCGGTACTGAAGCCAGAACCATGGCTGCTGGGGCCGGAACTGGGGCCGGAACCATGGCTGTGTGGGCCGGTTCCGTAGCCGGAACCATGGCTGCTGGGCACGGAACTGGAACACGGGACCATGGCTGTGTGGGATGGTACTGGAGCACGAAACCTTGACTGTGTGGGCCGGTACTGGAGCATTGAGCCATGGCTGCTGGGGCCTGTACAGGCGCTGGAACCATGGCTCTTGGGGCTCGGGCTGCTAGCTTGGCCTTATGACTCCTTCTCTTAGCAGCCGCCTGAAGGCTCCGTGGACCTCCATAAGCCAGAAGAGTTCCAGAATACGACTCCTGGACAGGAGCAGGAACTGGGGCAGAAGCATGAGTTGACTTCAGACGGAACCCCACCGAGGCGTACGGTACCAGGTTGGGAATTGGGAGACAGGGAGCTAGCTTCCCTGGGGCTAGCAGGCCGGGAATCACACACCGGGAGGATCTTTGAAATCCAGCCAGGTAAGAACTTCACCAAACCTGGTTTCTCTCTAGACATCTGGCGCGCCTCCGACAACACAGCCTCTCGCTGCTGAACTCCGGGTGCTCTCTTCCATCGATCCGAGCAGTTAGCCAAAAAAAAGGAAAAATTCAATAATTCCAGCTCGAACGGATCTGCTGGGCCCATTTCAAGGTTGGTGCTTTCTGTTACGCAGAGTGAAGAAGGTAGGACCCAAACGCAGATAACATTTGATAATACCTTTATTTCAAGGTCTTGAGTAAACTTGGAACAAACAAAACACTCTACGGTGACCGAAGTCACGAACAAAAGAAGCACCAACACTGAACACAGGAGGAGACGAGACTAAATACAGGGAGGGGTAATCACAAGACGAGAAACAGCCGGGTAGGGGAGGAGAAACACAAGGGCCACAGGTGAACACAATCAAACAAGTAGACACACCAGGGAAACTAACGACGGAAGGAAAAACACAGGGAAAAGGACCAGACAATAACCCAGGAGAAAAACATGACAGCAAAACCCAAACATACAAAATTACCAACGTGACCATGGCTTGAATTGGGCCGGTACTCACCGGTACGCAGTACCGGCACTTCTGATTTTTACCCATGTGGTACCGGCACTTCTTACTGAGTACCGGCAAGGTGCCGGTACTCAGTAAAATGCCGGTACTCAGCCGCCGGCCGCCGGTGGCACGTCATGACGGCCCGGACTGGCCATCGGGGGGACCGGGAGGTTTCCCAATGGCCTGGCCTGTTAAGTGGCCTGCTGGCCTGAGGATTTTTTTTATACGTATATATTGTGAACGCAACGCAGCGCAAATGTGGGTCTGACTCTGCCTCACAGAGGGTGACTGGCTGTCTACATGACGTGGCCTGCCGACATTGCCACTTTCATACAGATCATACTAATGCCCTCGATTGGTCTCTGTGTGTCATTCAGGCTCGGGAGGGTGTGTGTTGGTGTATGTGTGGCGCGAGCGAGCGAGAAAGCGCGCGCACCGGTTACGTGTATTGTTGTTAGCATCTGGTGCTAGCTAGCTGCGCTAACGGATATAAGGAGCTGTTTCAACAACAAGGTGGAGGGAGAGTCCTTTGCTGTCAGACTGAGAGGCTGATAACTACAGCTCTGGTGAGGTAAATTACTCTCTGAGTGTTTAGATAGTTAACTTAGTTTAAGTTATCTCAGTGGGTCTCAAACGGTTCGGTCACCATTTATGTAAACACATATTTCCATTTGAGGGGGTAGTGATTAGTAAAATATGCATGAATAATACAAACAAAATGTTAACTAGGTGAAAAAAGGTAAGATAAACTTGTTGAGAGCTAAAACTAGTCTTTGCTGTTGCCTCAAAGAGGAGCAGGGGGGAGAGGAGGGAGACAGGAGAGGCTGATTCAGGAGCCCAGACACACTCACAACTATAAATGAACCAAAAACAAATAAATAAACAAGTTTCAATGTTTTTTCATATTGGATATTGTATGTTATTGGTTATGGCCATGGACTTATGATTTTATGATTATTTAAATGTATACATTTTTGTTTCATATGGGTGTAGTCTCTTTATTTCCCCCTCAAAATGCACCAGATTGATGCATTTAAGTCCAACATTTAAAAAAAAATCTTACCGGGGGAGCATGCCCCGGACCCCCCTATAAGATTTGAGGCCCGGCCCCACTGTTCCCAAATAGATTTTCCAATTTTTTTAAATAGTAACCCATCTCCATATGTTTCTTTTGGGGTAGTAGATTTAAAATAGAGGGCTATCACTTTGTGCAGCAACGCTATTGACAAATAGATCCAGCAAAATGGCACAAAAAACTGGTAGTGGCCTCAGGGACAAGGAGTCATTTAACCAGCCAGTAGGAGTCAAGCTTTACTTTCTTTTATATCCATAAAGAAAAAGTAAATCTGTTTACAGTTGTTTCATTATGGATGTTGAGAGGTATCCATATATCTCTTCATTTTGCTCTCAAAGTGCACCAGATTGATGCATCTAACTTCAATATTTAAAAAAAAAAATCCCGGGGGACCCCACCTAGACTAGAGGGTGTCAGGTCCACTCCCCACTTATAAAAATAGCACTTTACCACTGCACCCCCTCTAATCTCAGATGCACCCTGATTCATTTTGTTTAAGTACAGTGAGCCTTTCTAAAATATACAGAAAAGAGACAAACCCACCAGCATTATAGGATATACTATGACTTTGTGCCAAATACTTGTTGCTGATTTAGAGTACTGGCACCTTTTTCATTCCAATTCAAGCACTGAACGTGACATAAACCTGGGAGTGTGACAGATACGAGCAGCTTTAATTAATAGGTTTCAGCTACATTAACAGTCAATTTATTTTCAGTAATTTATGGAAAATACAGACAGTTTATGAATTACACTGGATTGTTTAGCAGCGTTTGTCCAATCTGTCCACCTCCGATTTATGTCAGGCTTGCTGTTCAAATCTAATATAAGATGTCCATCATGACTGTACAGCCCACAGTTGACGCATGCAAAAACATGGCTTTGTTCCATTGACAGACAGTATGAAATATTGCCAACATCATCTTGACAGAAAGAACAATAACATCTGGTCTGTTGATGACAAATCTTAAAAGGATTAGCTCCATTTTCAAATGTGTCAGGAAGCTTATTATTTCCTTCAGTTCTGCTTATTATTATTCTACGTATTCATTTCTTATAGCATAATTCACTCGAAAGAGAAAAATAGAGTTGGGGGTATATGAGTGTTTCTGTGATGAGTTATCTGATGGAGTAACTCATGATAGTGTTACATGGTGACTTGAGAGTAGCAGTAGGAGGAAGTTAGGTTGATTAGAAATACCAATTAGACTGAACGTCCCTGTTGTAGAGGATTGCTCCCAGAGACGCATAGCTTCTCTGTTAACCATAAGCCATTTACTCATTTACGGAGAAAAATGAAGTTTTGAAGTAAATTGCAAATAAATCAAACAAGAATATGTCTAAATAGAGGATCAAATCTTCAGTCCGTTTGAAACAAATTTGTGGTATTACAAAGTACATTATTGATCTCAGAATTATTAAATGGTTTGAATCCACAAAACAGAAAGGTGACTCATCTTATTAAGTCCAAGTCTCAAGTAAGTCCCAAGTCATATTTTCTTGGGCAAATCACAGTTAATGTCAAGTCAAGTCTTTAGTTGAGGCAGGTTAGGTCCCCTACGGGTATCCAATCTTTTAAAAGACATAGTCTAGGTATTATTACCTGTATAATACTAATGTTGGTGGCCAATTGATCTAACCTTCAGAAAGACACTGGTACTGGCTTAAAATGCTGTAAAGGCCCTTCCTTCATCCAGGACATGCATAGTTTACCAAACACTTCAGCACGTGCTCTGGCATGTTTGCTATCCTGACTCCTAAATGGTGGAACCAGCACCCCATTGACAGCAGAAAGTCTACATATCTTCAACTCAGACTAAAAGCCTACCTGTTACACTTGCACCTTGGCCATTAAACTCAACACAGACACAAAAAGTGAAATAAATGTAATCAATAAAAAAAAACGATGTTTGCGAACATTTTATTCTGGTGATTAGGATTGATTAGGGATATCATTGGTTATCAGGCTAACGTTAGCTAACATTAGCATGACAATGAGCTTCCCAACGATGAAAGTTTTTAATATGTAACGTTTTCAAAACTATAGACACAAAATGAACATAGACAATAATCTAGGAGGCTGTAGTCACACATCTTTGACTTTCATTTCATGTGTCAAGTTTAATTTCTGTTAGGTCAATTTACAAGTCATCAGAACAGTGATTTGAGTTGACTTAAGTCCAGGATTAACTGGAGTGCACTTCTCTGCCACACACCCACCTTCTGTACAGTCAGTGCTGCAGTGTAACTTTAGCCCTCTGTGTTGGCATTTTACTTGATAGAGTGATGAGTGCAGCAGTAATGAAATCACAGTGCAGTAAAAGTCACAAGGCAGTGCAGATCACAATGTGTTGATACAGTAGCTGCCTATAAAAGAACCTCATTTTCTCGGTCAACAGGTTTAAAGCTGAAAAACGAGCTGATGAACAGGTCTTTAAGCAACAAAAAAACACAATGTCCTCTCCTGCAGTTCTTCTAAACTCTCACACAATCATCACGCTGCGAGAGGGATCAAGGGTGGCAACATCAATGTATTTTGGTCACATTTAAAAGGAGCCAGTGTGCTGATTTGGAGAAATGGCCATCTAATTACCGCGTAGCATCGGAGAAATAATGAGTGTAAGCGCCGGAACGCAGCAGGAGGGGGAAGTCGATGCAGAGGCCTCTATTGTTCAGAGCTGTGCAGAAGCTGCGTAAACCAACAGTCTAATAAGCAGGAGAAGGTGTTTAACAAGAAATGCTGGAATGTATTTTCTGCCACTGGGCTTCTACTGTTAGCTTCAGATCCCCGTTTCTGTTTCACACTGTGATAGAAAGAGAAAATCGCATTTATTTAGGTTCTGCTGTTAACTATAATCATGGTTATCCTTTCTTATACTTCTAACTAAGTCAGACAGGCCCAAATCTGGATGTCCAGAGTCCAAACTTAAAGTGGCCCTACTATGCTTGTTGTGCTTTTCTCTTTCCTGTAGTGTGTATATAGGTTTTTGTGCTTGTAAATGGTCTTCAAAGGCTAAAATCCCTGTGTTCCCTCAAGAAGGAGTTCCTCTCCCACACTCCCCCCCCCTGCTTGCAACGCATCCATGGACACCTATTTCCCCCCATAACATAGTGACATCACTATGTAACACTTGCGCCTCTATTAGCTCGCGCTACATCATTGTACGTGATAGGCTAAGGGGCAGGACATCTCTAAGCTGTTGACCAATCACAACAGAACTAACCAATCAGAGTAGACTGGGCTGTGGTTTCAGACAGAGGGTGAAAAGAGGTGCTGCACAAGAATAAAGAGCTTTTTGAACATTAAAGCATGTAAACATGTCACAGCAGAGGCACTACATACAAATTTGAACCTGAAATGAGCAGAATATGTCCTCTTTAACGTACCTTCACAATAGATTGTGTAAACACTTTGTTATTTGAACACAGCAGTGGAGAGCATCCCCTGTGAAAATAACCAGTGTGTCTGATGTGTACGCTTTGACGTCACACAACTTACAACGAGAAGGAACTGTTCCCTGTTGTGAATGTTATCATGTCCCGGATGCCCCCATAGGCTCACACACACACACACACACACACACACACACACACACACACACACACACACACACACACACACACACACACACACACACACACACACACACACACACACACACACACACACACACACACACACACACACACACACACACACACACACACACACACACACACACATTATAGCAGAGGAAAAAGGGCATCAACTAAAAGCATGTGTGTATGTGTGTGTGCGTGTGTGGGTTCAGTATGGTAAAGAAATAAACAAGAAGGACTACCATTCAACTTTACAATAATAAGAAAATTGTAGGTATGTTACGTACCTTAAGTCACAGTACGTACAAGATCGAAGTTAAGGATCCATTGTTATGTATGTGATTAAGAGGTATTCTGTAAGTAACTGTAATTGTGTTAGTGATGCTCACAATAATGAAGCATAAAGCAAAGTGTTTACCTGATTGTCTCACAGTGCCAAAAACAATCTTAATGGATGAAAGAAGAAGTGAAAGAAGACAGTGTTTTTGTTTCGTTAACAAGCTTATATTTGTATTCTTCACACAACCGTTTCTGCTACCTTTTGTTTGCAACACATATGTTTTTATGAATAGACTTTCTAAAAGTGTGTGCTTTATTCTCAGATGAGTCATGATGTCAAAATATCAAGGACACATTAACTGAAATGTTGGAGGGTTTGGAAGGGTTTAAATATGTTAGGAATCTTGACTCAATGAGGACTCAAATGCACAACCCAGAGACAAAAAAGGTTTGAAGAAAATAATCTTTACTTTGCAAAAACAAAATCACTCTTTCAGAGGATATAACAAACTGTCAAAAGTAAAGCGCTCACAAGGAGAATAAAAGGCAAAACACTGAGTCCTTTAAATTATGGCTTGGATCTGGCTTCATGGAACGAACGAACAATACGAACCGACAACTAACAAGGGGAGACAAGACAATATATACATGAGGTAAGTGGGCACAGGTGGAAACAATCAGGGGCGGGGCAGACGCTGACGATGGCGGGAAAAAGAACCAAGGCAGGAAATAACGGGACCTGGAATGAGACAATAGAGGTTTCTCAATACTCAAATTTCCCCTCCTCGACTCCTCGGTCCTCCGGTAGTGACCCGGAAATGAATTTCAGCGCGCCATTTTGAAGGACGTCTAATTTCTCTAAATGCACTTCGAGGACCGAGCATCGAGTATCGAGGAGGCTCTCTGGAGGAGCTCTAACCGAGGAGACACTGATGGGTCCTCCACGGCTCCTCCACTTATGCATTTCCGGGAACGGTGGAGGCGTGACGCACGGCCGGACTTATCTCAGCCAATGACAGCTCTGCATGCATCCCCTGGATATTATTTTAGTAACTGCTTTCATCGCAACGCGATGTTTCCAGTGAGAACAGCTGTGAGGTCCGTGCAGAAAGCAGAGCAGTGTGTAAAATATCACTCAGTATAGCAGGCCTACATTACTTTCTGTATTTGTATGCTGTAGTTTAGTAGATATCTACAAACAAAGAGTCGATATTTTTCTAAGACCATTTAGTGCTTCACATAATAAAATACAAAACGGCGGATTATGCTTTAGGAGCTTTAGGTGTGTGTGGTACAGTGTAGGTGTGTGTGTGGTACAGTGTGTGTGTTGTACAGTGCGTAGATGCGGCGGACAGACGGGTCTCAGTTGGTTTGGTGTCCTATGCTTACTTTTAATACTTGTACAACTTTTGGCCCGTAATTTCAATTCCCCATTTCAGCGACCAGAGAGAGGGGGGGGGATATATCCAGTCTCTGATTGTGTTACGTTATTATGAGAGTGCTCTCATACTTGTTTGATTCTAAAATTGTATATATTTATATAAATATATGTGTATGTGTATATGTCCGCATCTGTAGCCTGTTATTGTCTCATTATACCGCACTGTGAATGAATTAAAAGTAAATATATAAGTGGTCATGAACACATCTGTCCATCAGACAGAGGGCTGCTGTGCCTCCTGTCATCATTAATGGACGTCTCTTTAAAATGACCGCTCAGAGGAGAGGAGTTCTCCTTTCTCTAACCGCCTGCTGCTTCCACTCCTCTCTCCTCGGTTCCCCTCCTCAGTCCTCCACTCACATCTCCTGTGCACCAAGTCTCGAGGAGAGGAGTCGAGGATAGGAGTCGAGGAGGGGAAATTTGAGTATTGAGAAACCTCTATGGTGAGTACAAAATAAAACAGGAAGTGGAAAATAAACTAAACTAACATGAACATGACAATCACAAACATGACAAAACTTAAAGGGGACCTATCATGCACTTTTGTACGTCTTTTATACATGAATATGTGTCCCCGGTGTTCCGGGGAACTCACCAAGTATCAGAAAACACAACCCTCTCTCTTTTCCCCCGTACCCAAATCTCTAAAAACGGGGCTGCAACAGAGCTGATTATTATTTGAATTTTTCTGACGTCAGAAAAGGGGTGCTCCGCCTATATGGGCAACTCTCCACCTATCAGGGGAATGAGAGACCGCTGGAAAGCGCTGGAGACGCTGTAGTACATATGCCAGGCCTGTAAGTGGCGCTGTAGTCTGGCACAAAAGGAGAATGAGGCATGGCTAAAATGCATGATCTGTTTGGTATTTTGAAAAAAAAACTACAATATATGTTTCAAATGTAGCATGATAGGTCCACTTTTACATATTTTACGGGACACTACAAAATCAATTTAGAACAGGTGAACAACACCATGTCTCAGTTCCTGTTGCAGATCTGTCCTGGTCCCTGAACACCATGAACGAAAAGGCTAAAAATAAAGCATTTATACATGCTCCAGATGGTGAAATCATAGCCCTGGCTGCACCAAATGGAAGACTCTGAAGGAAGTATGAGAGTAACCAGGACATTGTTTCTGTTCTTTTGTTGTTAAGATATAAATTATATAACCTTTATACCAACAATCATTTCAATTCAGACTTGGAGTCAGACTGTTTTATTGTCTGTGGGAGAGTGAACCATTTTTGGAAGGAGCTATAATATGTCAGAGAGTGTCAGACTGCACCCAGCTAATGCTCATATAAACAACAATGTATTTATAGATATGTGCTTGTTGCAAGGAAAACACTACATAGCTCCTGGCATGACGAGAATGAACAGGCTAATATTGGCTAATTTCTTATGAAATGTTGTCTCGCCGCCATATGGAAAAGGTAACATTATATACTTATGGTTGAGATTAAGCAAGACACTTCCAGAGAGGATAGGAAAAGTCTTTGGAATGGTTGAGCAAAGTAATGTAGCTGAAATATTGGTATATTAGGGGAATTCTGGGTAACACTTGCTGTGTGTACTTGGGGGTAGTGGTGCGTGCATTATATCTGAATGGCTTATGGCGCTCTGTTTCATCTAAAGC
>NC_136910.1:22351859-22493859 GCF_949606895.1 Notothenia rossii
AACCTTACTGCAATACAACCTCCCTTCATGGAGGGTGTAATGTTGATTCAGCAGTTTCCTCAGTATGGAGGATGTAGTTCATTGTGACTTTGACCAAAGCCCCCAAAAAGTGGGCAGGCGATCAGTTTATTGGTGACCAAACGTACTACAATAGCCATGTTAGTCACCTGACGTCAATGGGCCCAACAATACTGTTTCTTTTGACACGGAAAACAGACATCTGTAAATCAGCATATCTTTTATTTTTTATGTAAATCAACTAACCTGAACACTTTAATTGTGTCCTTAGTTTAATCATTAGGAGGTGGGGTTAACCTCTTCTACACCGCACCCCCGTTACCGGGGGTACCATTAGGTTAGTCTGCAGTGGCAGCGCCAGGGTATGGCTGGGGTAGGCTACAGCCATACCTTACCTGGGGACCTTAGCCCCACCATGAAAAATGATGTTAAAGTAAGCAAAATAAAGTCTGCCAACTCGCGCGGAGTAAATTGCAGAGACGGCAGTTAGTAAGATTGATTTCAGTAGCCACTTGTCTGGAAATACCGAAGACCAGAAACGGTTTTGAAAACTTTTGTTACGTTGTGATTGTCTTCTCAATAGAACATCTTTGATAATGTCTTCTGGCCAATCAGAATCAAGATAACGCTGTGGTGTTGTTGCAGGAAGTCCCGATGGAGAATACTTTTGCTGTAATACATCTCTATATACATCGATACAACGTGTTGATTTCTATCAACACGTTGTATCGATATATATAGAGATGTAATGAAATAAGACCCCACGGTTTGATGATTGATAGGTGTGTGGGCTGTCTTTCATTTTGACACACAGAACAATGGGGGCTATCCACCATTATCCACAATGTAAAGTAATTCACACAGCCTCTTCCCTCTTCTCTCTGTGAGGAGCAGCACGTTCAGCTTTCAGAACAAAGTAACAAAAAACTAAAATGACATTAATTTTTTTAAATATGTCGTGTAGTAATAGATGTATTTATTTTTTTAGAGTACCAGAATGTGTATTTTATGTTAGTATTTCAAAAAATCTCCTGGGGGAGAATCCCCCCAGACCCACCTGCAGGGGTTTGGTTTTCAGCATGTCAACTATTTCACCAGTGGGGAAATTGCAGGATTGGCTCCAGGTCACCCTTTTTATTTACAAGACAAATGTGCCTTTTTATTTCATACAGTTCAATTTGGATTGAGACAGGGAAATAATCTAAACCTCACGCGTCGCGTTTCACTGTCAAGGGGGGCGATATAGCGTGTATTTAATTACATTGCAA
This sequence comes from Notothenia rossii, assembly GCF_949606895.1. Lineage (NCBI taxonomy): Eukaryota > Metazoa > Chordata > Actinopteri > Perciformes > Nototheniidae > Notothenia > Notothenia rossii. Next base: position 22,353,146 of record NC_136910.1, read on the forward strand.
ATACTGACTTGAGCCCCACCACTGTATGGGTTAGCACTACCATAGATTACCCAACAAAAATACACTGTTAGTCTGATAACCAATGATATCACTAATCAACCCAAATTACAGCAGAAACATCAGATTGGTAATGTGATATTCATGTTTATGTATTGTGCTATCAGTATGACTGCCCCCCCTGCTGTCTACGCAGCATATAGATACACTAGCAGTGATGAAGTGCACAGTAAGCATGCATAACGTGTGTGAGCCAGCACTGGTGAATAAACCATGTTCACGTCCAGCAAGTTGAGTCTTTCATGTACAACATGGAAACATTACGTTGTCGACGAGGAGTAAGCGAAAGGACACACGGACTTTGCAGAGTTTTCCGGAAAAGAAAAGGAAGAAAGACGGACAAGTGGAGAGTGAGGCTAAGCTAACTAGGCTAAGTTCAAAACGAAAACGTGGCAGTCGGCGCATCGCAGCAGCAAGGACCATGAATACTGCTTCTCTCCCACCGTTTGACACAGAAACGGACCTTGGCTCTGTCGGACCTCGCTGGATGAAATGGATGCAAAGGTTTGAAAACTACACCATTGCTATGACCATAAATGGCGATGCTAGGCTAAAGGCATTAATGCTGCACTTAGCGGGAGAACGTGTGCATGATATCTACGACACACTAGCAAGAGAAGATGACAAATATGCAGACGCTAAGCAGAAGCTATCTACATACTTCTCATCCAAGAAAAACGTCCAATATCAAGTGTACATCTTCAGAAAAGCTAAGCAAGATCCAGGTGAAACTTCGGACAGTTATCACACAAGGTTGAGGATGTTAGCTAAGAACTGTGAGTTTACCAGCATGGATGCAGAGATTAAAACGCAAATCATACAAAGCTGTGCATCATCCTGACTGCTCAGAAAGGCACTGAGAGAACCAGATTTAAGCCTAGATGCACTTTTAGACCATGGGAGAACAATAGCCGCATTCACACCGCAGGACTTTCCTTGGTACTTTGGTTCTTTAGTTCCGTTAGTACCAATAATGTTGCGTTCACACCGCCGGGACTACTCAGTGCCGGGAACTATTTTGGCCATTTCCTGCTAGAGAGGTGGTACGAACCTGGTGATAAAAGAGTGCCTATTTCTATTCTATTTCTATTGGCTGGGTGAATTGCAAACCACGCCCCGTTAGACTCTGATTTTTTTTTGTTAGGCAGCCAATTTTTCCTCGCTACAAAACCACATCCACACCTGAGCGAGTAGTTTTTTTGTTGCTTTAAAGCAGTTATGACCACACGTACTACAACACCGGAGCGGTGGAATGATGAGGAAGTGTCGGCGCTTCTGGCAATTTACTCTGAGGACGGGATGCAGCAGCTTCTACAGAAAGCAGTTCTCAACTCCAAATGTTTTGAGCGATGTTCGCAAAAGCTACTTGAGCGGCGTGATGCCGTTATTGTTATGTCTTGACTGTGCAATAAAACAAACAAACTGGCGAAGCTTTATTTATTGTGTCCCACCCCAAATTTGCAGAATAGAAGAATGTGAGAGCAGACAGCTGTCGGTGGTTGAATTTATCTACAATGTTGCAACCTTGTGCAGCAATGGCAGGGGCAGAAACACAAGTCTTACACACATAAACACAATTAATTTATCATGTCATTTGTTTTAGATAAATAAGGGAAAAACACCAAACAACGGTTAATGTCCTTTTCCAAAATCAGCCTGAGGGGGTAATATATAATAAATACATAAAGATAAAGTCCATTGTTATAATAGGGTATTTCATTTGTAAATTACCCTTATAACCCTGCCTCATGGTGTACATGATTCTTTGCTTGGACATTTTGTTGGTTTGAGTCATTTGAGCTCGGATTCTAGTAGGGACATAAAGTAACACGTATCTTAGGAAGATATGAACTTCATCTTGGTGAAGTTGATGCTGAATTCACTATTTAGTAGATAATCATGTGACAATTTATCTTTGCACTACGGTCTGTCTGCTGAGCCTAACTATTATATATATATATATATATATATATATATATATATCATGTACAGCGGGTGGGCTTTATACCCCCTCCCCCGTGTAGTTCTTCTTCTTTCGTTTTTTTTTGTACTCGCCGTGAAGTGGTTTTGCGGCCTGCCAGTAAACCCAGAGAAGAAGAAGACGAAGTGACGTCAGCGTAATCTTGCCTCAGGGAACTGCGGTGTGAATGCGATTGGCACTAGCCCCCTGGCGGATTCAGTGCCGTGGTACTTTAGTGCCGGCAGTAAAGTACGGCAAGTCCTGCGGTGTGAAAGCGGCTAAAGGAGTTGTACGAACTTCAAGCAAGTGGCATAGAAAAGGGCACAACAGCTATAGTCAACAGGCTGGATCAAAAGACCGCAGAGAAGCATCCAAGCAGCAGTAAATGGTCGGAGAAACGCTTTTCCAGCAACCGCTACAGAAACTGTGGAGGTAAATATCCCCATGATGGTGAATGCCCTGCTGAAAGCAAACAATGTAGAGCCTGTGGTAAACTAAATCATTTTGCAAAACAATGTCGCTCAAGATCTAAAGACAGTGACACAAGACAGGCACAAAGCAGAGCTAACACGCATGCTAAGAAGATTCATCATATAAGAGGGGCTGCACCAAATGAGAAAACAGAGCATAACTCATCCAGCAGTGACGAATGCTTATGTTTTTACAGTTGAAGCTAACAATATTTCAGAGCTGCCACAGACTCATATCAAGCTAAATGAAAATAGCATGCTTGTTTTAATCGATTCAGGAGCTACAGCAAACTGTGTCAGTGAATCAAGCTTCAGAGACCTGGTACCTCTTCCACAACTCAGCCCCACAACAACAAAGATTTATCCATTCCGCTCCAACGTCTAGGGTGACCAGATGTCCCGCTTTGCGCGGGACTGCAAAGCATTTTCACGACTTTTGGTGCGTCCCGCAAATTGAGACGATGTCCCGCATATTTCATTTTGATTGGCTAAAACGCTTTTCTAAAATCAGCTTTATCCAATGGCTGTTGAGAAAGCAGGGAAGGCTATCATCACGGCGGTGTGTTTGCTGTCAATCAAACTGTAACACACGGCGGGTGATGGTCAAGTGTTAACCAATGAGAGTAACTCACTCACACACACCCCCCCGCGGCCCCGCCAAACAACAACAACGAAAGTCAGTCAATAACGCATGCGACGCAGCAGGTTATGGAAAATGGAGGCAACTGAAACTACAGCTAAGAAGAAAAGAAGATGCACATACAACAAAGACTGGGAAGACACTTACCCTTGGGTGAAGCCAGTGCAGATTTTTTTGCAATCTTTGCAAGAGTAATTTTTCTACTTCACATGGCGGTGAATACGACGTCGAAAGAAACAGAGAATGCGATTCTCACAAGAAACGTGTCGCTCAAAAAGAGACATCACACTCTAGTGAGACATTCCTCAAACCAAAAAATTATGGCCACTCAGACAAGGGGGGGGGGGGGGGGGGGGGGTTGTTGCTGTGATGGACAAAACTGAAAGCTATTTTATTTTATGTATCATTATGTTTTTGTTCCCTCCTGGCCAGTTTTGATTTGTATTTATGGTTTTATTTTATCTATTAATTTATGTTGTACCTACTTTTACAGGTAATACACTAGTTGAATTAGGAAGATGCATCTCTAAACACTTGAAGTGAATAATGCCTGCTGCCTTGGTTAGCCTTAGTTTACTTTTCTTTATCAAGATACTTAATTGTTACTGCATTTTGACTTCACTTTCTGTCATTGTTTATTGGATGCTGTTGAATAAACCAAATGAAACAGAAAAGAAATAGAGATTTTTTTTCCGGGGTGCTGTTGAGAAGGTGTCCCACATTGTCCCACACAAACATACTCCTTGTCCCACATTTGGTTTGTTGGGACCTGGTCACCCTACCAACGTCCCATTGCCTGTTCGTGAATCATTCAGGTGCAATGTGGAGAAGGGACAGAAAAACACAATGTGCATATTCTTTGTGATTAAAGGAGATGGATTTAATATTCTAAGCTACCAGACATCCAAAACACTGGGACTGATTAAAATTGTCACCGCAGTGTCATCCAGACCACAGCATCTCACAGTCGCAGATGAGCTGGTGGAAAGCAATCCAGAGCTGTTAAAGGGAATAGGCCAACTGAAAGACGTTCAGGTAAAGCTTCATATAAATCCTGACATCACAGATGTCAACCACATCGACGAGTACCATTCCACATCCGCCAGAAGGTTGAGGATGAGCTTCGCAAGCTAGAAGCAGAGGACATCATCGAGGAGGTGACTGGACCGACTCCATGGGTATCACCTATTGTCGCACCACCCAAGCTTAAAGACCCCGACAAAGTAAGAATTTGTGTTCACATGCGTCAGGCTAACACAGCCATAGAGAGGGAAAGACACATCACCCCCACAATCGATGACGTGATACATGAGTTAAACGGAGCAACTGTGTTCTCTAAACTTGACCTGAGAGCTGGATATCACCAGCTAGAGCTTCATCCAGACAGCAGATACATCACAACATTTTCCACTCACCTTGGACTAAGACGCTACAAAAGACTGAGATTTGGCATATCCTCTGCTGCTGAGGTGTTGCAAAATGCCATATGCCAAACACTGCATGGTCTGAAAGGTGTGAAGAATCTCAGTGATGACATCATTGTTCATGGTGCCACTCAGGCTGAGCATGACAACAACCTCAGAGCCCTGTTCCAGAGATTGAAAGACAGTGGTCTCACACTTAAAGGTGGGCTAGGTAATTTTGGAGAAACCAGCTCGAGTGCGCTAGAATTTAAAAATACACAACCGGAAAACATCTGCCACTTCCTTACAGAGCCCCTCCTCCAACACACACGAACATGCACATGACCAATGAGGGCACGAGATAAGTTTGTGAACAGATGGAAGGCTGACAGGCAGGTAGGCCATCCAGTTATTTTAACCGGGCCGGCTCAGATGATTGGTCGGGCTTTTTACAGCGCCATGGCTTCCACAGATGAAGTTTTGTTATGTTTTTTTTGTCAAAGCACTTAAGATATTCATTGCTATCGGGATGTTAAGAGCATTCCATGGAATATAACTAAAACTGTATCTTGAGCCGGTTTCTCAAACTTACCTACCCCACCTTTAATCATGAGAAATGGGTATTCAACAAGTCCAGGCTTGACGTTTTTGGCTTCATCTTCTCAGCGCAAGGTGTTTCAGCTGATCCCAAAAAGGTTGTGGCAGTCCATCATGCCACATATCCTGAAAGTCAGAGTGAGGTCAGAAGTCTGCTGGGCATGGCCAATTATTGCTCCAGGTTCATCAAAGATTTCTCATCCATTTCCGAGCCGCTACGAAAGCTCACCAGGAAAGACACACCCTGGGTATGGGACCCAGAACAGCAAGCTGCTCTAAAGACACTGAAAGACAGTCTAACCAGCGACACAGTCATGTCATACTTGTACCCTGGCAGACAGACAGAACTTATAGTGAATGCTAGCCCTGTGGGACTGGGTGCTATCCTCTGCCAGCATGATGAAAAAGGGGTGAGGCACATAATAGCATATGCAAGTAGATCTCTAAGTGATGTAGAGAGGAGATACTCCCAGACTGAAAAATAAGCACTGGCTATTGTGTCGAGCTGTGAACATTTCCACCTGTACATATATATGGTCATCCTTTCAAACTAGTGACAGATCATAAAGCACTGGAAATCATATGGAACAATCCCATGTCAAAACCACCTGTGAGGATTGAAAGATGGGGACTCAGGCTTCAACCATATGACTTCAAGGTGGAATACAGAAAGGGAGCTGAAAATCCAGCTGACAACTGTACATGTCTCGACACCGTCTACCGTCAAAGACAAGTGACAGCACACGAGCAGCAAAAGTCGCAGAAGAGTATGTAAGCTTCATTGCAACTCATGCAACACCCAAAGCTATGACACTCACAGAGATCAAAGCAGAGACACTTAAAGACCCGATCCTTCAAGAGGTAATCTCTCATGTAACTCACAACACATGGCATAAGACTGATGAATCACAACACGCTGCCATATTAAAACAGTTTAGACGAGTTGACGGCCACCACTGGGATAATTGGGTCCCCTATTAACATTTGCTCCCGTTTAGCATTATGGGCGTCATAGCCATAGATTATAAAAGTCTTACTCAAGGCTGAATCATAAACTAAAACGTATATGTATGTATAAAGGGTTACGTTCTTAGCTGGCTAATAAGTAACAAGCTAAGCTACCAACCACACAAACACCTGTGAACGGGACATGTATAATATTAACATTTTAGACTTCTTGGAAGTTCTGTTAGTACATTCAAGCGCACAGCACAACATTTTAATTGTCTGGTATTTGTAACAATATTCCCTAAAAGGCACAATCACCACGAACACGGCTAAAACTAAAGGGTCAAGTACAGTAACTACAACTAACTAACGTTGTAGCCTCTATGGTTGTAGCCTAGCAGAGTGGACAAGTTGCTGTTAGCTGACAGTGAGGCATGTACATGTCCATCAAAGTGACCACGCCCGTCTTTTCTTAACGTGTGAATGACAAGCATTAAGAATAACAAAATATAGCTAATTCTCTTGCAGATTGTCTCATTTGATTATGAATGTAACGTTTGTATAGGGGAACTACACTGTTAGCAGTAACTTGGTATGCATGTATTTCATGTTAGCTTAGCTTCTTAGCCTGAGATACCTCTGTTTACTTCCAGTTCGGAGGCAGCAGGTCCCGCCTCTGCTCCGCCTCTTTGCCCTTATTTGGAGCAGGCGGGATTAGACTCTGACGTCGCTGTCAAGCCGTTAGTGGCCGACTCCGCCTACTAAGGGCTTCTCGGAAACTCTGCAGAATCCTATGGGTGACGTCACGGACACTACGTCCATTTATATATACAGTCTATGGTGTGGATGGCAGAGCGACAGTGAGGGAACGTGTGTATGTTTCTGGAAGTGAAACGAGGCAGCAGAAAAATAGAGGTCTGTGATGTATTTTGTGAAACAGCTAAATAAATGCAACGGCCTCCCAAAAAGAGCTCGCCTCTCTCCAGTCATTTAAGCTAAAGTGGGTTATTGAACCTCAAGCTTGTTGATTCTGCTCTCCTCGACTACGGTCTGGGAGCCGACAGGAAAGTTCAACACACAGATGGCCAGTCCGCCCCTTTGTAGCATATTATTTCGATGAGCAGATCGCCACTGGGCTTTCAACTAAAGGCACAGCCACGCAAAAAATGCGGCATTTGTACAGCTCCTTATGGGTAGGCCTACTGCAATTTGTCAAGTGCTTTCCTCTGTGGTGAAACGATCAGCACTGCACCACGGAGGAAAGCGGCAGAAAGTCACCTGGAGTTAAAGAGAGCGGGGCTGCGTTGCGTGCATGGCTTCCTTCTGCAGGTAGACGCGCTCTGGCGGCGGTCTCGTTCAGGATCCGAAAATACAATTTAAATATTATTGCACACTTATTCCTAGTGTGCCACTGGTTACGGTGCCACGTGCCAATGCTGGCACGCGTGCCAGGGGTTGCCGACACCTGCTTTACAACATCAGGAGGATACGTCCCCAGCTGTCCCAGAGAGCAACGCAGGTTCTGGTCCAGGCTCTCGTCATCTCACGCCTAGACTACTGGAACTCCCTCCTGGCTAGTCTACCTGCATGTGCCATCCGACCTCTGCAGCTCATCCAGAATGCAGCGGCTCGTCTGGTCTTCAACCTTCCAATATTTTACCACACCACTCCGCTCCTCCGCTCACTTCACTGGCTTCCAGTAATTGTTAGAATCCACTTAAAAACAATGGTACTTGCTTACCATGCTGTGAATGGATCTGGCCCTTCCTACATCCAGGACATGGTTAAACTGTACACCCCAGCGTGTGCACTTTGCTCTGCATCAGCCAAACAGCTTGCTGCACCTGCACTGCGAGGGGGACCCAAGTTCCCATCAACAAAACACGTGGGTTTGCTATCCTGGCTACAAAATGGTGGAATGAGCTCCCCATGGAAATCAGGACAGCAGATAGCTTGCACATCTTCCGGCGCAGACTGAAAACTCATCTCTTTCGACTCCACTTCGAGCGATAGAATTATGTTCTGTTAATACTGTTCTTCTACGCACGAAAAGTTTATTATTCTGCCGACTTATTTGGCCGTGCTTCTTCTCCCGCATTGAACATCGCAGAAACTCCGTTCAAACATCAAAACGTTTAGCTCGGTCGGGAATCGATGGCTATTACTTTTCTCATTCATAACTTTCATAATTCCAGAGATACATCCCATAATTCATCACATGTTTAACATTTGAACTTTAACATTGCGCAGCTCGTTAAGTCAGAGTGCGGGATGTCAGAGTTAGAGTGGAGGACAGTTTGAAATTTGCCTTCATATATATTTTTTAAACTGCCATAATTCCCAAACCCTACAGTCCTGAGACATAATTGTTCATGACAAACGTAGGAAAACATCCCGTAGCTTGAAAAATGACAAATAATTAAGCAAAAAATAATTAAACAAAGTGCCTCTTGAGGGCATGAAGTGACAAAAACGTTCAACATGTCTCCATTAAAGCCCATTGTAATTTCAGGCAGATATTTCCTCAGAGCAGCAGCCGCACACCTTTAGTTAAACTGCCAAAAAGGCCACATTATTAACCCGAAAGTACACAAAAATTACACTTCAGATACTCAACTTCCTTGACATGCTTCACGTTTTGAAATTTCACAGATATCTGTTACAGTTCTTCCACAAAACGTTCACATGTAAGAGGTTCATCTCTCATTCAGAACAGTGAAGCCTTTGAAGTCTAGGCACCTCGTTAGCTCAACTATAAACACCTGTGCAATGGAACACGATGATGTCATCACTCCAACTGACATGCTCAGAGCAGCAGACTTCAGATAGCAGTGTGCAAACAGTCCAGCCGTGAAGACATCTACGGGATAGTTTTGAGATTTCTTCAAATGCCGCAACACAATGCTCGCCTTGAAGCACGGTTTTCTCATAACTTCAGTGAAAATACTCCAAACAGCCCAGAACTTCACAGTTTTGGTAACGATGCAGCCATCAACGCATCTAAGCGTAGTATGGGGTGTCATCAAAAACCGTTGCCATGGCGACGGACCACTCGCCATGAAACACGATGTGGCTGTAAGTCCCATCGACACGGTCCAATCGTCCCCCAATCTTCACTTGTATATCACTTTTCCATGCCTCAACAGCTCTACGCCAAATCTGAGATCTCACCATATGCCGTTTCCATGGAAACGCATCCCTCGCCATAAAACATGATGTCGCTATAAGTCCAATGGAGACGGTCCAATCGTCCCCCAATCTTCACTTGTATATCACCGGTCCATGCCTCAACAGCTCTACGCCAAATTTGAGATCTCACCATATGCCGTTTCCATGGAAACGCATCCCTCGCCATAAAACATGATGTCGCTATAACTCCTATGCAAATGTTCAAAAAGTGCTCAAACTTCACAAGTGTGCTAACAGTCCAGCCGTGAAGACATTTACGGGACAGTTTTGAGATTTCTTCAAATGCCGTTGCCATGGCAACACAATGCTCGCCTTGAAACACGGTTTTCTCATAACTTCAGTGAAAATACTCCAAACAGCCCAAAACTTCACAGGTTTGGTAACAATGCAGCATCTAAGCGTATTATGAGGTGTCATCAAATGCCGTTGCCATGGCGACAGATCATTCGCCATCAAGTTAGTTCAGAAGTTTGCGGTTCAAATATTCTGCTGCTATGCCAAGCCTTTTCACTTTATTTTCTTCTCTCATCACACATTCAAGCCCCCAGTGTTCATGTAGGATTTCAATCTAAATTATTCACTTTTTTTCTTACACATTACATTTCAACAGTTTAGCGTCAGATTTTCAGCATAAAGCATTCCCACTAGCAATTTCTTCAGGAATTGCATTCTCTAGTTAACAAAACACTTATATACTAACAAAGAACTGATAACAGAGCACTTATATACTAATAAAGGGCTGTCTTATCTATAGCCAGTTGAGTAGCACTTGAAATGTTTGGCTCTATGAAACCTGATGTACTCATATGATTCTGTTTTCTTCAAGGTTGTATCTTCCTGGTCGAATGTACTTATTGTAAGTCGCTTTGGATAAAAGCGTCAGCTAAATGCAATGTAATGTAATGTAACATCAGGGCATCGCTAAAACCAAAGCACTACTCAGAACAAAGGGGTGGTTTCCAGATATTGATCAGAGAGCAGAAGCATCACTATGCAGCTGTCTTGCATGTCAGGCAAATACCCCAGCTGTACATACTGAGCCATTAAAAATGTCAAGTCTACCAGAAGCACCCTGGCACAGCATCAGTGCAGATTCTTTTTGGACCACTACCAACAGGAGAGTACCTGTTATACCTCATTCACACCAACGGTGTTTCAGGGCCGGCTCGGAGCTGGAGCTTGAAAAGCACCGGGTTTTCCTGTTCACACCGCAGCGGAGCAGCCTCTTAGCTCCGGAATCCGGTTCATTTCGAGCACCAAAAAATTGTCCGGCCAGAGCAAAAGCACCACATACATCACGCTTACGTCGAGGCAGGGGCGGGGGCAGGGCAGGGGTCAACTCCTGAACAACAACAAAAAGCCAGCGTTTTATCCAGTTTGTACACAACGAGAAACTTAACAAGCAGCAGTGGTCCACTGAAGAGACCAGCTACCTACTGGGAATCTGGTCCTCCAAAGAGGTACAGAGGAAGCTGGACCACAATCGGCCATTGTTGTTGTTGTCGGTGTCAGCTGTGAGGGGTTTCCGCGCGGTTTGGCTTTATGAAGCAGGCACGCAAACGGTTACGTCATGACGCAATGACGCAGCACCAGTCGGACTCTGGGCAGTGTGAAAAGAGCCGGAGCTAAACCAAAGAACCGGTTCTGAACCTGAAAAGCTCTAGCACGGAGATTGAACCGGAGTTGCGTTGGTGTGAATGAGGTATGAGTCATGGTAGATGATTATACACGCTACCCAGTTGTTGAGAGTGTTAGATCAACTTCAGCTAACACAATCATTCCATTCATGGACAAAGTTTTCTCTATGTTTAGAATCCCCAGAGTGGTAAAAACTGATAATGGCCCCCCATTCAACAGCAGCCAATTCTCTCAGTTTGCTGACTACTTAGGATTTCATCATCGCCGGATCACACCGCTTTGGCCTCAAGCTAACGCTACACCTGAAAGATTCATGCGCACACTGGGCAAAGCAATACATGTGGCAGAAACACGGGAATAATTGGAAACAACATTTGAACATATTTCTACATGAGTACAGATCTACACCTCACAGCACAACAGAGAGCTCACCTGCTGAACTGTTATTTCAACGCAAAGTGTACACAAAGATCCCTTCATTCACTCACACTGCCAACAAGAGCTCAGACTCAGAAGTGAGAGCTAAGGACAAGAAGGCTAAAGCCAAGATGAAATCTCATGCAGACACTCATCGTCATGCTACACCTCACACTTTCACTCCAGGTGACATCGTGCTTCATCGCCAGCCCAAGCATAACAAACTCACCACACCATACAACACTAAACCCTACACTGTGATCAGTGGCGGCCGGCCCCTAGGGGCGCTAGGGGCACCGCCCCACCTCTTCCCACATTACAAATTAAAATTAAAAAAATTTAAATAAATTTTTTTTTTTTTTTTTATAATAAATTTCTTTTCAAAATATATTTTTTTATTTTAATTTTTAATGAACAAGGTAAATATTATATAATTGGTATCAGTAAAATGTATAATCTACAATAAAATCTCGTTTAAAATGGTGTTACAATGTCTAAAGTTACTGATAAGTCACATGTTTCCTGCCTGGCCTTGCCTGTGTATCATTACCCTCTCTCGTCTGGGCGCTAAGAGAGGAGCCCTCAACCAGTGCAGCAGCAGCCACTAGCAGCTGACTGTTGCTATCTGTAAGCTATGGCTCCGAAACATAATTTCAGCCAATCAGCGTCGTCAAATCTGATGATCACCGGGCGCCAATGTCAGCGCCCGGTGCAGGGTTATGGCTAGAAAGGATCCGTCTTGTGTAAAACTCTCGCGAGAGTTTGCGAGTCACGTGGCTGAATGTTTACGTTTGACACGCAGCCTTTCAGTTACGATCGAGCAAATGATGGTGAGATGCTAAACTATCTATTAATTATGTCAATTACAGGGAGTGTGATTCTAACTGTGTGTGTGACTAGCTGGATGCAAAGAGGTAAACACTGTCTTTTGTTTCCCATGCTTGCTCTTCAAACAGCCGGGGACAGATACTATGTCCCCTTGCTAAATAAACACACAAACACACACACACACACACACACACACACACACACACACACACACACACACACACACACACACACACACACACACACACACACACACACACACACACACACACACACACACACACACACACACACACACACACACCGCCTAGTGGTTAAAGCACGTTATTGCATTATTGTTTTTATGTGTTATATTTGATTACAAAAATATTAAGAGTACATACTTTCATAGGGGGAAAGTAGAAGGTCAATGATAGAAATATAGAATATAAAAAATCAAGAAGATACTATAAGTGAGCTCAATAAAACAGTTTAGTGCAGGATGTACAAAGATATTAATAGGAGGAGGTGCAAAACAGAAAAACGAATTAAGAAATTAGACATGTGCAGAATATGACAGTTTAATGGTGGAGGTATACACACATATTGATAGATGTCTTGTAATGCGCTGTTGAGGAACCTGTGACCCAAGATTTTCATTCAGTGCATACACCGTAGTTGTGTATATGATATGTCAAACCTTTGAAAATCTTGAAAGGGATGTGCAAAATAGCCATAATATACAGTCTTTAATTAACTATTGGTAGAGAATAACGAGTAATGAATATACATTTATGTAAATTGCAGATAAATGTTTAGTCTTCTCAAGCACCAACAATCAAATATCTCTCCTGTTGGCACTTGACAATCACCTTCCCTGAATTTTACTCAGGTGTTTAAGGGTTGTTTATATTTCACATCATTAATCAGAATCTGCAAAGTAACTCAAATAATTGTAGTGGAGTAAAAATACCAGGTTAACCTCTGTATTGTTGTGGAGTTATTGTTGAGTAAATAACAGTGTGTTATTTTGAAAAGAATAACAAATTAGAAGGAAAAAAATATTTTAAAAATACAGATTTCAGTATCCTGAGGCTCTCAGCCCCATTTATTTTCCTCACAGACGGCAACAAAAGTCAGAAATTATACAACTTAAAATAAAAGCAATAATTGTGGCTTGATATTGAGTAAGTACATGTTTTTATGAACCGCACAGCTTCCGGTCTTCCTATAACACGTAATGCCGTGAGACTACCAATAGAAATACATTGCTTTGAAAATCGTGCTGTGCAACACGAAAAAAAGGGGAAAATCGTGTTGTTGAACACGAATCAATAGATTAAAAATCGTGTTGGTGAACACGAAATGCCATGAGACTGGGTTGTAAATGCAGTATATCAGCCAATTAAGCTATTCAAAAGAAAAGGGCAATGTGATATTCATGTAAATGTATTGTGCTCTCTGTATAACTGCGCCCCCTGCTGTCTACACAGCATATATATACACTAGCAGTGATGAAGTGCACAGTAAACCCTGTTAACGTCCAGCAAGTTGAGTCTTTCATGTACAACATGGAAACATTACAGGTAAGACCACTATTTTAAAGTGTATATCTTTAAACCAGCCCACTCTCTTCAGTCTGCGTACAAATTACACGACTTTTCAAAGGCGTGCAATAGATACGCAGAAGTCCGATTTTGCGTGCATATGATACTCCCATGTTACGTTTGTTATGAACGTATGTCAAATACGGTTTTTTCTATCATTTTCTCCCAGATTACGTTTGTTATGAACGTATCTTCAATGCGTTTATTTTCTACATATCTTTGCCATTTATTTAACCCTAACCCTAACCATAACCCAATAAGCTGCTGTGTCGTTTATTGCACCGCAAACATTAAAACTGTCATTGGAACGGCGATCAAGCCTGAAGCCACAGAGCTCTTTGTTTTAATGTTTGAGGTGCAATATCAGGGTAGTATCATATGCACGCAAAATCGGACTTCTGCTATTGCACGCCTTTGCAAAGTCGTGTCATTTGTACGCAGACTGTGAGAGTGTGTTGCTTTAAACGTTTCAGTTATAAAAGTAGCAATGTAATAACTTTACAATTAAAATAAATGGACAGTTGGCGCTTCTGACAATTTGTCGCATCCATTAGGCGCTTTCACACCAAGTACTTCTCCCAGGAATAGTTCCGATAGTTCCTGGGATTTTGCGCTCACACCAAAAAGATCTGGAACTAGAACTTAGTTCTCGGGAACCTTTTCACTCATTTTCAGTCCCTGCTAGAGAGGTGATACTTTCCTGGGGAGGAAAAGGTTCCAATTTCTGATTGGCTGGGCGAATTGCAAACCACGCCCTGTAAAACTCAGAAAAGTTTTGTGAAGTTGCCATTTTATTTGCTCGCATTAGCATTATTAGCATTAAGCGCACCAACGGAGAGAGACTAACTTATGCGCAACACAACATAAAACGTGGGAACGGTGGAGCGGTGGAGTGAGGTGTCGGCGCTTCTGGCGATTTACCCGGGACTTCAGGTGGCAGTATACGCCGTGAAGTTGTTTGCGGCCTGCCAGTAAACCCAAAGCAGAAGAAGAAGAAGAAGAAGAAGAAGAAGAAGAAGAAGAAGAAGAAGAAGAAGAAGTAGTGACGTCAGCGGCTTCATTTGTAATCCTCCCTCTGGGACTTATTCCGATGTGAACGCGATCTATGGGAACGGGAACTATTCCTGGGAGAAGTATTGGTGTGAAAGCGCCTATTGAATGCAACAAATTGTCAGAAGCGCCAACTGTCCATTTATTTGAATTGTAAAGTTATTACATTGTTACTGTTGTAACTGAAACGTTTAAAGATATACACTTTAAAATGGTGGTCTTCCCAATCTGATGTTTCTGCTGTAATTTGGGTTGATTGGTGATATCATTGGTTATCAGACTAACATTAGCTAACATTAGCATGACAATGAGCTTCACTGACAGGGCGGTTATCCAATCATAACATTGTGTTCCAAGCATGCACTTGGCATGCACTGACGCTAACCGACTGCAGCCCATCAGAACCAAGCTCCGGACCTGGGGCGACAGGTACTTTATGTGTGGTTTGGACGTTTGGTACAAACCAAAGACCAACAGCCACATCTCATTGCAAGGCCGGGCTAACTGATAGTTTTGTGTAAAATCACATTGTTTTTTTCAGTCCTTGGCCCAACTGTTAA
Organism: Notothenia rossii; assembly: GCF_949606895.1. NCBI lineage: Eukaryota > Metazoa > Chordata > Actinopteri > Perciformes > Nototheniidae > Notothenia > Notothenia rossii. Next base: position 22,368,489 of record NC_136910.1, read on the forward strand.
ATAGTTCTCCAAGCCATCATTAATGCTCATAATATGAGATATGAAAAAAACCGTCATCACAAATCTCAGTGCAGTTAAATTGTATGTATGTGACACAGGGTTAGTGTTACCCTGAGCTACTGTTATTCTGTCCATGCTGACAGGCCCTTCCATTATTTGTCCACTTGCATGTATGTCATACAGTATGTCCCTGACTGTAGTCATGATGAAATAGCCATGTTCCATATGCCACACACAGGGGGCTTCTTTAACTTTGAGGAATAACGGTGTTTTTCCCACAGTGTCAAACTATAATTAGTTGCATTACCTTCCTAACATGTGATATTTATGACCAATTAGAGGATTAGCTTCAGAAGTATTTGCTCAATTTGGAATCTGCTATGGATTTTGTTCCTGATTACAGTCGACATGAGGTAAACAGTCACACAGTTGTTTGTGTGTGTGTGTGTGTGTGTGTGTGTGTGTGTGTGTGTGTGTGTGTGTGTGTGTGTGTGTGTGTGTGTGTGTGTGTGTGTGTGTATATGTATGTTTAAGACAGAGAGGGAGTCTTAACAGATTGTTTTCTGTGCTTAGGCTGCTATTTGTGTCAATATGTCTCAGCAACAAATTTGAATGTGTGTGTGTGTGTGTGTGTGTGTGTGTGTGTGTGTGTGTGAGTGTGTGTGAGTGTGTGTGGGTGTGTGTGTGTGTGTGTGTGTGTGTGTGTGTGTGTGTGTGTGTGTGTGTGTGTGTGTGTGTGTGTGTGTGTGTGTGTGTGTGTGTGTGTGTGTGTGTGTGTGTGTGTGTGTGTGTGTGTGTGTGTGTGTGTGTGATGGAGGGAGCCAAATGGCAGAGTGAACACGATGTACCCAGGCACAATTTTCCTGGTCCGTGTCCAAGTGTTGGAGTCTGCTTGCAACTATACTCTCTCTGGACATCTCCCGTCACTCCCCCCCCCCTCCTATTCTCTGTCCCCGGCCCTAATATGATCTACCCTTGTGACCTTACTTTACCCACAACCCCCATAACATGCCGCTACTGATACCCCTCCAGTGCCCTTGACTTCCTGTCTTGCTCACTTCTCCCCTCTCCTCCAGCCTAGCACTTGACCCGAGTCCTTTCATGGTCTCTCAGTTGTTTCTGTACCGCTCCCCCCTCCCCTTCTTCAGGACAGGTTCCACACTCCCCTCCTCTCTCCTCGTCTTTCATCCCTACCTACCTTCCACTCGTCTTCTGGAAGCTTACCGTAGTGGAGCAGAGGGTTTTGTCACACACACACACACACGCACGCACGCACGCACGCACGCACGCACGCACGCACGCACGCACGCACGCACGCACGCACACACACACACACACACACACACACACACACACACACACACACACACACACACACACACACACACACACACACACACGTCAACTGTGAAATGGTAATCCCTGATATCTTTTATTCAGGCAACAACTCTGGAGCTAAGCAGTCATTACAGGGTTTTTGGCTCTTTGGCTCTAGCACCTTTCTGCTTCCAACAACAGTTGTTCTAATTCATTCATCCTCAACATGGGTGTGGTCGCTCAGTGTCGGTCTTGCTTTCAATATGTCCTATTGTTCAAATCTGGTATTACAACCAAACAAATCCAGCAAACCCAGCTGTTTGTCCTTTGTCTTAAAGGTCCCATGGCCATTTCTACTGATCATAATTCCATTGTTGAGGTCTGCTAGAATAGATTTACATTGTGCAATTTTCGTGGGGTCTGCAAGACAGAGAGACATCGCGAATGGACACGGGAAGGTGGGGGGGGTGCTGATGGGGCTGCAGCACCCCCATCTGTGAGGCTCTACTAGCACCCGCACCCCCCCGCACCCCCAAACGCGGCACACCTACAGTGTAAGCGCGCCACAGTTTCGCCGCTGAGAGAGTGTCTGTGTGTGAGGAGCTCCACGGATTGGTCCATTTGGACCAATGGGTCCGTTTGTGTATGGTCACGTCACTGTACCCAGGAAGAAAAAGAAAAATGTCCAACGAGGCGTTCTGGGGCAGCATAGACAGGTATTTTCTGTGTTAGAGTTTTACTCCCTACAGGGTGTACTTTGAGGGTTTGTGACTTTGCAGACCGTTCACATGCACAAAAACCTTCATAACACACAAGGGGACGGGTAATAACCGGAAAAGCATGATATGGGACCTTTAAAGAAGAAGCAGTAGGATTTAGTTCCATCCAGTAGTGAGGTTGCAGATTACAACCAGCAACAACTCTTGGTTTAAGTTGATTAAACACAATTAAAAACATAGTGTATATAAAGTATATTATATTACATTTCTGCCAATATCTTTCTCTAAATAGACACTGGATTTAATAAAAGAGATTAAAAAAGAACATACACAAATAATCCCTCTGACGACCCACATCAACGAGAAATGCAAATCCAGTTCCAAAACGAAAGGGGATCTAGGTTTGGCTTTTTCCCGCTGTCACGCTACCCTGCTAGAGCCGAGGAAGAGCGGCCAATACAATATGTGCTTAAAATGATATCTGTTTTGAAAGAAAAACAGCCAAATGTATAGACCTCAGTGAGGCAGGACTTTGTTAGGTTCAATGGTGCTTCTCGGGGGGTCATTTCCGAGTCATTCTTCCAACTTTGGTTGCTCATCAGCTTAAGTCATCATTTGGAGGGGAAAAAAGGCAGAAAAAAAGAAAATGTATTCTTTTATAGCTAAGAGTATTGAACACCTTTAAATGATGTTATCTGTCTGAGTTGTTGTTCCAAATCATTTGAATTTTTCCAGATGAAACTGATTTTTTGGATTATTACACAACACAATAATTCAATACGCAATAGGCGCTTTTGATTGATTGATTGATTGAAAAGTTTATTAACAGCTTGTATATTGGGTACAGTACAGTACAGCTCAACACATACAATTGTTAAGGGGATGCAGAACAGAGAAAGACTTTCGTCTTGTTTACATCAGGGTCCCCCATTTCCAATTCATCATATCATTAAGACATATAAGACATATTTGACATACAGATGGTTTATTTACAATTTACATACAGGTGGTTTTTTACATACAGATGGCTTATTTACAATTTTAATTTTAGATTTCGTTCTAATACATCCTAACCGGACATTTAAGACATACCAAGTCTACAGATATACAGTTAGTAACAGAGTCTAAAATGAGAGTATATACATAGATGGGGGGGGAAGCTGTCCATTGTACGACAGGTTGAGATTTGTACCATTACCGGAGCCAGTTTTGCAATGCTCTCCCCCGTAGGTGCTTTTTAAGAGAGGTTTTGAAGGTAAGTATAGTTTTACTTTCATTTACAGTAGTGGGAAGAGCGTTCCACCTTGATGTGGCATAATTGCGAAACGTGTATTCCCCCTTTTTTGTGCCAAATCTGGGTTTTACATGATTTGTGGAGCTCCCTCTGGTGTTATGATCATGGTATTCCTTGACCTTTGGGAAGAATTTTGACATGTACATGGGTACCATAGAGGTGTAGTGTATCTTGTAGACCAGGCCCATTGCAAGTAGCTGTACTCTGTCGTCTACTCTAAGCCATCCTAGGTTGTCAAAGTGGGCAGAGGTGAGGTGGGTTCTAGATGAAAGGTCAAGCAGTAGTCTGACCAGTTTATTTTGTGATGTTTGAAGTTTTATTTTTAGCGCCTTGGAGGTGCTATGGTACCATTACGTGCCAGAGTTTTCAGGGTGTTTTTGTTTACCATGGAGATCCGGTATAGGAATCTAGTTCTTTGATTGACTTTTTTTATTACATTGGATGCCATTTTGTCACAGGAGAGGTTTGCCTCAAGAATAGATCCTAGGTATGTAATTTCCTTCTTACTTGTGACAATAATGTCACCCACTGCAACTGAGAAGTTGTCGGATTTGCTGAGATTATGTTTCGAACCGAAGAGAATGGACTCTGTTTTACCCAGGTGTAATGATAATTTATTATCGGCGAGCCAGGTGCAGATTCTGCCGAGCTCGGAGCTGAGGGTTTTTTCAACCTGCAATCTGCTCCTGTCAGAGACCAGCAGGGCTGAGTCGTCCGCGAACAGGAACAAGTTGCAGTCACATGGTGATGACATGTCATTTGCATAAATTAGGAACAGTAACGGACCTAATATGCTTCCTTGTGGAACACCACAGCTCACTGGGAGGGGGGGGGACAGAGTACCGTTTACCTCTACCATCTGTTCTCTCCCCTCCAGGTAGGATTGCATCCAGCTCACCGATAGTTTATCAAAACTAATTGCTTTTAGCTTGTCAATCAGAATGGGGTGATTGACAGTGTCGAAAGCCTTTTGCAGGTTCAGCATCACCATGCCGCAGTATTTGCCCTCGTCCACCTCTTGTTTGATGTGGTCGTTCAAATAAAGAAGGCATGTGTCAGTGGAGTGGGATGTTCTGAAGCCAGATTGAAATTCATAGATTAGTTTCGTGTCCACGAGGTACTTTTCGACCTGTTGATATACTATTTTTTCCATGACTTTCGAGATGGAGGTAAGTATAGAAATAGGGCGGTAGTTGCCTGGGTCCAATTTGCTGCCCTTTTTGAGCAGGGGGGTTACTCTTGCAATTTTGAAGTCTTGAGGTACTTTTCCCTGTTTTATGGAGAGGTTAATTATGTGAGCTATGACTGGTGAGATGGCGGTTGCTGTGTCTCTGAGGAATTTGGAGGAGATATTGTCGTGGCCAGTGGCCTTGTTAGGTTGGAGGGCGCTCAGTTTAATGAGTACCTCTGCTGATGTTACCCTTGCTAGACTGAAATCATCTTTGCGTACCCCTAGGTTTTTGTAGTAGGTCATGATGTGATCTACTCCAAAAAGCCCTGAGTGGGAGGGTAATTTATTTACAAGAGTTGTGGCTATGTTTGTGAAAAAAATGTTCAAGTACTTGGCCACGTCCAGTTTGTCTGTGATGAGCCTGTTATCTGTCTTTATGTTTAAGTTCGAAAATCTCGTTTTGAGTTTTTTACTGCAGCCAAGCTGGTTATTGAGTAATTTCCAAAGTTCACAGGGTTTATTTTTGTTTTCCTCAGTTTTGACATTGATGAAATTCTTTTTGGCAGTTTTGATCATGGAGCTTACGTCATTTCTTAGTCTGTTTCTTTCAATTTTTAGTTCAGTCACGTGGGCCAGGAGTTCACTGCTCGTGCTTTTGGAAATCATTGACTGACTTTTATGAAACTCAGAGCATTTTTTGTCTCTGGTTTTCATGGCGGTCAGTATGCCGGAGTGTATCCATGGCTCATCGCGATTTTTTACCCTGGTTGTTCTTAGGGGGGCCAAATCATTGAGTATTGCAGAGAATTTATTTTTGAAACCAAGCCATGTTTCTTCAACTTGCGTACCACTGAGCTCATCTGACCAGTCCAGGCTCTCCAGTTCTAGGTTAAAGGCCTCGCTAGAATAGTTTTTGAGGTCTCTAGATATGACTGTTTTGTGACAGCCGGCCCTTTGTTTTAGCCTTTTGCGGGTACAGAATATCATATAATGATCACTTAAACCGCATGCTATAACCCCTTTACAGGAGATCTTGGACTTGTCAGAGGTCAGAATGAGATCAATGGCAGTCTGTGTTGTTTCACATACCCGGGTGGGTTGGGTGATTAGCTGGCTGAAGCCGTGCATATCACAAATCCTACTGAAGGACTTAAAGACGGACGTGTCTTTACGTTGCATATCCGTGTTCCAGTCTCCAATAATAATTGTCTCTACATCCCCCACCTCAGCCAAACACCCATCTAATGTATCATAAAAGTCACTCTGTTCCGGTGATCTATAGATTGTCCCGACTATTACAGATTTAGCATTGTCAAAAAGAATTTCAACCCACACAGATTCAATATTTTCATGATGCAGGTCAGTACAGTTTTTGAAATTGGTGTCTTTATGTATGTACATGCAGACACCACCTCCATTCACGTTCCTGTCCCTTCTCACTACAAGATAATCTTCAATTTCAATCTCTGAATCTGTAATGGAATTGTCCAATTTGGTCTCAGAAAAGCATAATATGCTTGCCTTACCGTTCATGAATAGCTGCCTGAGTTCAGCCAGTTTGTGTCTCAGGCTGTTAGTGTTCAGATGAAAAATATGTAGTCCATTTTTGTTGCTTAAATGCACAATGTCGTCAGCTTGCAGATATTTGTCTTTGTCCGTTACAGCAACCGGCTTGCGGCCTGCCGTGTTGCTTGGAGCGGTGGGGTGGTGGGGGGAGGGAGGCTCCGTTGTAGCTTTAGCCGTTGATATGCTAGCAGGGTGGCTAACAACATGGCGGATATTTGTTCCCTCGGATCTCGGTTCACTTCCTCTCGTCACTGCCTCATGCGTATCTGTCTGCCGAGGCGTCCCCGGGGGAATGTCGAAGTCTCCGTTGATTCCTCGGTCTCCGCTGTCTCCACGGTCTCTGTTGCCGTCGTGTAATTGTTGCTGCAGCGGAAGAGATGCTAGTTTTGATGCTAGTTGTGATGCTAGCTCCTCGAGCCTGCAGGACTGGTTTCTTGTCTGCACCGGGCCCGGATTCAGATGGATGTCTCCCACTAACAATAAGACCAAGACGATCATACTTCTTCGGTCTAGTTTACCTGACGGGGGTAAGTACTTTCGCGTCGGGTTTGCAGTTAATAATGCATGAATGCTTGCACTTCCAAAAGCGAGGTGTTTCCTTTCCCAACCGTTGAGAAGGTAAAAGTCATTGTGGTTCATTTTATCCCCGCTTTTATTACTCTCCTTCTCTAAGTGATGTTGCCTCATTGATGAGTTGAGGTAGGAGTCCATAATCCATATTGTCAGGAGGATGAAATATGTAAAAAATCGTGAGGAATAACCTCCAAAGCGGGAGCTCTCGAAAATGCGACCACTCATAGCGAAAAACGAACGCACCAGGTCTATCAGGTTTCACACCGCAGTACTTTTCCCACAAAGGTTCATGAGAACTTAGTTCATCAGAACTCTTTAGTTCTGATGAACTAAGTACAGATCGCGTTCACACCGGAATAAGTCCCTGGGGGTGGATTAGGCAAATGAAGCCGCTGACGTCACTTCTTCTTCTTCTGCTTTGGGTTTACTGGCAGGCCGCAAACAACTTCACGGCGTATACTGCCGCCCAAAATCCCCGGCCGGAAGTCCCCGGTGTTGGGGACTGGCTTCAGTGGAAACTGCTGGGACTCCCAGCAGCTTCTACTGAAGCCTTCCGAGTAAATCACCAGAACGCCGACACCTCCTCATCTCCACCGCTCCCATGTTTTATTTTGTGTTGCCATAAATTAGTCTCTCTGCGTTTTGCGCTGGGCTAATGCTAATGCTAATAATGCTAATGCGAGGATAATAAAATGGTGGCTTCACAACACTTTTTTTTTGTTTTACGGGGCGTGGTTTGTAATCCGCCCAGCCAATCAGAAATATAGCTCTTTTCTCACAAGAGAGCCGCATGAGAGTCCCTGCTCTCTAGCAGGGACGGAAAAGGGGGTAAAAAGGTTCTCATGAACTAATTTTAGTTCCGGCTCTTTTTGTTGTGAACGCGACATTTCGGAACTATATCGAAACTAAAGTGGGAAAAGTACTCCGGTGTGAACGCGGCTAATATGTCCTTTCGCAATGTGAACCAAAGTAAAACAAAATGTTTGTATTGGAAGAATGTGGGGTTTGGTTCAAAATGTAATGGGTGGCTCGTTTGCCCATACTACATCTTTCTATCAAGTTTCAAGAAAAACACGCCTGCAGTTTTCCCCGTTATACTGCTGACAGACAAACAAACAAAAACATGCCAAAGATATATAGAATATGACCTCCCTGGCAAAGGTTTTGATTATAATAGCTTTGATAACACTTAGATGTGATGGCACAAACACGTGTCTGTATTTTGGAACAAGCCAGGTCCATCGTTTATCAATAATATAAAAGTTAATTTAAGGAAATATTGCATCAAGAAAGAGGGTTTGTGTGAGATTAGTTTCAATTCTTTCCAGTTAAACTGCCATGAGATTTGAAGCGTCAATACAAGATGAAATGACTTGTTCAAATGGATTTCTTGTTTTTCTTCTGGATAATTCCCCTGGATCGGGCGGATAGAGAGACACTGACACAGAAGGAGGAGCGGTTGGAAAGAGAAGGAGGGATGAAGGAATCGACAGATGAGCGGGGGAAATCTGGGTTTAAGAGCTTTGCTCCGCTTCAACTTGAGCAAATGATTCAGAGGCTGCAAACAATGGAGCAAAGAGAGTAACAGGACTCAGCTGAGACCCACGCCATGTAGGAATTCATGAAGAGAGATGTTACAGCCTGCAGGCTAGAGACACCATTACAATTGGGTTTTTTATAAACTTCATTTTCCAATTGTAAGACAGGAAAAATTAACTGTAAAACAGGAGGATTGTGTTTTTGGCATTTGTGTTAAAAAAGTTGAGTAGAGAACGTTTGTCTTGCAAGAACCCCATTTGCACTAAAGTTTAAGGTATAATATTTGTTATTCTCTATACAAAAAGTGTAACTGATGAAGGTTGAAATGACAAAGCAGACACTATTTACTCCCGGGTGTCTTTAGCATGGTAAAAACATGAACCTAGTTGTCAATAGTCAGCAATGCTTCTTACATCCGTGCACACAATACATTCTGTTTGAAATGTTTAGGTATTTGTGGAAATGTCTTTCTTTATTCTGTATTGGAGCTGCATCAAATATAACAGTAGGCGAAACAGTCTGAATGTATTCTCCAATTTATATGCAACAGCAAATGTGCCAACATGTGTCGCATAGATTATAATCCAACTCCTCAGTTTCCTTTAGCATTACTGAGCTTTAGCTAGTTTTTCTCAACTTCATTCCCAGCAGCAGCAGCAGCAGCAGCAGCAGCAGCAGCAGCAGCAGCAGCAGCAGCAGCAGCAGCAGCAGCAGCTAGGTTGAACTCTCTGTACGGTGGACATGACTTCAAAATGACAGAAATGTTACTCCTTTCCTTCTGGTTGTATACATGAGCAACTTTTCGCTAATGCCTTGACCAAGCAGTTGTGAGGTATGCTTTTTAAGTTGTTCTCTACAGTTTCAAGTTGAATTAAAGTCATCATATTTAGATTTAAGTGGGGATACAGGAGAAACCGTAGTGAAATACCCAAAGTAGGAATCCAATACCATCTATATATGTTTGTTGTAATATAGATTGATGCTGATATGCTTAGACCCGATTCCAACTAAGCTGTTAAAAGAAGTTTTTCCATTAATTAGCACTTCTTTATTAAATATTATGAATATGTCTTTATTATCAGGCTATGTTCCACAATCATTCAAAGTAGCAGTGATAAAACCGCTTCTTAAAAAGCACAACCTCGATCCAGAGGTTTTAGCCAACTATAGACCTATTTCTAATCTTCCGTTCCTCTCAAAAATTCTTGAGAAAGCAGTCGCAAAACAGTTGTGTGATTACTTAAAAAACTATGATTTATTTGAAGAGTCAGTCTGGCTTTAGAACACATCATAGCACAGAGACAGCTCTGGTTAAAGTCACAAATGACATTCTAATAGCCTCAGACAAGGGACTTGTCTCTATTCTTGTCTTGCTCGATCTCAGTGCTGCATTTGATACTATCCACCATGATATCCTATTGCAAAGACTAGAGCACTTAGTTGGCATACAGGGAACTGCTTTAGGCTGGTTTAGGTCCTATCTATCTGAACGCTCTCAGTTTGTACGTGTCAACGATGAATCTTCCATGCAAACCAAAGTTAGCCATGGAGTGCCAAAGGGCTCAGTGCTTGGACCTATTTTGTTCACACTATATATGCTTCCGTTAGGCAATATTATAAGGAATCATTCTGTAAACTTTCATTGTTATGCGGATGATACTCAACTATATTTATCAATCAAGCCTGACGAAATTAATCATCTAAATAAAATTCAAGACTGCCTCAAGGACTTAAAAACGTGGATGACCTTACATTTTTTGATGTTAAACACGACCAAAACTGAAGTTATTGTACTTGGCCCGAAGAATCTACGAAACAAATTATCTAAAGATATACTAACTATGGATGGCATTAATTTGGCCTCCAGTGAGACTGTAAGGTATCTTGGTGTTATATTTGATCAGGATTTACCCTTTAACACCCACATAAAATCAATTTCAAGGACCGCCTACTTCCATCTACGTAACATTGCAAAAATCAGGCATATCTTGCCTCAAAACGATGCAGAGAAACTAGTCCATGCATTTGTTACTTCAAGGCTGGATTATTGTAACTCCTTATTATCAGGGTGTACCAAGAAGTCAGTCAAGTCGCTTCAGTTGATTCAAAATGCTGCAGCTCGTGTACTAACCAGAGTTAGGAAAAGGGACCACATTACTCCTGTTCTGGCTGCCTTAAACTGGCTCCTAATAGAACACAGGATCGAATTTAAAATTCTTCTTCTCGCCTACAAAGCCCTTAATGGGCAGGCGCCATCTTACCTTAAAGAACTCATCATACCCTATTGTCCTACTAGGGCATTGCGTTCCAAGAATGCAGGGTTGTTGGTTGGTCTCTAAAAGTACAATGGGAGCCAGAGCCTTTTCTTATCAAGCTCCACTTTTGTGGAATCAGCTTCCAGTTTGTGTTCGGACGGCAGACACCCTATCCGTTTTTAAGAGTGCGCTTAAGACCTTCCTTTTTGATAAAGCTTATAGTTGGGGCTGATTAGATTCAGCCCCTAGTTTTGCTGATATAGGCTTAGTTTGTCGGGGGACATCTTACTTCTTCCTTCTCTCAATCTATACCTGTGTACTCTCATGTTCCGATTAACCCAGCTTCCCCAAATTTCTTTCTTTTTGGTGCCTTTATACGCCGGGATCCGGAGTCATGGATGATCCTGCGGTCCTGTGTCATGGATCGCGAGTCCTGGATCTTGAGTCGTGGCTGTGGTCCTGGATCATAAGTCCTGGATGGATATCCTCGTGGATTCATCTTCCTATTATACACACATGCATTTCCAAACATTTGGACTACCTATGTTGCAAATGTATTATCTTTTCAATTTACACACGGCATCTATTGCACGTCTGTCCGTCCTGGGAGAGGGACGGACAGACTGTTGCTCTCCCTGAGGTTTCTCCCATTTTTCCCTTTAAACTGTGGGTTTTCTCTGGAAGTTTTTCCTTGTACGATGTGAGGGTCTAAGGACAGAGGGTGTCGTATTGTCATACTGTTATTCTGTACAAACTGTGAAGTCCACTGAGACAAATGTAATATTTGTGATATTGGGCTATATAAATAAACATTGATTGATTGATTGATATCTTTAATTAGCATATTTATAACCCAAAAAACGTTTTATTTATAATGTATTCTCGCATATGACCAGTTTAAGGAACAATTCATGTTTGGCAGTTATTATTGTAATGATTGACTTAGATCATTAATTGATTATCACAATTGTTGAAATTGTATTTTCTGTCAATATAATAATTTAATAATCATTTTAGCTCTAGGTTGAACAAATTATTGATCTTTAAAAACAGATCAAATTTGACCTGATCATATGTTTTTATGATCTAAATCTGCAGTGTATATTTAGCATGTACATCAATTAATTAAAAGCACTGTAGTGGTGTTCTAAAGTATTATTTAAAAAAAAACAGAGCTGTAAATGTTTTCAATGAAATGTAGTTGAACACAGTAAAATAAAAAGCAGTATAAAACACAAATACTTAATTATGTTAAAAATGAAATGATATAATACTTTCCACCTCTGACAACCAGGATCAGAGGTGGAAAAAATTGATTTAACCCTTTCGTTATGCAATTACACACACACACACACACACACACACACACACACACACACACACACACACACACACACACACACACACACACACACACACACACACACACACACACACACACACACACACACACACACACACACACACACACACACACACACACACACACACACACTGATTAAACTACTAAAGCAGATTGCATAATATATGCTATAGAAGCGGAGCAGTGCAGATTGAGAACAGCAGCCTCCCTGTTTCTCGGTGTGATGAAGGCATTGCATAAGGAGGATGGGATGGATTCAGGTCATGGAGGCTGTGGGAGCCAGTGTGAGTGATGATTAGAGCAGACACAGTGAGGAGGCAGCTCGTTTCTGTCTGAGAGGGGGGGGAGACGGACAGAGACCATTCCACTCCACTGCTGTTCTATTCCTGAGCAGCCTGTGTGCTGCTCCAAAAATAAAACACTATGAAGGAGTGGGCCAGCCCTCACACACACAGCTCCCCACCCTCCTCCCCCCCCTCCCCTCAACACACACTCACTGCTCACATTGAGAAAAAGCAAACAATGACTTGTTTTAATGTCTCCCGGGTACAGTTTCTGTTGGTGAGATGGAAAACTCATCATTAAAAGAAAGCATTTGTCAGAAAGAGGAAAAGAGCTCATTACAAATGTTTTGGAAGGTATAACAAGATTTATCTTCCTAACTCACTTTGGAGTTATTTTGCTTCAGTTTTATTAAGCATTTTAGAATTACTTTATATTGTCATTCAAGGCCAGTCATCACAGATGGCAGTGCGACCAAATGTATTATAAAGTCTAAGTGATATATTTCAAAGATAGGTACAACATGATGCACATGACATAAGTTCAAAGAAACCTGGAAAGTTGTAAAAAAAAACGTTTTCTGAATATATTATACTGTGTTTATAAAGGAAATCAACATAGTGCATTATGTGTCAACTTTTAGAAAAACAACATAGTTTTACAATTTCAGATAATATGAAATAGTATGTTGAAAATCTTAGAAATAAAAGCATTTGTATAATATACGTATCCCTTCATCTAAGTAACACATACTGTATACGGGCCTATGGGAGCATGTCTCTCCATGTCCAAGGACACTTTCAATGAATACGGCAGCACGCTTACACAGAGAATTCACCCCAGATGGGACTTGAACCCACAACCCCTGGCCAGTGCCTTGTCCTTGTCCAGGCCACCATTCATAACTGTTTTTTTTTTTTACAGTATGTAGAACATGTGCTGAGAAAAAACATGTGGAAATGTGTCAAATAAAATAAAACATAATATACGTGTCAGAAAAATAACATAGTATTGTAACGTCCACCCGGACGTGTCGGAATGACGAGTGAAGCGTTCTCAAGTTAAACAGGTTTATTAACAACCAACGGCTCTCATCCGTCCTTTCTCACTCTCTCTCCTCTCGCGCCAACCTCTCACCCACCTGCACGCGCCCACACAGACCCACACACACCAAACCCTCTGCTCCCCAACCCCGCCCCTACCTGCTCTCCTCACAGAAGCCTGACACAAACAGTTAACAGAACACTTGAACAATAAATGCAGATCGCTACATTGCCCCCCCCTTACTAAGTCCCTCGCCCCGAGGGAATGCATAAAAAGTCTCTGAGGTGGCCCGGGGCTCTTCTTGGTCTCTGAGGCCGCCTTGGAGTGCACACAGGCGGCTGCGCTTGCCGGCTTGGAACATCCTGTCCCGGAACAGGGGGTGAGTTTGGGGGTGGGGGTGAATGTGGGGGGTCAGCAGGGGACACAGTCAGTGAATCGGGGGAAGTGACTGTCTGGTTTCTCCTAGACGATGCTGGGGGTCTAGGCCGCGGATGTGCATCGCCTCTGTATGGGGCCAGCCGGTCCCTGTGGAGGGCCACCCGTCTCCCTCTAGGCGGCAGCTGGACCCTATAGACCACCTCTCCCAGCTTTTCCAGCACCTCACAAGGGCCCACCCAGTGACAGTCCAACTTAGGGCACCGGCCCTTCTTTCTTCTTGGACTATACACCCACACCAGGTCCCCGGCCTTGAAGTCCCCCCCTCTAGCCCTCGTGTCATAGTTTCTTTTCTGTCTCATGCCCGCCTTCTGCAGCTGATCGCGGGCAAAGGCATGTGCTGACTCCATTCTATCCTGGAGCCTCCTGGCATATTCCGGTCCCGGAGGAACCGCTGGTGTGTCGGGGGGTCGGCCAAAAGCCATTTCTGCTGGTGTCCGCAGCTCTCGCCCCAGCATGAGCAGGGCCGGTGTGCATGAGGTGGACTCCTGCACAGCCGATCTGTAGGCCCAAAGAACAAGAGGGAGGTGCATGTCCCAATCACGCTGATGCTCCGTGGTGAGGATAGCGAGTTGTTTTCCCAGAGTCCTATTGAACCGTTCGACCAGTCCGTCACTCTGCGGGTGCAGAGGAGTAGTCCGCGTCTTTTGCATGCCCAGCCGGTCACACATAGCGGCGAACACCCTCGACTCAAAGTTTCTTCCTTGGTCGCTGTGAATGACCTCGGCCGCTCCAAATCTGGCAAACATGCCCTCCACCAGGGCACCTGCAACGGTCACCGCCTCCTGGTCTGGTATAGCATACGCCTCTGGCCATTTTGTAAAATAGTCCATGGCGGCCAGGACGTAACGGTTCCCCTTCTCTGTGCACGGGAATGGGCCCATTATGTCCACCGCCACCCTCTCCATCGGGGCCCCCACGGCTAGCTGCTGAAGCTGGGCACGTGACTGATCAGTGGGACCTTTGTACGCCGTACAAAGGTCGCAGCGGCGGCAGAAGTCCTCAACATCTCTCCTGAGCTGGCCCCAGTAACAGCTTTGGCGGAGTCGACGCAAGGTTTTGGAGACCCCAAAGTGTCCTGCCCCAATAGTTCCATGGGAGGCCTTAAGCACTTCTTCCCTCAGCGCCCTGGGGACCACCACCTGCCACCTCTCCTCCCCCGTTGCAGGCTCTTTCCAGGCTCTCTGCAGCACTCCATCCTTCGTCCGGAGAGCCTCAAACTTTGCAAACAGTCCTTTGGTGGCAAGCGAGCACCCAGCAACTTCATTCCACAGTGGCTTTTGTCCTGACTCCACCCACCTCAGCACTGGCTGTAGGTCAGCATCCTCTTCCTGCCGCGCTCTCCATTCGGGTGAGTCGATGATCCGTGCACCTCTGCAGACCGGCTCGGCTGGTTTATGCCTGTGGTCTCGCTCCTCCTCTGCACAGAGCTCCTTTTCTTGGTCCTCTCTCTTTTCACAGTACCGACAGCCGCTGGGAGCACAGGGGCGCCGGGACAGGGCGTCAGCGTTGGTATGGCGAACCCCCGCCCTGTACTCCACTGTGAAGACGTACGGCGCCAGTCCTTCTAGCCAGCGTGCAATCTGTCCCTCGGGCTCCTTGAAGGACATCAGCCACTGGAGGGCTGCGTGGTCAGTCCTCACTGTGAAGGACAGGCCACACAGGTAGTACCTGAAATGGCTGATTGCTCTCACAATTGCCAGCAACTCTCTGCGTGTCACACAATAGCGCCGTTCAGCTTTGTTGAAGGTTTTGCTGAAATACGCCACCACTTTTTCCCCCCCAGGCCCCACCTGGCTCAACACCGCCCCCATCCCGACGTCACTGGCGTCCGTATCCAGGACGAACGGTAGGCTGAGGTCTGGGGGAGTGAGGATGGGAGACTCCGTCAAGGCCTTCTTTAAAGAGCTGAAGGCCAGCTCACACTCTGGAGTCCAAGCAAAATCACAGTCTTTCTGTTGCAGGCGGAACAGGGGTGCAGCTATGCAAGAGAAGCCACGCACGAACCGCCTGTAGTACGACGCTAACCCAATGAAGCTCTTCAGCTCCCGCAGATTGATGGGGGCTGGCCAGTCCTTTACTGCCCGCACCTTCTCCTCCAGCGTGCTGATGCCCTCTCCTCCGACTCGGTGCCCCAGGAACTCCAACTCTCTCCTCAAGAAACAGCACTTGTCGGGGTGGAGCTTCAACCCCGCTGCTGCTATCCTCTGTAGAACCCGCCGCAGGGCTCCTAAAGCCGCCTGGAAGGAGCTACCATGGACCAGGATATCGTCCAGGTAGACCAGGCACTCCTGTCGGGGAACGTCAGCGAGCACCCTTTCCATCAGCCGCTCAAACGTGGCCGGAGCGTTGCACAGGCCGAAGGAGAGGACTCGAAACTGCCACAGCCCCCTCCCAGTGCAAAAAGCTGTCTTTGGTCTGGCTTCTGGGCTGAGGGGAACTTGCCAATACCCGCTGCGCAGGTCTAAAGAGGAGAACCAGGATGAGCCAGACACCAAGTCCAAACACTCATCTATGCGGGGCAGCGGGTATGAGTCTTTCTTGGTCACACTGTTCAGCGGTCTGTAGTCCACACAAAACCTCATCTTTGAACTCTTCTTCTTATTGACCATCACAACCCCCGAGGCCCAGGGGCTGTCAGAGGGCTCAATAATGCCAGCTGACAGCATCTCATCAATAGCGCTGTCTGCTGCTGTCTGATGGGCCAGGGGAAGGCGGCGGGGGCGTGTCTTGACGGGCCGTGCGTCGCCCGTGTCGATATCGTGCTGCACCAGGTGTGTCAGGCCCACTTCCTCTTCTGTCAGAGCAAAAATGTCCTTAAACTCCCACAGCACTTGCCACAGTTCCTCCCGCTGCTCGGGTTTTAAGTCATCACAGCTGCGTTTCCACACCTCCTTCACTGCCGCCCGTCTGTCCCCCTTTAGAGCTGCAGGTTGTTGTTCCGGGGCCGGGGGCCGTACATCAACTGGAGTACGGGGTGTGGGGTTGGGGCTGGGGTTAGCATTGATGACAGGGGGCATGGCTGCAGGGGGGGGGGTTTGGGGTGGGGGAAGTGTTTCAGTCACTCTTGATGTAGGTGGGTGTGGTGTCGTGGCAAGTGTGGGGTGCACCATTTCAACTGTGGGACCCCCTGGAAAGGCCAGCGTGTTCCTCCCCAGGTCTAGCACACAGCGTGCAACCCGCAGAAAGTCAAGTCCTAATATGCAGGAGTCCTGTACTGCCGCAACCCACACCTTAACAGACACTGACAGCCCCCCCACCTGTATAACCACCACCCCTCTCCCAAGCATAGGGGCTAGCTCACCGGTTACTGTTCGCAGTTTCACCAGAGTGGGTGTCAACCGTGTCCCCGCTGGGACCACGTCCGGTCTCATCAGTGTCGCTGTGGAGCCGGTGTCAACAAGGGCCGTCCATGGGGCCCCTGCCAGGGTGACGGGGACATGGCAGAAATCCCCCGCGTGAGTCCAGCCCACCACCCTCACAGACTCTGCGATGTCGTTTGCTTCTGGGGGAAGCGGAGCCCCGCTCCCCCCTCCGTGCAGCTGGGCTCTGTCCACTGGAGACCAGGCAGGATGGGACCCAACGGCGGGGGTCTGTGACGTCCCATTTACACAGACCCG
This sequence comes from Notothenia rossii, assembly GCF_949606895.1. NCBI lineage: Eukaryota > Metazoa > Chordata > Actinopteri > Perciformes > Nototheniidae > Notothenia > Notothenia rossii. The sequence goes on from NC_136910.1 coordinate 22,385,667, forward strand.
GGGGCGTTTCCCTGAATATCAGCATTCATGGGGCACCTTGTGCTAATATGGCCGACCTGGCCGCACCCCCAACACACCAGAGGAACCCGACGAGGACGGTTGCTGCCCTGCGGCGATTGCAGTGCCATAGCACGGATTAGCTCAGTCAACTCAGCCGCCCATGCTGGTTTCTCTTGTCCTGGCTCCTCCTGTCTCACCGTTCTCACAACCGGGCCGCCTCCCGTGTGCGTGCTCTCTGCCGCCCCTCCTACAACCTCTCTCTCCAACGCCAGCTCCAGTGCTTCCTGCAGAGAGCGGGGATGTGCCAGTTGTGTCTGGACGCGCAGCTCCCTGGGGGTTATGGCCCGGATAAACTGGTCCCTAGCCAGCTCGCTCTGCACCTCAGGGGACATGTGGCTGTATGCCCTTCTCGCCAGGGTTTCAATGTCATTAGCCAATATGCGGAGCGGCTCACCCGGCTGTCTCTGTCTGCTTGACAGCTCCGAACGCAGCACCCCAGGCTGGCTGCATTGTCCAAACCGCCGCTTCAGAGCCCCAACCAAGGCCCCATAGTCAGTTCTTTCAGCCGGGCTGAGCAGTAGCAAACAGGATAAAGCTTCATCTGTAATACACAGGGCCAGCTGGAGCGCCTTATTGTCCTCAGACCAGCCCACAGCCCGTGATAACAGTTCAAATTGGGCATGGAAGGCTTCCCAGTCGGCTTTACCGTTGTATTTCGGTGTTTTAACTTGGAGCCGGGCGCCGCCATCATTGTTTACAACCGGCGCCGCGCCACTCCCGGGGGAGGTCCCTGCGCCGACGTGCCGCTTCCCGCCGGCCGAGTCGAAACCGGCAGCAGCATTTAATTCACGCCATAAATTGTCTTCTGAATCACGCCATAAGCCATCCATCTCCTCCTTGACTTTCGGACGAGCTCCGGTCCGGTTCATCTGTGCTTCCATTATTTACCGGCCGATGAAGCAGAGCTAACGTTAGCCGAGTCAGTGCTAGCTGCGGCTACCGGCGATTAGCGGATAAAACTCTGTTTTTTTTTGTTGTTTTTTTTACTTCTGACACCAATGTAACGTCCACCCGGACGTGTCGGAATGACGAGTGAAGCGTTCTCAAGTTAAACAGGTTTATTAACAACCAACGGCTCTCATCCGTCCTTTCTCACTCTCTCTCCTCTCGCGCCAACCTCTCACCCACCTGCACGCGCCCACACAGACCCACACACACCAAACCCTCTGCTCCCCAACCCCGCCCCTACCTGCTCTCCTCACAGAAGCCTGACACAAACAGTTAACAGAACACTTGAACAATAAATGCAGATCGCTACAGTATGATATGCCTAAAATATGCAAAAAAACGACCAGTATGTCAACTTATTGAAACAAACCGACATAGTAAAGTATGTCAAAAATATTAGAAAAAACGACATAATGTAGTACTGTATATCGAAATTGTAAGAAAAAGCAACATCTGTTGTTGTTGGTACCTGACCAATAGCGCAATGTTTCTTTGGTAGAGAAACTTCCCCAGGATAACTTTGTAATTTTAGCCTTTGCAGACCGTTTACGTGCACTAAAACCTAAAACACTCTTCAGGAGCCGGAAACCCCCCAAAAAGCGTTATAGGTATAACTAGTGGAGTACTTCATGACCACAGAGCGTGGACGTTGTGATCAGCTGTTTTAGCGCAGTCCAGTGAAGGGGGGGAGTCTCCCTCCGCAGCCTAGTTTTCCGTTGTACAGACCGACGTTAACAGCAGCCCTGTCTGTGCACACGGAGGCCGACTCGGTCGTCCGATGATCTAACCGCCTTCTGCCTTCTTTAAAAGCTTCACAAGTACGTCGGTACGCAAATGCGCTTTGTGACCAGTGTTGGGGAAGTTACTTTTAAAAAATAGTGTTTGCTCATTACTCGTTACTTCTTTAAAAAAGTAATCCCTTACTTTACTTAGTTACCCTCCAAGGAAAGTAACTTTGTACGTTACTCGTTACTTTTACGTTACTTTTATGTTGCTCGACTTTGGGCAGAACCCCATCTCTGTTCCTAAATGTTTAGGCTTACATAAAGTTCTACTATGGAGGACATAACAGATATTTATTTTGTGCTCTTTATTATAAAAAAAATGCCACAGAGCACTTAACAAAACATTGGGCTATAGCCTAAGCGTCAACACCACCACTAAACATTAATATCAAACAATATCAATATAAAATCATAATCATTAAACAGGCTAGCCCCAAAATAGGTGCAAAGCTAGTGCAAATCATATCAATAGGCTCCTTAGGAACAACATGATGAAAACCTAAAAATGGCTCATGTGTCTCAAAATAAAACATGCCTCATGTAAATCCAACAGAAAAATAATAACTTAAAAATGTCTTGATATCAATGGCTTGTGTAAATAAAATAAAATGGCATAATACAGCTTGGAAGCAAAGACATTTTAGCCAAAATAAAATCAAGAACAACTTAAAGCAGGACTGGCCTCCGAATTAAAAGGCTATGTTCACTGAATATGCTGGCCCTTCTTCACGGTATGATAATATCATCATTTCCCCGGGGATCTTGAGCTACTAGCTTCATGCTAGCATGTTTTCCTTTCAAATGCTTGGTGAGGTTGGCAGTTGAGTTAACGGCAGTGGACAAAAGTTTCTGGCCAGGGCACAACGTACACCTTACACTCACATTTTCCCCCTTAGTTTCAACAAGTTCGAAGTAATGGGAATACCTCCATCCCTCAAATGTTAGCGTTGGCTGCGCCTGCTTCTCGCTTGCCATCACTGCTCTTCAGTCTTCATGCCACCACCAGCGGCCAGCCTCTATCACGTACAGTGTGGAATGAGAGCTCGTGCCTGCGTAAGCACGCAGCTGAGTAGGCAGTGTGTCACACTGTCACTCGTCCCTGGGAAAAGTAACGTTCCAGCGAATTGAAAAAGAAACTACGTTACGTTACCAAATTTTCCGTAGTAGCGCGTTACACTACTTTTTACCCGGAAAAAGTAGTTACGTTACTGTAACGCGTTACACCCAACACTGTTTGTGACACAAGTGACGGTGTCGGTACCAGATGTCTTCGGGGTACCATATCTGTTCGGGGTCCGTCTCTTACCAGTGACGTCACGACGTAATGACGTCAATGACGTCACACATTGTGATTGGCTGTACTGTAATTTACCCACGCTGTCTAGAGTATAGAGGGTTTTTTTGATCATTACATTACATTGCATTTAGCTGACGCTTAAGTGCATTCGACCAACAAGATAAAAACTTGAAGAAATACAATAAAACTTGAAAAAAAACAAAGACGAATGAGGAGAAGAACAAGAGATATCGAAGGTAAGAAGTATATAACGTAATATGGTAGGTAATATGTAATATGTTCAGTGGCGTTGGTACGTTAGTTCAAACAGTAACAACGGACTATTTTTCTTAGCGTATGCATGTCAATTTAAATCAATACATACAACTATTTCACATGTACAATATTTTCTTAGCCCTAATACTTAATACTACTTATTTTGTTTTGATTGTTATATTTGATTATATTATATATTATCAATAAATTATATATTATATATCAATATGATATACTTTTCTATATAATAGATTATCAAAAAAAGTATCTATTAAGTAAGGGATAATGTGCAGCAATCACAATCAAGTCCACAATCGAATCCATAAAGACAAAGTAAATCTGTTAACAGTTGTTTCATATGGATGTTGAGAGGTATCCATATATCTCTTCATTTTGCTCTCAAAGTGCACCAGATTGATGCATTTAACTTCAATATTTAAAAAAAATCACTCCAAAGGGAGTGCTTGTTCTTCCTTCTGTCTGTCTGTATCTGTGTATTCTCATGTTCCGATTAACCCAGCCAAATTGTTCTTCTTTTGTGTCTTGATGTGATCTTGAGTCGAGGCTGATCCCCTTGCTGTGGTCCCGCATCCTGGATCCTCTATCCTGAGTTCTGGATTAAGTCGTGGACTTCGGTCGTGGCTGAACCTGTCTCTGCGGTCCTGCCTGGGTCTCGTCGTGCTGCCTCCCTGAAGGCTCCCACAGGATTGTTGACATCTTCGTGGATTCATCCTATTATTATAGACGCATGCATTTCCTAACATTCGGTCTACCTATGTTGTAAAATGTATTATCTCTTCGATTTACACACGGCATCTATTGCACGTCTGTCCGTCCTGGGAGAGGGATCCCTCTTCTGTTGCTCTCCCCAAGGTTTTCTCCCATTTTCCCCTTTAAACTGTGGGTTTTCTCTGGAAGTCTTTCCTTGTACGATGTGAGGGTCTAAGGACAGAGGGTGCCGTTTTCTTCTCATACTGATATTCTGAACCAACTGCTGTTGTATTAGCTGTAAAATGTCTTTACTGTAGGGTATTTTTATTATTTGTACAGCACTTTGGCTCGACCAAAAATCGTTTATAAATGTGCTACATAAATAAAACTTGATTTGATTGATTTGATTTGAAAGGGTGTATGCCAAGGTTCCATATTAGGACCAATAATTTCACCATATACTGTATGTAAATAATCTCTAATAATTTTTCAAATGCTGCTTTCCATTTTTATGCAGATGATACTGTTATTTATTGTTCATCCTCTTCTATAGAGAAAAGTCTTGATTTCCTCCAGTCTGCCTTTGATGTTATTCCATCCCATTTATCTCAACTCAAGTTAGTATTAAATGCAGATAACTCCAAACTCATGATATTCTCAAATGGCAAAAAGTTAACTTATTTTCTCCCCAACATTTGTACTGTTCAAGGGACTGACATTGAAAGGGTCACTACATACACATATCTAGGTTGTATTATTGATCAGAACTTATCTCTCAAGTCACACTGAAAATGTTGTTTTAAAATTAGGTTTCTCCTTTCAGACAAGGAAACATTTGATCTCTGCAACGTTTTTACCAGTATTGGATCTGCTTTACATGAATGCCTCTGACCAGTGCCTAAAGAGTTTGGATACTGTGTACCATTGTGCATTATGTTTTATTACATATATGCACTTTATGAAAATTATTAGTTTGTTACTGTTAGTAAAAAACAGTAAGGTTAATACTGGATGTTTGTTACTCTTGGATATGTTTTCTGTAACACTTGTAACATAATTATTCTCCAGTTTATGCATTTGAGTGACTTGCAGTTAATGCTCGACATTCAATTCAAAACCTTTATTTATCCAGGTAAAATCCCATTGAGATCAATGATCTATTTTTCAAGGGAGACCTGCAGCAGTAGGTTCCACATGAAGACATAAAAACATAAACAACAGAACAACAAAAGGACATCATACAGCAAAAATGACAGGGATTACAATTTACATATCTATCCAAATGTACAGGTACCAACAGCATCTGACTGTGGAGCATCCAACCGAGCTTTAAAAACATGTAGTGGTACCAGCTTGGTAATTTTACATTCTTTTTGTAGACTGTTCCAAGTTAGTGGAGCTGCACATCTAAAAGCTTTCTTCCCTAAGACAGTCCTAGCACTTGGCACATTTAATAAAACCACAGCATGAGATCTCATGCAATAAGTACTTTCAATTTGCCGAGAGATCAGGGAGCAGATATAAGATGGTACTTTATCCAACATGGCTTTGTAAATGAAAATGTACCAGTGACTGAGCCTCAGTACAGTAAGTGATGGCAAAACCGCCTTGGTTTAAACTTTACAGTGTACAGTGATGCGTAAGTGCTTTACAGTTTGTCACAAATCTCAGTGCACTGTGATAGTAAAACCTTATTGTGGTGTAATTATATATCCAAAGCAGTCAGAAGTCAGAAAATCATTAGTGATGTTTAACCACTCAGAAGACAGCCCATCAAAATGAACACATTGGGACCTTTCAGAGAGGTAGTTCATCTTCTACATATAATAACGGACAAAGTAAAGAATGAAGTGTAGACTATGTTTAAATGTTCGGAATTTGACCGTGTATGATGGTCCTCTTGAGTTGCCGTACAGCCAACGGCGTACAGCCATTGCTCCGTTTTCATGTTTTTTTAACATGTTTTTCACAAACATTTTCACACGCTAGGAGCATAGGAATAATTCATTTTGGTTCGTCATGATCTGTAGATGTGATTTGCCCCCAAGCACCCCTGGGTAAATTACCGTACAGCCAATCACAATGCGTACAATGCGTGACGTCATTGGTAAGAGACGGCCCCCGAACACATATGGTACCCCGAACACATCTGGTACCGACAACGGTACGCATTTCAGATTGTTAGACTCTTTTTGCTGCTGTGTTTATTGTGTTAATTGTATTTTGTTACTCTGGCACAACAATTTCCTTCGGGATAAATAAAGTCTTATCTTATCTTATCTTATCTTATTGTTGCCGCCCATGCGTACCTGCGTACCAGTTATGTGCACCCCTGGTTATAGGGCCTCTTTAATAATTAATATATAATATAAGGCTGGTGGCTCCAGTATAATGCTAAAATATCAGTGGACAGACACACAAAGACTGGATGCATCCTACAACCCGGATTAAATTAGGTTAAATGCGTTGTCATATTAAATTTAGGCCACATTTGCATTTCCAGCTAAAGTGTTCTCACCTACCTTCAGTTAATGGCTGTGCCTGTGTATTCCCACCACCTGTACTGATACCCTTGACCACAGCCTCCAGCACACACACATCCACATGCCCTTTCTCTGTTTACATCCCCTGTGTAACACACACACACACCGCCCCCAATACCTGCAGTAATCAAGCTCATGAACATTCTGCTGTGTTTGTTTAATGTGAAATGCACTCTGCTGTTGTGTAATCTTTGCCGATATTTACCATTGTGAGGATTACCATAGCTCACAGTCAGCATGGGATCACTTTATGCATGAAAAACTGTCACCCATGAAATATTCAGCAGCAGTCAATCAGGGCCGTAAACTGCTTCTGAACGTGTCACTGTGTGTCTCTGGTAGGAGGGATACATGAAGGGAGGATGCACCTTCTCCTCTCGTTCTCCAGCAGTCAGTGACTGTTTCCCTGGAGGCGCTGAAACTTGCTGTGTGTGTGTGTGTGTGTGTGTGTGTGTGTGTGTGTGTGTGTGTGTGTGTGTGTGTGTGTGTGAGTGTGTGTGTGTGTGTGTGTGTGTGTGTCTGTGTGTGTGTGTGTGTGTGTGTGTGTGTGTGTGTGTGTGTGTGTGTGTGTGTGTGTGTGTGTGTGTGTGTGTGTGTGTGTGTGTGTGGCCTAGCATTACTATACTTGTGGGGACCTACATCTGTGTACACAATCACGTGAGGGGACTCGCCTCCCTTATGGGGACAAAATGGAGGTCCCCATGAGGGGAATAATACATTTTAGGGTGAAGACTTGGGTTGCGCTCCGATAATCCAAAAATCAGCTCCTAAATTCTAACCCTATCTCCTATTCATTGACCTCTGAGTGAAACGTCACGGGGTTAAGGGATAGTGGATAGGAGAATTCAAAAGGACTTAGGAGAAGAGACTGCGGTACTTTAGAGAATCCGAATGCACTTTCACTATCCGACGTGTTTCTGATGCGCCAGCGGACGTCATTGTGTGCGTCGGCTGCTGTGGGGAAACTATGGAAACTACAGTGTTCTATACAGCAGACTACAACATGGATGTTTAATAAGAACGAGGGACTACTGTAAACTCATCTAGAGACTCTGCACCGTGGTCTGATGCTGTTGTTTTATGCTTTATGAACGTGGACAACAGAGAAACATATTCTTCATGACCAAAGTTGGAATTTAAATAAAAAAGGAAAGTGAAACTTTCACCCTCTCCCTCCGGTCCACATTAATACAAATGATCCCAATACGTGTGATCGTATGAAAAGATCTTAAAATCAATACAAATGTATTTATTATAAACGTTAGTACTTAACATCTATCACTGTGTATATCACCATTCAAACATCTTTTAAAAGTTGAACAAACCCCACACAGCTCAGTAAAGACTGAAATGTTGACTTTATTTGATAATTTCAGTAAAAACTAACGTTCATATTTCTCTTTTTGATTATAATACTGATTAACTTACCACATACGTTTTAAAATGCTTAATAAGCACCGTAACGTTCATGATATAATTTCTCGGTCATAATCGGTTGTTTTTCCGTGAACGGCCGACTGTTGAGTGACGGCAAATGCTTCGGCTGAAATGCATTGTGGGGCAGCATTTTCTCCTCTCCTTTCGTCAAGGGAGGTCCAGTGGTTCCTAAACTAAAGGAGATTATAAAGGAAGTTTGAAACCTCCTTTCCTTTCATTTAGAGAATTGGAACGGCACTTAACATGGCTGCCACTGACGTACCTCTGGGTCATTTCACTTGGTTAGGAAGGTTCCTAAGCTAAATGGACTATTGGAACGCAACCTTGGTTTAGGGTTAGGGTAAGGATAAGGTTAAGGGTAAGGGTCACGCATGTGTTGGTTATGGTTAAGGTTAGGATAAGTCTCCAGGAAATGCATGTAAGTCAATGTAATGTCCCCTGAAGTGATGTATACATGGTATGTGTGTGTTTGTGTGTGTGTGTGTGTGTGTGTGTGTGTGTGTGTGTGTGTGTGTGTGTGTGTGTGTGTGTGTGTGTGTGTCAGCTGTTTGAGTACAGTGGAAGGGACATCTCCACGGCTCAGTAACTGGCAGTGTAAGGTTGTAAAACATGTAATCTAGTGATGAAAAGTAACTAAGTATATATATTCAAGTACTGCTCTTAAGTAAAGAAAATGTAGGTACTTTTACTGTACTTCTTACTCCGCTACATTTATTTTACATACTGTATTTAGTTACTTTGGATTATTAGATTATTAATACAAGATATAGATCTCAGACAAATACATTATTAATACAGGCGATAATACCCATAAAGTAATTTAAATAATCCCCACTTTTACCATGTGATGAACATATTATTGCATCAATAATTATCATACACAAAAATTATAATTTTGAAATGTATATATTGTTTATTTTATATTTTGTAAGATTTAAATGTAAGATTATATTAATTCATATGCATTCTCGTGACATAAACAATCCTCAAATTGGGAGAACATTAAACCCTATCCAATCTAATCCAATAATCAAACATATATGGTGCTTAAATTGGCCATTCTGCATAATGACTACTTTTATTTTGGTACTTACAATACAGCTTTATTTATAGAGCACTTTAAACCTCCAGACCAAAGTGCTGTACAGTCAAATAAACAAAACAAAACATACAAAAATAACACAGCACAGCTCACAAGTACAAGTAAAAACAATAGACAATTTAAAAGCAATAAAAGCAACACTCAACAAGATGTTAATACGCTAAGGAGAAGAGGTGGGTTTTAAGAAGCGATTTAAAATTGATTGATGATTAACATTTTGAATGCAGAATTTGTACTAGTACCATGTATTCCTACTCTCTGGTACTTTACTTAACTTAAGTACAGGATCTGGTACTTTCTCCACCTCTGGCTGGGAGACAGAACCTCTAAACTGCTCCCTTCAGAGTCTTCATTACACGCTCAATTATCTGCTTCTTACATAACTGCTCTTTTCCATCTCGCACATTGCGCATGTGCGAGATAGTGACAGTAGTGACAGTAGTGACAGTGACACTGCAGTCGAATAGTCCATTTAGCTTAGGAACCTTCCGAACCGAGTGAAATGACCCGGAAGTCCCTCAGTGGCAGCCATGATAAGTGCCGTTCGAATTCTCTAGAATGATAGGAAAGGAGGTTTCAAACTTCCTTTATAACCTCCTTTTGCCTAGGAACCACTGGACCTCCCTAACCGAAAGGAGAGGAGAAAATGCTGCCCCACAATGCCTTGCAGCCGCAGCATTTGACGTCACACAACAGTCGGCCGTTCACGGACACAAACGATTATGACGGAGAAATTATATCATGAAAGTTACGGTGCTTATTAAGCATTTTAAAACGTATGTGGTAAGTTGCCAAAGTGCTTTGTTTTGAACGTTCATCAGTATTATAATCAAAAAGAGAGATATGAACTTTAGTTTTTACTGAAATGATAAAATAAAGTCAACACTTCACAGTCTTTACTGAGCTGTGTGGGGTTTGTTCAACTTTTAAAAGATGTTTGAATGGTGATATACACAGTGATAGGTGTTAAAGACTAACGTTTATAATAAATACATTTGTATTGATTTTAAGATATTTTCATACAATCATACGTATTGGGATCATTTGTATTAATGTGGACCGGAGGGAGAGGGTGACGAGCATAAGTTTCACTTTCATTTTTTATTTTAATTCCAATTTTGGTCATGAAGAATATGTTTCTCTGTTGTTCATAAAGCAACAGTATCAGAGCACGGTGCAAAGTCTCTAGATGAGTCCGTCGTACTTATTAAACATCCATGTTGTAGTCCGTTGTATAGAAAACTGTAGTTTCCATAGTTTCCCCACAGCAGCAGACGCCCACAATGACGTCCGCTGGCGCATCATAAACACGTCGGATAGTGAAAGTGCAAAAGTACCGAAGTCTCTTCTCCTAAGTCCTTTTGAATTATCCTATCCACTATCCCTTAACCCCGTGACGTTTCACTCAGAGGTCAAGGAATAGGAGATAGGGTTAGAATTTAGGAGCTGATTTTTAAACTATCCAAACGCAACCTCGTAACAGACAGGAAGTGCAGTGAAAGGATGCTGTGGTCAGTGTGGATCGTGTGACTCATGATGTATGATAGTGCTGCCCTCTAGTGGATTGTAGGGTTTACTGCTTGTGGTGGTCACATGATCCAGGAAGCTGAGCCACAGAGATGTCATTTATTCATTTTGTTGCAATTTTGCATGCTTTTTCTTATAAGTCATTGTAACAGAATACATGCTTAAAGGAACCCTGGTTATGAAGTCGGTGTCACATATTTGTAATAAGGGATTACTTCACACAGTGTTACTTTTAATTCTTTAAAAATAATTCTCGCATGCTTTTGCAGTGAAGAGGACTCCAAAAGAAAAGTATTTATTAATTGAAGTGAAAAGGGGCCAGCAGCAAAACGATCCACCATCAAACCATCCGTTTACTAACTCTCTCACATCGTGTACAGTGTGATCCACGTCTCATGTATTCAGTTGTGTGCTTCCTAAAACAAATCTTACTTTGTATACTGCTGCATACACTGCTTGGATGCTTCAAGGGCCTCCATTTACATTCGGTTGTTCTCTGGTTTTGATTCTAATAATTTTTTCAAGAATTCAACGTATCATGGAACAGTCATTGTTAAAGTCATTGAAGTGTTCCTGACACATCTATATTCTTTTGTTGCATTAATGCTCATGTTTTTGTTTAGTTGTTCGATCGTTTTGGGGCGACTGAATTGAAATGTGTTAAGGGGAACATGAAAGCTTGCACATCCAGCAGGATTATCTCTTGCTTTTCCCTGGAGTCTTGTTCTTCTCTTCTGCCGCCAAACTACTGAGCTGATTAATGCTTCAATACTTTTACTGGTTAGTTGCTAACTTTGTCTGTGTGTAACTTTTTACTAACAGAGTACTATAGTGCACATATTACCAAAAAAAAACATTACTTAGGATATTTCTAACATGTTCCAACATAGGAGATAGAATATCTTTGTTAATAAAATATACTGTACAGTCCATAACAGCAGTCTGGACCAGAGCTGACATTTCTGCAGAGAAGCTTCAGCCGACAGCAGAGGAAGCTGTGGCTCACACAAGGTCTGATACAGAGCAGTGCTGCCTTCGAGGACTGGGGCAAACACTGTTTAAATGGGGAATAAACCTCCAGCTGAAAATATGAACACACTTTTTAAATCAAATCTATAGTAGCCTACATAATGAGGGCATTCATACTAAGTTACTATATTCACAGCCTCACATGCTTGCTAATGCAACGCTTTCTGATCCATTACATAATCAGTCATAAAACATGCACCAAATTCAAGGGATCACATTTGATTAGTAGAGATAATACGATTCTGAGACTCAACACTAAAATATTGACCTGATTTTTGATTAAATATGAAAGGATCTTTATTTAATCAATCCCTCACTGTTATCAGAGTCTGACATTTGTCAACGGCTTTATTGTTATATGTATAATATCTACAGTGTAGTGCTGCATATATTATGCATAACAAGTGTTGCTCCAACATATATACTTAAGAGAAAGAAAAAAATTATGCAAGAAATTCGAAAAATATTTGCGCAAGGGACACCATCTTGAAAGTAAAATGCGGAAATAAGTAAACTATTGAAATACTGTACACTGAAAAACCCCGGAAACAATGATTTTAATTAAAGGTATTATGTCCACAAATGTCACTTAACTGTGTCAGGCTAGTGGAAAGCAATACTATTAAGTTGAACCTAATATTTATTTATTTGAACTTAATATTATTGCTTTTAACTAACCTACAGTTGTGGGAAATATGTTGACATAATACTACAATGAAATACTGAAACGTTGACTTTAAGTAAAGGGGACCTATCATGCAAAATGCACTTTGTGATGTCTTTTATACATAAATATGTGTCCCCGGTGCGTCTGGGAACTCACGCATGGTCAGAAAATAAAACCCTCTCTCTTTTCCTCTGTACCCAAATCTTTTAAAAACGGATGTACAACGAGCGGATATAGATTTGCGGCCGATCTGACGTCAAATCGGAAAGTTGCTATCAGAAACAATGCCTGACGTGTTTTGGACATAATCTCGTCTTTGTTTATATTAGCATTGTGATAAACCCGCAAGACAAAAAGCATTTGAGCTCCATACTATTTCAGAAATAATCTTTGATGTGGTTTAGAACAGGATGGCGTTTTATCACAGCAGAATTTAACTTTATATCCTCTAGAATTCTGATCAGGCATTAGCTCCGCCTCCTCCTTTTTTTTAAAGCTAAGGACCCAAAATCTGCGTTTCTCTAACAGGGCTGCAAAAGAGGGGTATGAGCAGTATGAGGAATGGCTACAATGGGTGAACTGTTTGGTATTTTAAGCAAAAAACTTCACAGACATGTTTTGTATAGGTATGGCCCTACAATATATGTTTCCAATATGGCATAATAGGTCCACTTTAATTATATTATGTCAAAGGATTTCACATATTTGGTTCCACTTAATATTATTGCTTTCAACTAACCTGATACAGTTAAGTGACATTTGTTGACATGATACATTTAATTAAAGTGGACCTATCATGATATTTGAATAATATATTGTAGGGCCATAACTATATAGAGTGGTGAAGTCACGCCCATCTACTTCCGGTCCATGGGACCTTATTTCGGAAAAATTATGTATTGAAGTCAATGGAAAGAGAAAACGTATCTTTCGATCCCGTTTAAATTGTGCCACGAATTACACATGATGTTTGTCAATCTTAAAAAAATATTTCCATGTCAAAAAAGTCACAGTTTGTCGTAAAACTGTTGAAATATAAAACTATGAAAAATACGCAACTAGAAAGACTACAAATCCCAGAGTCGCGTAAGTGATGTCATAACTGATTTCACAATTGTTTTCCTCCGCTAAATATAAGAGATAGCTAAGATAAGATAACTTTAACAAGATGCCTGTGTGCTTAGTACCAGGCTGTAATCATACCAGGGTCTTGCTCGTTCTTTCGCTTCCCGTCTGATGAAAGGACCAGGAGTGGCTGGCTGGATCAAGTTAGCTACCTAGCTAGTAGCAAGCACGTTAGTTAGCATTACAGCCTTAGCCTTGTCATTTTTATTAGCCTTAACCTGAAGTAACATCAAGTAACCCAAAATGTTAAACAGTAAGAGTAGTAGTCATATTTCGTGAACCCTTTGAAGAGTACTGTCACACCGGTGTGATCATTCTATAATACACCATTTAAGCCCGGGGGAGAAATGCTAACGCTACATTAGCACCGGCGATCTGTTCTACTTCATGCTATCTGCACAAATGGTTGACATTAAAAAGATCAGGCAGTTCAGAGATAATCAAAGGAAGGCAGGCAGGCAGCTTTGCATGACATTCTTCTGGACGTGTTTCATTGTGGTGATAGTGAGGGTAGTCTATCACTTTTTTGACAAGACAGTAGTGACGGCCATCTTGGTGACGAGTGTTTTTGTGAGAGTCTGCGAGACCAGAGATGTAGTTCATTAAAGAGCATCTTGCAGGTTTTTTTTTTTCTACATTTATGCTTAAACTTGCTTGAATATTAAAATTAAAAAAGTGAATGTAGGATTTGATATGTTTTACGAGACATAAGGGCAGGAATTCAGAGGGAAAGGAGCAATTTTGAGCTCTGCTCTTAAAAACGGCTTTTTTTTAAGGTCATACGTCAAACGCGTCATATTACATCACAAAGGGTAAACATCTCCGCTCTCTGACCGCGGGTATAGTTAGTAGTTGCGTTGAGTTTAGCGTTTGTGTTTTAGTGAGCTGGTATTTTTCGGTAGTTTTACATTGTATTTCACCATTTGTAACCATGGTGCAGTATTGTGTTTGTGCAGGTTGCACAAATACCAGCCTGTCAGGACATCGAGTCCACAGTTTCCCTCACGGGAAAAGGACCGGAGCTAGCGTTCGTTCCTGGGTGCGTTGTGCATCCACCTCCCTGCAGCACATACTCTCCAAAGCTTTATCAGGAAACCGTATTACATCTCTCTCCCCCCCCCTTCGCTGCTCTCTCTCTCTCTCCCCTCCGGTACAAGGCACCGTAAGACGTAGTGTGGATTTGCATTAGGTAACGCTGTGGTGGCTGTCCTGCTCCAGCCGTCTCCTTTGTGTTTGTTTGTTTCCCCCTGTCTGTGTTGTTTGTGTGTGCGTGGTGGCTGTCACTCCTGGCTCCCGGCTCAACCTCCACTCACCTGGTGCAATCAGCTGTGCACCCTCCCAGACTACACACCTGCTTTCCATCAAGCAATTTATCAACGGAGGCTCCACAACCTTTCTCCGCCAGATCGTCAAGTATCAGCCGTATCTCGCGTCTCCCCTCCGGTACACAGCACCGTAGTGTGGAGTTGCATTAGGTAACGCGAGATACGGCTGATACTTGCGCATTAGTTTCTGTTATGGATCAGTATCAACAGTCCTGCCAGTAACGTTACTATATTATCAATGCTACTTTAGTTATAGCCTGATATATGATAGTTAACTTCACAATGTTGTGATGTGACGTTAGCTAACATTCTGTAGCTAACGCTGGTCACTCACAAAAATAGCTGCCCAGTTCTCCACTGGTTCTCCTCACACCACAGCTCAATTTCTCTCCGATGGCCGTTATTTCTTCTAATCCTTGGCTGCTCCTGGTCTCTTGGACGCCTAGCAGGCTCATAATTATAAGGTTGTGGTCCGTCATATGCATTCGAATATTCATGTTCAACTTCTTCTGTGTCTTCTGTGTCGAAACTAGCATTGGGATCCATGTTTATTAATACGTTACACCGGCCGCTCTCCCCCTTGTTTCCCCCTTGTTACGTCACACGCCGGAGGTCACGTGCCGAGGCTTTTTTATGCGGAAGTGAATATTTCTTACAAAAACGACGCCAGATGTCACTGTAGTGTATATTTCTGTATATTTAAAAAAAAAATCCAGTGTATTCATCATTTTCCTACACATTTATTCACAGGTGTCTTTAACCTGGAAGTTGCTCTTTAAGCGTTTCACACAAACAAATGTGTTACTTCACAGTTTTACGACACTTTTCTTTTTTTTTACTTGCAAAATTATCTTTTAAATTGACCAGCATCATATGTGTAATTTGTGGCACAATTCAAACGGGATCGAAAGATAATCTTTCTCTCTCCATTGACTTCAATACATAGTTTTTCCGAAATAAGGTCCCATGGAGCTCTCCCGGAAGGGAAAGGACTTTGCCACTCTATAAAACATGTCTGTGAAGTTATTTTTTCAAAATACCAAACAGATCATGCATTTTAGCCATGCCTTATTTTGCTCTATTTGCTGTATTCCAGCCCTGCCTTCACAAGGGCTGATTCTTTGGCAAATGAGCTGCAGCTGACCACGCCCCCCCTGCAAAGGAGGGGGGCGAGGCACGAGCGTCATGTTACCATGCTGTTACCATGCTGTTACCATGCTGTTACCATGCCATGCAACCTCTCATTCCCCTGATAGGTGGAGAGTTAGCAGGCAGAGTACTCAGTTTCTGACGTCAGAACAATATCAAATCTGGATCAGTCTGTATCAGATCCGTTGCAGCCTCGTTTTTAGAGATTTGGGTATGGAGGAAAAAAGAGAGGGTTGTGTTTTCTGACACTTGGTGAGTTCCCTGACACACCGGGGACACACATATTATATAAAGACGTACAAAAGTGCATTTTGCATGATAGGTCCCCTTTAAAGTCCACCTTTTAGTTTTTTCAGTGTACGTCACTATGCATAGTTAATCAAAAACGTTATATAGTAATACAAATAAATATGTTAATGCATGAATAAATATGTATGTATGTGTTATATGAGCGTAGCTTGCTTATGGTCTGTTGACACTTTGCCACAGCAGCATTGGCGTGAAGCCCCTCGATGTGATTGTTGTCATTTCTGGTTTATTTCCCCGTCCGGAGCGGACCCCCCCCCCAGCATCAAAGCTTCCAGCTGCTGCCCCTGGATGATATACTGCCCTGAGACCCTGCTCACCTGCACTCACTGCGTGTGAGTGGCTACTGTATCTGTTCAATAGACATTCAAAATGATATGGCCATAACAGATGCAGGTCATGAATCAAAGGTCTTAAACCACCCGGCTAGCTGATGCGTTCCACAGGTGCTACTGTCCCAACCTGCACACACAACACTGAGGCTGCACATAGAAACACACTCAGAGAGGAAGCCCCACCGCTCTGCTGCCTGCTGTGTCCTCTCTACCTGCTGCAGATCTACATCTGAGCCTCGCATGGACCACCACTGCTCCTGCCTTGTGTGAACTGAGCTTGTGAACGCGTTGACCCCATCAAATAAGAGAGGAAAAGAAAATGGGAGCAAAAATGCTGCACAGCATATCAAAGCATAACTCGTGTACCCTTTTACTGAGCCCAACTCAAATTAAAAAAGCATAAAAGTGCTCGAAAAATAAGGATCACACATGTTTCGAATATGCTGAATTTTAATTGATGGCAAATTGTGTTTTTGTATACGCCGGACTACGCATTGAAGTGGTTAGTGGTGTTTTATTAATGGACATAACATCAGGGGAGGAGAAAAATAATTGATAGCATTTGTGGTTGTTTTCAGGGGTTTCGGTTTGATAGGTGAACCAGTTTGATAGGTGAACCAGTTTGATAGGTGAACCAGTTCCCTCAGCTGAACTGGAGGGGGCACCTGTGATGCTGTTAAGTTCTTGAACTCAATGCAAGATACAGAGGGACAATAAGCGGCACACATGTACCAAAAATATAAAATCATGTAATATTTCACAAGTACCTGTCTGTGGTTTTCGAAGCCCTCAATCATTGATTCCCAGCCTCTCTGGCTGATCTCTAGTGTTGCAAAATAGTTTTAAACCAGGAGCCTCAAGGTCCCAGGTTCCAATCCAGCTGGGGACATTTGTTGCATCCCTCTCTGCTGTCTAAAGGGACAAACCATTTGTACATAATAATTGAATTAATTAAAAAGTAAGACCCCAAATAAAATCCAGGGGTCTTTGTGTGGAGTTGAGTTTTGATCAGTTTAACCAACAAGTTCATTTAAGAGGCTGAAAAGGCAAAAGTACTGTGTTAAACAAGAATTAGAGAATACATAAAGTGTTCTATTTTCTTTTCTTTCATTATTACTTGATTTCAGTTTCACATAAGTATGTTTGCAATTTGATATATACAATTCGTACTCCTACCACATCCCCCAACCATCCTACTAGACAAAATTATGAAATATTATTTTACATTCTTGAGGAAATTATGGGTCAGTCAGCTTAGAAGTTGACTTACTACCTCAGAATTTGGAATATGTGAGCAATAATTGTGGACTTCTGGTACCATCTCTTCTAGTAGTACATTTTCATCTGGCTTTTGTTTTTCCAAACCAAACAGCACTAGTGTACACATATGTACCATACATATGGTACATATGTGTATCTATATATCACACAGCTATAGATATACTATATATATAACTTTTACATTTTCGCAGGAACTTCATTCTAGAAACACTGTTATAGTGTTTAACTGTTAAACAAGAAGTTTGTGATTTTGAATAAGCAGTGTATCAAATAACTGTTGATAGGTTTGTGTTGTTTGTTTTGGTTTCCGAGGTGCTGGATGTGAAGTTTCTCTGCTGCAGAGTCTGAACAGCTGCTGAAGTGCAGCTCCCCGCTCCCCGCTGCTCTGCCAGTAAAGGACCACCGTACTGCTGCTGCCTCCCTCTGCTCTGGATGGGAGAAACAGAATCTCATCTGGGAAGTGGAACACCCTCGTTGAAAGCCCACCAAGGCCTGTTCCCAGTAACCCAGAGACGCCTGTTGGCACGGCATGAAACACATAGCTCGTAAGGGATTGGACCTGAGCTTTACTGCCTGGGCTCCTTACCCAATTAGAGCGGCTTGTGGAGGCAAAGCAAAATAGGGTGAAGTTTTTACAATGCCACAGGGGTCTGTAGAATGGATAGGCTCTGTGTTTGAGCATGGGGTCGGGGGCCGGGTGGGCTGGGGATCAGCTATTCCCAAATCTCTTTCATCACAGCCTGTCAGAGGAACCACACAGGTACGGAGCAGCTCTCCGGCCTCCAAAAGAAAAACTAATATTTCAATCAATTTGTTTACCCTGTCCTTTAAGTTTTACCTTCTCAAAATGTAAATCAGTAGTATATTGATGCACTCAAAGATTAGGAAAAGGAGACTGATGAAAAATCACAAAACTTTATTTTCTTTCATAGAGAATGTGATACAAAAACAGGACAAAGAAAAGATTACATGATAATAAATATCCAAGAAGTTAAAGCAAGATAAAAAAATAAATGACTCACCGTCAGAAAATGTGGTAAAATGGTTAATCAAATATATTACAACTTTGGATGATCCAAATCGACCCTGTTGCACTGCTTGTGCAAACCCCTGGACAGGTTTATGGATGCATTTACACCAACATTCAAAAAGTAAGAAATAATGGGTACATGTGTGAAGAAAGTGGAAATACTGTTAGCAAATGAAAGAATCAAAAGATTTGTGACACCTAAATCATGTCCATAAGATCAAACTCAACTGGTCTGTTTTTTGCTTCAATGCAGGTCTGCAACGTCCATTTCTGCTGGAGGCAGGAGAGGGCATGGAGGACCTCTGAGTCTGGGGGATTAAGGCAGCGAGAGGATCATGAAGGATGTCTCTTGTGTTGCATACAGTACATGGTAATTCAATCAACCAATGACATAACAAAAGCTCTGCAGACACACATATAAGACACAGAACATGAGACAAGGATCTCGGACATGAGGAACTCCTAAAAAACATCACTGCATGAATGTTCCATAGAGAACAGGATGTTGCAGTATAACATTATGTCCCTAACCCTGACCCTACTGCGGGCTGTTGGTGATCGCTTTAAGAATGTCACATGTGTTCTTGGAGATGACCTCCCTCAGCTTCCGTACACGTCGCGGGCTTGAAGCGCCCACGTAGCTCTCCGGCTGAAGCACTGCCATGCCGTCGTTCGCGTTGCCCATGATGATGACCTGCCCCTCAGCGGCAGCGCCCGTGATGTTGGGGCAGGGGCAGTTCCAGTCCATGTTGAGGAAGGTGACCTCCAGAGGCTCCTTGCCAAAGAACCGGAGACCCATCTTCTCGTCCTTTAGGATCTCCTCCACGGTCACGAGGGCGTGGCCCGAGTCCGTCTCCTCCGTCAGCTCTGTCATGCGGCCCAGGATGACGAAGTCGCTGCGGCAGAAGCTCGTCACCATCTTGCCCCGCGGCTTGCAGGCCTTGCAGTGGTGGTTTTTCGGGTAGGGGCACATCTCCTCGCAGGCTTCTTTGGATTCAAAGTTGTTGTTGTTGCCCTCACAGCCTCCGTAGATGAAGGACTGGCACTGCAGTAGGGTGCTGCTGTAGGCCCAGCGTGGCTCGTAGGCCTTGCAGGGGCCCTGCAGACTGAGGAGGCCGCAGGGACCGGCCAGCTCGGGGCCGCAGCACTGCATACACTCCTCGTACGTCTCCAACATCTTCCTGGGCTGTGGGCTGTTGCTGCCGTGGCAGTGGGTGAAGGAGAAGCAGTTGTTGGTCTTGGACTCGTAGTACCAGCTGACTCTCTCCATCTCGCTCCCACAATCCTCTGGGTTATCAGGCGGTTTTAGACACTCTTCAGACAGGCAGCGGGTCACGTTCCCTGGGTCAGGGGTCTTGGGTGGCTCTGTGGGCAGGACAGAGAGCGGGTTGTTGACCTTCACAGATCCAGAGGGGTTCTGAGCGGTGCAGATGTAGACGCCTGAATCCTGCGGCTGCGTGTTGTGGATGACCAGCTGCCCGATGTTGGTGACCACCATGTTCCCACACACGTGATTGGGCCTCATGGCCACCCTCTCCAGCCCCTCCGGCAGCTGCTTCTCCCAGCTGATCTCAGGTCGGGGGCGGCCTGTCACGTCACACAGGAAGCTGGCGGTGTCGCCCACTTTGACGGTCTGGTGAACCGGGCTGCTGACAACCATGGGAGGCTGAGGCTCGGTGGGAGTGGGAGGGGTCACCGGAAGAGGAGCAGTGGTTGGGCGCAGAGTGGTGGCCTGGGGCAGCGAGGGGCTGGTGTTGGGCCAGGTGAGGTGGAAGCGGCAAGTGACCACAGCCAGGCTGATGCCCTTGGAGCACGCCTCTGCGTCCATGTAGCACTTGTTGTAGTAGGTCATGCCATCAGAGGCACAGGTGAAGTGCGGTTCCCTCTCGCAGCGGTCCCGGCACTTACACACCGGCTGGCCGTCCCAGATGTCGCACTCAGAGCCCTGCTGGTTGCACATGAAGCTGGCGCAGGAGGCCTCCTTTGGCATTCCCATGGGGCCTTTCTTCCCGTCCAGATAACGGGCTGCCACACAACTCCGGTTCCCGCAAACATTCTGGCAACACCTTTCAAAGGATTCACACTCCTGTAAGAGGAGAAGAGAGTTGGAGATGAAGGGAAGTATTTGGAAAGTATTTGGAATGTATTGGAAAGTATTTGGAAAGTATTTTTAAAGTATTTTTTAAAAGTATTTTAACAATGAAACATTTAAAAAAAAAAAACTCATTACAGTTGAGAGCAGAAATTGAAACAGAATATTTAAATAGTACTTATAATACAAAAAAGTGCATGCAAAATACTTTAAACAAACAGAAGAGTTAATTCTAAAATGTAACTTTAATGTATTTACCTGATCAGATACACACTCTCGGGTGCAGGTGCTCATGGCATCCACCCACAGGTTAGGGTTCATGTCATTGGGGCAGATCCCCGGGTGTGAGTAGGTGATATGCGGCAGAACTCCGACATTGACACACCACACTGACACACACACCAGGAACCAGATCCAGCGTGGAAACAGCATCCACCACATATCCAGAGCGGGACACAGCTCCGTCAGCGCGGAACAGTTTTTAGTTAAAGGTTTCTGTGATCCAACAGTAAAAGTCTTTGATTATAAAAGTTAGTGAAAACGATGGCAGAAGTCAAGAGCGCATCACACGTGTGTGAGTCTGCGAGGCAGGACGCCGTGTGTCAGCTGATCCGGTTTGGAGATGCTCTATTTATTCTAACGATCTGCAGCCATCGCCGCTAACATGACTCGCATCATGACAGATATGAGTTGCTCCTGAGATGTTGGAAGAAGCTTTACAGTGGTGCACTTTGGGCTGGCGCTGGCGGGGCACCTGCCTGTTAAAAGGATTGCTGGGAGCCCCCTTTTAACCCTTTGCGCGCTCCAGCGCCATTGTGCGGAAAGACGCACGGAGATAAGAGACTCACAGGCAAACTGTTATAAAACATACACAGGCTATTATTTGACGATTGCACGAATTAAAACTGAGGATGTTTAAATCCAACCGTGATTCTGGGAGTAAACACACGAAAGAAAGACAGCATGTGTTTTATGATTTGAGTAATTGTTGTGTAAATGACGCTTAACTTTAGTTTGAATATGAACTATTTTGTCATTATATTATTTTCCCGTTTAATAAAAGCCTCGAAAACATTACTCCTGTTTTCAACCATACCGATTAAAAAGAATAGGCCTATACATTCAGTCTTCTTTACATTTTTAAGTATGAATTATTAAACGGATTATCCAAAGCAAAGTGCATTCAACCATCAAACTTCAAAACAAGAATCCTAAAAGTACACGGGATTTCAATAGTGATACTGCATTAACATCCAATAAGTCAAACATTTCTAACTGCTACGAAGTATTTTTTATTATTGCTACAACAAAATCCGTTTCAGAGGTTTGTGCATTTAACCAGCCATGCACAAATATTCTGTCTACATTTGATCCCTTCTATTGGACACAAAAGTTGATACATGTTGTTATATGTACTTTCTATTCCAGACTAAATATAAGAAGATATGCTTAGCAAACATTGGAAGGTATTACCAATATCTTGCACATTATTATGTTTTGTCAAACTCTTTTACAACTATAATTCATCTTACAAACTGAGGAATTAGCAATTGCACAGGTTTAACAAAATAATATAAAGTGAAATAATTTCAAATGAATACCTATTTATACTTATACTCCTCAGTTTACAGTTCATAACCTTCGATAGTTTAGGGGCAAACACACTAGAATGTAATGAAATCTAACTGCATGCATTTAGAGGAAAACTGTTAAAAACACATTTAAGGATAACATGTTGATGTTCCTGTAACACTGTAATCATTTTAGTGTATGGGTCATCCATGTAGCTCTTCTTAATGCTTATTCAACTGGTAGTACTAGGTTAAGGTTTGAATAACTGTGTATTGAAAGTAATACATCAATAACACCTCAACAGTTTATTATAAATACACTATTGCAAACACATATTTATAACCTTGTATTTAACACATTGTTATGGAGTGTTTCCTGTCTAAACATGTGACGAGTGTGACTGCTGCCACACAAACACTTCCATTCTTAACCAACTTTCAGCCGTGTACCTAAATCTTACAGCAGTTTATACATGCTCCACATTCTACAAAGCATGTCTTTGTAAACAGGATTATTTATGTCAATACAACCACTTTGCATGGATTTACAGAAATCTCAAGAAGAACAAATTCCCCAAAGACTGGACGGACTGGCAGACAGCATTGCATCGACAAAACTTACTTGAAGCATTATAAAATGTTTTAATTTGCGAACTGGCTTCATTGTGGACTTAAAATAGCAAACTCAACCTTGAGTACACCCCTATTCAAATGTATCTGGTAGGCCAGCAGAGGTGAGGTGAGGACAATACCAGTTAAAACACCGTTAAGATCTGTTGATGTTCTCCAAAGTGGGCGTGTGCGGAGCAGAGCATTTAATGAATGAAGGTGTAATTATGATTCCTTTCCTGTGTAAACCTCTTCCTTTGGTCGCCTCCACAGTTCAGCTGAGGACAGAGGAGCTATTAGTCTGCCTTCCAGTGCAATAACAGCGGGCTCATACTGTGGATTTGTGCTCATGAAGTGTTTCTGCGGGACATTGTTTGTTCTCAATGGTGATTTCTGTGTGTGTGCATGACCAGCAATAAATAAAACCTGTTTATCTGAAGCCTGCAGAGCTTCCAGTCTCAATCCTAAGAAGGATTACATTGACTCTTTTCCCCCGCCAATGACAAACAACTGCACACATATGATTAGCTATATCAGCTTATTTCAACAGCTATTTACTGTATGGCCGGGTCTTTCCTGTGATTTACAACACCCAACATTCTTCGAGTTCTGTTTTCTGGTCTTTTCCTAACAATCCAGCTAACAAAAGTCCTTATTAACATATACACGTTTCATAAGATACATTTGAAGGGTTTAATAAAAATATAAATATATCACATCTCCAGACAGGAAGAAGCTGGCTCACCTCACATCACCTGTCATGCACAAACTCTTTGTACGGGGGAGAAATGAATAAACTTGTCAAAGCAGTGAAGATGGATACATCTTGGGGCTACAAATATGTAAGAAATTATTTCTTCCCTCAGGAAAGCGTCAATAGGAACCCTGAAAAGCACAACATCGTCCAAAAGCCCTCCCTCAGACAAGGGGTTATTTGAGGATTCGAGCTTCAAAAAAATAAACCGCCTGGAGAAACTTTCATAGTAGATTCTTATGCAATTTGGAGAAAAATAAAAGCCCACACCAGTCAATTAAGACAAAGTATAAGGTGTAACTTGCAAGTTTCTGGTAAGACAATCACAACAGCTCCAAAAGTGTAGCTTAATTGCTTGATAATTAACTTAAGCTAATTATCAAGCAATTAAGCTACACTTTTGGAGCTGTTTTACCATACTGTACCAGCTTATATACCAAATATATAACTAGGCCAACATACCAATGGACTAAAAGTGTCAGGGAGACGCATTCACGCCAGGAAAAGATGCTAAATGACCCCAAAGAGACGCTACACACAAATTATATAATCACAAAGAGACATAAGAAAGGAAATATGCTAAATCACTACAAACAGTCTCAAATCACAAAGACACGTGGGAGATCCCCACAACGACAGTTTTCCTCTAATGTAGGAGACATGGTGCAGCATTTTGCTAGTGCCCTCTGACTCATAATCCGCCTATGGTACCATGTAGTGTGCATTTATGTAATGATTGGTTTAGTTTGGTTGTTTTCTGTGTCAATTACAATCTACATATACACAAAGTCACTCCAACATGATACTTAGACATGCAATATATTGATAACATATGCATAAGCATGGCAGAGGAAAAAACGCTAAAAGAAAAACATATTGTTAGAAATGTATTGATGTAGATTTAATTATTTTCTTGCCAGAAGTTACATGACAAGATCAAAACCATTCAGATAAATACCAAACTACAGCATGCAGCCAGTTAGCTTAGCTTAGCATTTAGCCTGAAAGCAAATGTAACAATGGGATGTAGGCCTACCGTGTAAGCTGGCTTTAAGCTTGACAGACATGAGAGTAGTATACATCTTCTCAGAAAGCAAACAACTTCCAATTAAGTCCTTAATAATTAGAATGTCTTGTACTCTAATGTTGTAAACAAAAACTCAAAAATATAAGGCAAGGCAAGGCAATTTTATTTATATAGCACTTTTCAGCACGTCGCGATTCAAAGTGCTTTACAAAATAAAAACAAAAGACATTTAAGAACAAATACAGCATAAATACATTATTAAATGGCATTTAAAAACAGGCATAAAAAGCAAAGATAATGAAATAAAATAAATAAATAAACACAGCAGGTACAGAATACATACAAGCATGGACAAGTTTTTCTAAATCCTGTTGCGACATTAGTTTTTCAATCCTTGATATATTCTTCAGGTGATATGCAGACCTAATAACTGTTGTAATGTGACTGTTAAAATTCCGGTCTGAGTCCATCACTACACCCAGATTTCTTGCTTTGTGAGTTACTTTGTAGTCTGCCGACTGAAGCTCTGCGATTACTTGAAATCGGTCCTTCTTTGCTCCAAAAACAATGATCTCAGTTTTTTGTTTGTTCAATTGGAGAAAGTTCTGAGTCATCCAATCAGTGATGCTCAGTGTTCCAATCGGAGAGTAGTCTCCTGGTGTAATTTAAAAATAAATCTGGGTGTCGTCTGCATAGATGTGATAGCTCTCTCTTTTTAATAATTTCAGCCAGAGGTAGCAAATAAATATTAAAAAGCAAAGGTCCTAAGATGGAGCTTGAGGAACCCCGCATGACATATTTATCAGGGTTAATTTGTAATTGCCTATTGAGGCAAAGTTTGTTCTGTCCTTTAAACTAAACCAGTTTAGAGCTGTTGCTGAAACTCCCACCCAGTTTTCAAGACGGTCTAGCAATATGTTGTGGTCAACAGTATCAAAGGCAGCGCTGAGATCTAATAATACTAACACTGATATTCTGGCACTGTCTGTGTTCAAATGGATGTCATTTAAGACCTTAACAAGTGAAGCCTCAGTGCTGTGGTTAGGTCGAAAGCCCGACTGAAACACATATAAGGTACCATTTAATTTGTTCTGTAACAAATGAGTCAATTGCCTTGCTTGTGGGTTTGTTTTCTTATCTAGGCCTACCTCACAAGAAACCTCATTTATTATATAAAAGATGGCAAGATCAAAAGATGGTTAAAAAAACACTTGTTGTTATTTTCAAAATTAAATATATGATAGATCTTCATTAGGTTTAGACGAGAAGAATTGCTGACATTTGAAGCTACAGCTAGCGGCTGCTAACAATTAGGGAGAAATTTAACCATGATATTACCAAATGTAACACAAAAGGGATTAAACAAACAAACAAAGAAAAACATGTTTAAGCTAGAGTGCAGGAATTCTACACATGAATGACCGTCCGTTATTTAAGCATTTCACAAAATGCCTTACTAAGCCCATAGCCGATAAGCTAAGCACACCAGTTGCTAGCTTTAGCTTTATTTAGTGTACAGGTATGATGAGAGTGATTTTGGCTTCTTACTGTAGCAAGAAAGCTAATTTGTGCACTCCCAAAGAAGTTGAACTAGCCTTTTCTTTTGTCCTTTTTTAACATTTGAAGTTTAGCTAGTTTGAATATAGCAAAAATAATATCCAGGAGACCAGTCAGGTTGGTATCGGCAGACAGACATTGAGCAACATTGAGGCAAGAAAGCGCCGTGCTTTGTCTGAACTCTGCTGAAGTTGTTTTCAAACTTCCACCCACTTCTGGTAAATTGCGCCTGCAGCAGAAACCGAAAGGACAAGTCATCAGACGGCCAGAGACAAGCCTCAATGCCATTTCATGTAGCTGCCCCAGGGCAGGTAAATTACTGAGCATCCTGGCAGCAAGCACCCATTCATCCCTGGTTATCAGCATCCGATAGTTTTGGCATGTTAGACAAATAGTATGTGTACGCCATCAGTAATTGGAGGGACATTGATAAATGCTAACCGCAGCTTCTCTAGAACAGCAAGCCACAGTGTGTGTGTGTGTGTGTGTGTGTGTGTGTGTGTGTGTGTGTGTGTGTGTATGTGTGTGTGTGTGTGGTTGGGGCAGGAGACATCTTGCCAGAGATCTGAGGTGAACTACTCTTCTTAGTCCTGCCATGGTGCTATCCTGTGTGGTGTCAGATGAAATGCCAAATTAGGGGTGAAAACATTCTGCTAACTTCCTTAGTGAGGTCCACAAGTTCACCATAGAAGACTGCATATGTTATGGTGTTGACTGGAGACTGATGTTCTTCTAGTGGACCCCTGATTGTCTGTGAGCGCACTCTAGTGGATGAGTGGAATAATGACACTCTCATTTTCAAATGATTTTGTTTCTTATAACTTAGCACATACTGTACACACCAAGTTAATGGTTTTACTACCATTGCTCTCAAATGAAACAGCCTTACGTTTGCTAGGTGTGCCTTATAAAATGGAAATTAAGTAATTCATCCCTGTTTGATCATAGAATTGGAGGATGAAACCCTCTTTAATGGTCATACATATACATGCTGACAGCGCACACAGTGAAATGTGTTCTCTGCTTTTAACCCATCCTAGTGCCAGGAGTCTAGTACTTGGAGCAGTGGGCAGCTATTGTACAGCGCTCGAGGAGCAATGGGGAGTGAGGGGGGAAGGGGGTTGTCCGGTGCCTTGCTCAAGGGCACCACGGCAGGGCCCAGGAGGTGAACTGGGACCTCTCCAAGTAGCAGTCCACACTCCATATAAAGACAACTGACAAGTGAATATTTTATATCATCCATTTTGATGAATGCATCTTTCTTAGACAGTTTGTGGCGGCACGGCCATCTTTGGAGTATAGCGTCCATAGCAAAAGCAGCCGCCATCAATTTGCATTAGCTTTTACTGATCATCTTTTAGCTATTTTGCATCCAAAACGAATTAAGTATGTGCAATAGATAAATGCCCTTACAAAGAGAAGCTCATCAAGGAGGCAAAGGAGTTATTTTCCTAGATTAAAGTTAATGAATTACATGTCACTTGTTAGATGCTTTTATCTAAAGCGACTTACATACTCAATACAGTGGACAATCCCCACAGGTGCAATTTGGGGTGAAGTATCCAGGGACAAATCAACATGCTGATTGCAGCAGGGTTTGAACCTGTGACCTCCTGATACGAACACCAATGCACAACCCACTACACCACACGCCACCCAAATGAATACAATTAAAAGAATAGACCGTTCGTTGTTACTGAAGTCGTCGACTCTGTTTTTTTGCACTTGCAACACTTGCAGTCTAGTGCTGATGTTGGCTACATCTTCTACGTAACTTCCATGTTGAAAACAAAAAAGATAAAAAGCAATGTTCTTTTTCTTATTTTATTTTGTTGGTCGTGGAATATGAGGGTAAAAGTTAAGCAACTTTGCTTGCCGTACAGGTTCAGTTCACGTTGAAGCACATTTGGCCAAACGGTGGTACTACAACTTCAGTGTCAGTCCGTGACGTCACTTGGGCTCAAATCGATTTTTTGATTGGGGAAAAATGGATAATTGTTTCGCTTTAACTAAATCAACTACCCAGTACGAAGACTCTTATAGACCTTATTTCAATCATTAGAGTCTAAAAGTTGCAAAATGACCCAGGGGCGGTTCTAGGGGGGGGGGGGGGGGGCAACGGGGCCAGTGCCCCCCTAACACTGACTTTGGACGCCCCTGTGGCCCCCCTGAAAATGAAAAATGTATGATTAAACGATTTCTTGGCTGATGGAATAGTCGGACCCATTAGAGCTTAAAACTGTAACTATAAGTATCTGAAATAAATATGTGTACCAATAACTGTATTGCATTGTTTTCTTATGCACAATTACTTCATACTGTCTCTGTCTTTTTCGCCCTGCATTTATTGTGCCCCTCTCAGAAAATAAATGGCCCCAGCCTGCCCCCCCCAGTCAAATTGGTCTAGAACCGCTACTGAAATGAGCTAAAAGCAGAATCCAGAGATCCGTTCTTGAAAATGAGGACTTGAGGCGGGACTTAAGCAAACACAAGGGCCCAAGCTTTAACAGGTAGTTTTGCTCCAAAGTCAGGCCATTTTGTAGTGATGGGAATTACGGCAATTTGAAGGGAGCCGGATCTCATGGCTCCGTTCCTTTCCAAGAGCCGTTCAAAAGAGCCGTTTTTTTTTAAGGGGGCGGGGTTAACAGGTTTATCTGCGAAATAATCACCAGGATAATGATTGACTGTATTGCCAGAAATCTACTTTAACTCACAGAAAAATGTATAACTTGCTACATCTCTCAGCCAGCCAAACTGCTACTCAAGCAGCATGCATTGGTTATGCCATCATCTATGGCAAATTTGCTTTCAGGAAAGCAAGTTCTTTGAAAGGCGAGTGGATCTATGGCAGGCAGTGAACCAACGATAAAAAGAGCGGCTCTCACCAAGTAGGACTCGGTTCCCTTCATTCGTACCAAAGAGCCGTTCAAAAGAATCGGATTGTTCGTGAACATCACATCACTACCATTTTGGTTTCATGCGCCACTGAGGTATACTGTATCCATTTCTCTTTGTACATCCATGGATCAGTGTATAGGTTGCAGTCGATGTTATCCTCCAAAGATGGCCAACTCTCTGTTGATGTAATCACATTCCTATACCTTATTGTATTATAATTGTCAGTCTCTGCAAGTTTTTGGAGTCACCACTACTCTTTGGTTATGTGCATTCCACTTTTAATGTGCAATATGTTTGGTGACCCTGAGATTCAGTATCATACCAAGACGGCACACAAACATTGTTCTTCCATTTTTTTTAATAAAGGCTTTATCATCTTTCATATTTTGGTAGTACAGAGTTCAAGTTTCAATAGATTTGGTTCACAAAAGAATCACATTAAACTGAGCAAACTTCCCTAAGATTAAACAATTCTTTAAAAAGTAGCTTAAATAATGGTACAGTACAAAAACAAGTGGGTTTATCACAAAAGGAGTGTTGTTTTTCTTTTGAGGAAAGTAACAGTGGCACAATATTTTTATCTGTAGAAAAAAAATAAAAATAATTAAAAAGTTCCTCCTTTTTCTGTTGCTGTTTGTTTTGCAGCAGTCAGCCGATTAGAAAAGTATACATTCACTGGCTTTCTTTATCCCACTAGCAGAAGGCACTAAACAGCAGGCTTGGATCAACTAGTACTTGCACATATGGCTTGTTTATCCTTATGAGATGCCAAATGGACATTTCTTTGCCACAAAAAACAACACATTCAGTGCAAGAAACTTAAGACAATCACAGAATATGTACATTTTGCTGATACGGGTTTAGAAAACACTACAACTGTTTGCAATGGCTAATTGATCCAAGTCTGCAGAGGAGGCTTCATTCAAAACCAGCAGTGAGTGCCCTGAAAAGAAATACCAAATTCACAATAAAAGGTACTCTTCAGCTCCACTGCCAGGTTTGAAATGCAAAGTCACACTGAACTGAGCTCATCCTCAACCCTGGTTTGTAAAAATTGGGACGAAAGGCAGTTCTACTGCGTCAGGCCTGCGTCTTTAGCCATGCCATAAAAGATTCCTTTCTGTGATAGGAGGTTTGTCGGAGTGTCAAACTCTGCTATCCGTCCCTTGTCCAACACCAGCACTCTGCAAGGAGAAAGAGGAGAGCATGAGTCATTTACAAAACATGGATACTTTTCACAGTTTGGATTATTGGCATGACCACGATATTAGCAAAGCAGGCAGTACAAGGTTCACATAGTATACAATCCAAATGATAGATACACATACGCATACACAATGTGGCAAATGGATGAACATTTGAAATGACCAATTAAGCATTATTTGATCGCCCAAATATATATACAGTACATATACACATTACATAATTAATGGCTTGTTATTATGCAGAGAAAGGTTGTCTATTAACATCATTTTCGTGATTGTTTAGTGATTTTGTTGTTATGTTACCAACATCTCTAACTCATCTGTCTCCATTTTTGTTGTGATTCATTGTTTGTTTGCCAGGTGAGGAAGTTGTTTTGTACTGTTGGTTTCTACTGGATGAGATTTCCTCACACTGAGATAAGACAGGATGAAGTAAAATAATAAAGGATTCTTAATGACAGTAAGCATTCGCTTCTCTATATTTTCTAAAAGCGAACCAACACAGAATATAAATATTTTAAGTTTGCTTGGTTTATCATATTATTTACATGTGTCATTACTGCCAATGTTTTCACATTATTCCACTGATCTACGGTTAGCTGTAACATGCCAATAAATGTTGCAGTGTGTCAAATATGCAGGTTTTAAGATACAGAAAAATGCGTTGCCATTTTAAAAAGTGCCCCCTGCGTGTCTCTTTGACCTGAAGAATACACGCAGTGAGCTTCGGTGAGATAGACTCAATGTTTGTGTGCCCTTCACAACCCAGAATACTTTAGGATCACTAAGGAGCTTTGAAATCTGATTTGTATCATTGTTCTGTGTTTACTAAGTTAAACTGATTGCTGTTGATGGATGCATTAGATTTCAAGGTTTACTTTAAAGTTTAAATTGTAAAGTATTTATATATGTTGAACCTTGTGTAATCCATGATTGTGTTGAGCCTGTGAGCGATGGTGAAGACGGTGCAGTCCTCAAACTGAGTCCTGATGGTGGACTGGATGAGGTCATCTGTCTCCAGGTCGATAGCAGCTGTAGCTTCATCCAGGACGAGGATCCTCGTCTTCCTCAGGAGAGCCCGAGCCAAACACACCAGCTGCCTCTGGCCCACACTGAACATAAATAAAGAGCACACAACATGTGAAACACAGCGCTACAGAGAACAATCAGTTTGTCTGCTAACATCCATGCATTAAAAGCTGCTGTATCTCCCCTCCGTACAAACCTGAGGTTCTCTCCTCCCTCGGAGCACTCCAGCTCCAGTTTGGCCGGCTGGTTGCTCACAAACTTATGGAGGTGAGAATGTTCCAGAACCGCCCACAGCTCTTCATCACTGTACTTCTCAAAGGGATCCAGGTTCATCTTCAGTGTGCCAGAGAACAGCACAGGCTCCTGCAACAGGCAAATATTTTCAGGCTTGAAACATAACAGACAATCAGAAAAAGGCCCAACGAGAGATATTATATATTTTGGATTGTAGTAGTTTAAGTCGCTTCTAGTCAGTAATCCGTAGAGAACCAACAGTACAAACAATTTCCGACTACATTTGACATATTTTGTTAGGAAAAATTGAGAAATGCTCATATTCACTCCCAGAACACAAGATGAAGTCTTAAAAAGGACTAGTTTTGTCTGACCAACAGTTTAAAAAAAACGTCAAGGAATCATTTTCCTTTTCTGATGGGAGTAAAATGAGGAGATAGATAGCAAGCGCTTTAGCCAGAGCTAGAGCTAGCGCGGTGGGTCTGATCCCAGACTGCTCCAACTATTTGCCGGGTCAGTAAACGTTATGTTCCTGGCTGAATCGTTAGTTGCTAACTGTAGGTCTGATTCCAATGCCTCCTCTCTCAGCAAAGTTCTCTCCTAGCGAGGAGGAGGGATGCACTAGCTTGCACATATTTGTCTTGTTTGATAAACCATAAATTCAACGAATCCAGTGCCAGTATTGATATTTCTCACCTGAAGCTTTCATAGGGATCCTAAATGAAAAAGATTAGTGATATAATGCTAACATTTTTGAGAGGTAAAGGTTCTGTGAGACAATGCAAACTAGGGATCGACCGATATGGCTTTTTCAAGGCCGATACCGATTATTAGTAATCAAGGGGACCGATAACCGATATTTGGAAACGATGTACATTTGCAGAAAATCTGAAAATCTTGGTGTCAAAATGTAGAATAACACAACTTCTTTGAAAGGCCTTTTTATGTTTAATGAACTTTTCAACATCTTAAAACTGGTTTTCTCTCTGTGACCCTGAGTAAAGTAAATGAAGTAAAAATAAAATAAAAACTACTAAAACTTGTTCTGAACTTCTGATATTTGAGTCTCACTCATTTAGTAGTCACAATTCAGCAGCACCAGATTGTGGTGCAGAAAGCAGAGTTGTGCGAGGCTCCACTAGTCGTCCCAGTCGTCACAGCGCGTCCCAGTTTCTCC
This sequence comes from Notothenia rossii, assembly GCF_949606895.1. Classification (NCBI taxonomy): domain Eukaryota; kingdom Metazoa; phylum Chordata; class Actinopteri; order Perciformes; family Nototheniidae; genus Notothenia; species Notothenia rossii. The sequence continues at coordinate 22,418,732 of NC_136910.1, forward strand.
GCTGCGAGACGCTACCCGCCCTTGTAACTGGAAAACTGATAGAATTGGATCATAAGATCGTGGTGTTTTTGCAACTTCAGCATAGGGTATTGGGATGTTTATTGAACTTCGGCTTTCAACTGATTTACCTTCGAAACACCGCTCACTGCTGCTGCTTGCCTCTGTCTGTGTCTGCGATCTTTCGCACCTGCCTGTAATCTGAGAAGGTTCCGCCTCTCTGGCTGGCTGCAGCCCGGAAAATCTTCAGTGTTGATTGACACTTCAGTAATAGCTGTGGGCGGGACATTGCTCGTGAACAGTGGTAACTGCAGCCAGAGAAACGGCCGCATCAAAGCCAAAGTTTTATTGGCAATTTGATAATAAAAAAAAAGGCCGATAATCTGTAAAATGCGGAATATCGGCCTCGATAATCGGCCAGGCCAATAATCGGTCGACCCCTAATGCAAACCAGTGTCAGTGCCATATAAAGCAAATGTATTCCTTTTGTTCACCCATAACTGTTTTATTAATTCCGTTTCCCTTAAGCTATCAGAGTTTCCAAGTGCATTTTATTTTCACTATGCTTAATATTTGATATCTCAATGGCAAAAACATTTTCTCTGACATATTGTGAGGAGTGTGTGCACGTGTGTACCTGTGGAATGATGGTGAGCTTGGACCTCAGGTCGTGCAGGCCTATCTCTGAGATCTTCACGTCGTCGATGGTGATCTCTCCTGCTGCAGACTCCAGCAGTCGGAACAGGCAGAGCGTCATGGAGGACTTCCCAGCTCCTGTACGACCCACGATACCAATCTGTGGACACACACACACACACACACACACACACACACACACACACACACACACACACACACACACACACACACACACACACACACACACACACACACACACACACACACACACACACACACACACACACACACACACACACACACACACACACACACACACACACACACACACACACACACACACACACACACACACACACACACACACACACACATTAGTGGACCTTGTTGACCCATTATTGCTTACTGATGGCCACACTAAACCCCCCCCACCTTCTCTCCTCCTTTCACGCTCAGTGTGAGGTTCTTTAGGACGAGGTCCAGTCCCTCTCGGTACCGGACGCTGTAGTCGTGGAACTCTACATTCCCCTTCATGGGCCAATCAGCTGGGGGCTTCTTGTCCTCTATCTCCCAGGGGGCCTGTGAACAGAAGAGCAGCATTTCAGACCAGGAACACTTTCTGAACAACTCATCAGCCTGTTAGCAGAACTTCAAATGACTTCTGTGTGTGAGTCAGAGGCAGAGCTGCCAAACATTTATTTCCCCTCTGAGACACGCTGGATGCTCCAAACAAAAGCTTTCACAAACAACTATAGCAGTTACTGTATACATGGAGCACACACTGTGATGGCTGCTGAAAAGTAAGAAGAAAGTACACTGTGTACAGTGAACGTGCCATGTTTGTCTTGTATAACAAAGGGGCTCTTGTTGGCACCAGGTAATCTAACATTTCTGGATCTGGTTATAGTTTATAGGTTTTGTTGAGAACATGACTTGGCAGCAGGACAGTTTTTTGGAATGTGGTTACATTCCTCCTATTTAACTGCCGCACAAAGCCAACACTATTTTACTGCTGCAAGCAAACACATGAACAAGCCAACTTCTCTGGAATACTAGAAAGTGACAGAAGTGGACACACACACACACACACACACACACACACACACACACACACACACACACACACACACACACACACACACACACACACACACACACACACACACACACACACACACACACACACACACACACACACACACACACACACACACACACACACACACACACACACACACACACACACACACACACACACACACACACACACACACACACACACACACACACACACACACACACACACACACACACACACACCTCTGTCTTGGTCTCAGAGTATTCCTTGACCCGCTCCACTGCTACGATGTTGCTCTCCAGATCTGAAGTCATCCGCACCATCCAGTTCAAAGACATGGTCACCTACAACAGAACGAATGTTGAATAGTTAAATATAACCTAAATTGTATTAACTAAAAATAATAATAATAATAATAATAATAATAATAGTAGATACATGGTTCAATTGGTTAAGTACAAATTCAAGACAGGTAACATTAGCAGAAATAGTGGTGGATAAATGGTCAAAATAGCTAGCTAACCATTAAAGACGAATAGAATAAAAAGATACAAATGGTGGATGAATGTTAAAATAACAACAAAAAAAAAGCTAGATAAATGGTTTGATTAGTCAGGAGTTAACGTCAGCTTAAACAGTAAGCTAAAAGTACATTAATAGTGAAAAAGCTACATTCGGTGGATAAATGGTCAAAATGGCTAAAGGAATAGGTGAATGGCTAAAGATAACGATAGTAGATAAATGGTTGTAGAAGCAGGGGTGCACACAACTTTCTCAGTGAGGTACTCAGATGAGTACCTGGAGTCAGTGTTTGGTACTCCAACTTCCGGCTCCCCTCAAAGTTCCCATGAAGCCCTCTGTATCGCGAATGTCAGCGGGTGGGGGTGCTAGTGGAGTATGATGAAGCCCTCTGTATCGCGAATGTCAACGGGGGGGGGGGGGGTAGTAGTAGAGTGCAGAGCTTCGTGACCACAGAGCGTGTGAACGTTGTGATCAGCTGTTTTAGCGCAGTGCTGCTGTACAGGCCGACGTTAACAGCAGCCCTGTCTGTGCACACGGAGACCAACTCCGTCGTCCGATGATCTAACCGCCTTCTGGAAAAGCTTCACATATACATCGGTACGCAAATGCGCTTTGTGACACAAGTGACGGTACGCATTTCAGATTGTTGCCGCGCATGCGTACCTGCGTACCACTTATGTGCACCCCTGTTTATAAGTTACCACTTATAGATGGGCAACATTAGCTACCTTTGTTAGGACTTATACACATACTGTAACTAACTTCAGCTGCTGATTTACATTACTTGTTAAAAAAAAAGGTGAAATCCTGCAGATGGATTTAGTTGCAGCAGTTAGTTGTACCTGCAGAGCGTAGGACACTGACAGACCCACGAGGCCCGGGTTCAGATTCTCCTTTCCAATCACAGCAAACAGAGCAGCGAACAAAACGATGCAGTTCCCAATGAACTCGATACGTACTCCCAGCCACCTGTGGGACACAATATACATACATTATTAAAATACTTCATGCATCTGGTTGAAAGTTCAATTATCATGTTTATGTTTTGATGAAAACTAGAAATCTGGAATGACATTCAATGTAAACCTTAATTAATACTGACATCTTGACTATCATTAAAACCAGTTATGATTTTCAGGAGGTTATTAAACTTAATTGCTTGATTATGTTTTAATTAAGTGCATACATATGACCACATGTATTCATCTGGTAGCATATATAAGCTAATGGTTGCTTCTGTTCAATACTGATTGTGGATTACATCAATCCAGCTCATAGTCATACCCATATTAAAACAAAATATAACAATTAAAATGCAATAAAAATCATGTTCTCAGTTTTAATTGATTCATTTTATTTATTTCGTATTAGCTACACTAATGTATTGTTATAACTATGTCCTCCGGGTCATATTTTGGTCGAAACACGTCTACCTACAGACAGCAGAGGGAAGCAGAGCCTCCCATAAAGGGACATTTTTTATGGCATAGTGGCTGTAAACAGCATGTTACTCTGCTTCATGGTTTATTCCTGTTTTACAGGTTTATTAAATGTTAATTAACAGTGGTGTTAGTATCAGCATAGATAGACAAAATAATATTCATCTTACTAGTGGCTGTGTGAAGGAGGATAAAACAATACTGTACTTTTATTTTATACAATCATTTGTTCTTCTCTTACTATTTATTGTTGTCATCTTTTTAATGTGTCAATTTGACCTTAAAGGTGGGGTAGGTAAGTTTGAGAAACCGGCTCGAGATACACTTTTTGTTATATTCCATGGAATGCTCTTAACATCCCGATAGCAATGAATATATTAAATGCTTTGACAAAAAATCCATAAAAAAATGTCATCTGTGGAAGCCATAGTACTGTAAAAAGCACGACCAATCATCTGAGCCGGCCCAGCTAAAGTAACTGGATGGCCTACCTGCCTGTCAGCTTTCCATCTGTGCACAAACTTATCTCCTGCCCTCATTGGTCATGTGCGCGTTCGTGTGTGTTGGAGGAGGGGCTCTATAAGGAAGTGGCAGATTTTTTCCGGTTGAGTATTTTCAAATTCTAGCGCACTCGAGCTGGTGACCTACCCCACCTTTAAATGATTCTTTTTTTATTTTACTGTCTCTTATTTATTGCCTTTATCCTGATTTTCTTTGCTTTGTCTGTTAAAGCACTTTGACAACTTTTTTTAAAGGTACTATATATTAAAACTTAAGACACAGCTTAAATGGGACACTTACCTGTTGGAAACTATACCCGGGTAGTAACACTTTTGGTTCTCATCCACTTTCATATCACTCATGAGAACAAAGGCAGAGTGTCTGCCATAGGCTCGGATTACACTAGTGCCGGTGACCGTCTCAGAGAAATGGGAGTATATGGGCGAGCGGCTGACTGACTCCAGGCGCTTTAGCTGTCGGGACGTGGCAACGTAAAATCTCTACAGGGGTGGGGGGGAGAGAAACAAACACAACATTACAACTGAACAGGGTGTTAAACATGCTCAGATGTTAAAAACAAATATGATGCACACAGACAAGTCCACACACACTCGCAAACATGCAGAGTAATTAAGAAGCCTGTGTAAACAAAACACTCACAGTGATTGTTTAATAGTCCAATTTACACATTTATGAGAGGATGCCAACTCAGTCTACATGCATATTACCTGCAATCACTTTAAACTGCATGTAAACAGACCAATCATGTTAGCATATAGCTAGAATAGGAAGAGAAATCACTTAGTGCATAATAACTCTGTGTATTTCTGCACAGTTAATCAAATGTGTTCAACTGCAGGTGTTTTGTTCATCACACATATTAAATGATCAATTTGTTGTGCTATTATTGGTATGATTAGTTAATTTAATACATTTGAAATTAATCATTCAAACAAAGACTAAGTTTAGAGACAGATGATGCCGCAAAGACATAAACCATGCAGGATGAATGTCATGACAAAGACAAAGACATTTAAGAGATTGTGATACTGAAGCAGATTTAAGCTATTTGAAGGTTCATTTAGTTAGTGTAAATGTACACGCGTACTAAAACACCCCATGCATTTCTAATTTCTGTATCATTTTCCAGTTAGTTTGTGACTGTTGAAATAAAGTGGATTGGATTGTTGTTTTAAAATTATTTACAGAATGACTGATTTTTGTATTGAGTGATTGATTATTCCTTAACTTAAAGTCTGTAGGCTTGATTTAAAGATAATCTGGTTAGCAAAACAGATAGCATTATATGATGTGTATCCAGAGGGGTTGAAGGGACACTCCAATGTTTTAGCTCACAAGATTAAAGACCGAAGCAGCAGACACTGAGATATGTATTTGTTTCATAGCACGAGTCAAGCTCCAAAGGTCTTAAGCCGCCTCTTCAAAACTAAAAAAAGGTCTCTCCACAGCACCGCAGAAATACTGATACAGCTGTTATCACAGGCTGATTAGTACTCCTTCGGGAAAGTAAACTAAACTCGATGTGTAAAATAAGTGCTCCTTTAAGTGGATGTACTGTAGTAGCATACATATGACTGACCCACAGAGAAGATCCACAAGATCCATAGCAAAATGAGTAATGGATGACTTGAAATTGCCCTTATTATTTGTTCAAAATACGGAAACAAATTTAAACCAATACAGCAGTCATTAGCACTACGCACACGACCATCCATCTACCACAAGTCCCACTGCCTACACAGCCACCACCAGACCTGACAGACACAGCTGCTCCTGTGGCAGGAGTAATCTCATTAACCTCAGTGGGCCGAAGTTACTACAGCTATCTGACAAACCCTCAATAACTGGGCAGGGTCAAAAAAAGTTCAGTAGACAAGCTTAGTTCCAAATGGACATTAAATGTACACATACGATACAACTAGTGAGATTATTTCTGCCTCCAGAGCAGCTTTGCCTGTGAGAATGAATGTGTAATATAACTGGAGTTGCAATATGCCAAAAGGTATTGGTGTTATCATCTGTACCAGGTGGTGCTGATGACTACACCCTGAGCCTTGAAGGCCCCAGCCTGCTGTGACTACTGGACTAACAGACACCAAACTACACTGGACCTACTGCACTGCAACCACTTCAACCCCATGCACACACACTCTCAGACATGCATGTTGTATTAATGAGTTAGCGGACGTCCTATTTACCTGAACCCACCAATAGAACACCGTTAACGGGGCTATGACTAGGAGGAACATTGGGGTGAGGGCAGAGCATATGAGCAGCACAGTCGAAGTGTACCAGAAAGTGCGCATCCATATGTCAATATTGTCAGGGATGTGGGTGTCTATAGCATCCACGTCTTTGCTGAAGCGGTTTAGTAACCGCCCAGTGGGGGTGCTCTCGAAGAAGCCCTGCGGAGCGCGCAGGACCCCCTGAAGCAGGTCGCAGTGTATGAGCTTGGCTGCCCGCAGCATACAGAAGCCCCGACCCAACAGGCAGTTAACCAACACGAACACACCTGAGAGAGGGGGGAGGGGAGGGGGTCAAATTTGACAATACAACAACACCTGAGTTAAATAGATTAGGACCTGTTCCTGATGTCTAATGACAATGTGTAATCCAGCTAAACAAAAAACACTTCTTTAAAAAATGATTGTGTGCCAGCGCTGTTCCCTAAAAGTAGACGGAGGCGGAGGGGGGGATGGGGGCTTCAAATACAAAGTACAAATCAAGTGGTACAACAAACTTTGGTATCAGTAAATGAACTTCTATCTCATTCAATTACTATATACCTAATCAGTTGTGACTTCATATGGCCACAAACATGTATCTCAAGAAGTGTGAATTTTATCTTTGACCTAAATGTTACACAAAAAACAGATCTTTCGATCAATCACTGTTTTAAAGTAATGTTTATTATTCTCCATCTCTGCTGTTTTATTTTACGGTTGGCTTAGAATAAAACCTTAACCTCAAACCTAATTCATTTTATATTTAGATATAAATATTAAGATACAGTTATAATGGGTAAAATGTACGGAATCCTCCATATTTATCCAGAGATACTCCTATACATTCACAGACTACCGTTAATTTAACTAACCAACTACCCTTTTGGTATTTCAAACAACTTCAGAAATGCTCCAATATTCCACGAATGGAAATAATTCGTCCACAAGTTTGCTACACATGACACCTGCTAAAACCCTAAAACAAATACAGACCACTGGCATTCAAAGAAAAGCCCCAAGTTGATCCAGTTGTATTTACAATGGTCCACCACTAGAGGGAGATTATAGATAAGGGAAGCCTGAGTAATAATATTTTTGGTTCCTAAAACAAAAAAGTACTTAAGTACATTGTGTGCATATTGGGGTTGGGCAGTATGGCTCAACCTGTGTGTGCATGTCTGTTTGAGTGTGTGGAAGGAGTGTGGAAGCAGGCTCATCACGGACAACATCACAGGCTATAGAGAAGCTGAAACTGAAAGTTAATTAAGCTGCTGCTCCAACATGCATGCAGCATGCCATCCCAGGAAAAGGACAATAGCAAAGAAAAGAGGAAGAAAGAGGATCGATCATCCGGCACATGAGCAACATTTTCCCAAAGTACCTGGACAAAGACATATATGAAAGCCAGGGGGGCTATGACGACAGCAAAGATGGGTGTGCTGGAAATGATAACTATCAGGGTGGAGAGAGAAACGAAGAAGGTGCCCAGGAACATGAGCACGGTGGATGGGAGAGCCTCGTCTATGACGTAGATGTCCTTGGAGAAGCGGTTGATGATGCGTCCTAAAGGCGTGGTGTCATAGAAAGACTGGGGCGTGTGAAATTTGTTGGTGAGCAGGTTAAAGTGCAGCTTCCTTGCTGCGCCGATGTTCCCCATGGCTAGTGTGAAGGAAGAGAGCATGACCAGGAGACCTGTGATGGGGGTGGATCAGAAGAGTAGGAGTGGAGGAAAGATATGTTGGAGAGGAAGGTGTTAGTGTGTTACTAGCAGACACAGTCAGTCCATCAACAGTTTGCTGTAAAAGGAACAACGTTAAATCATTACACCACTCAAATGTTCTCTTGCAGAAACATCTCTCCAGTTGGTTTAATGTAGAAAAACTAGCTGTAAAGCAAGTACACAGTTTATTCAACAAAGTGTGCAACAAGACACTGTGTGGGTGGAGCACCTTTAGCACCATCAGGTAAAACAATATTTTAGCACCATGGTGTGGCAGCACATACAATCTGAAAACACAATTTGAACCACTGTACAAAATTAGAAAAAATTGTATTATACAACAGTAAAATGCATAAACAAGAGCTGGACTTTAACTGACTCAATGCTCATTTTGAGTGATTCTTACCTTGTGCAATGCCCAGAGCTGCATACACCCCCACCCTCAAGTGAATATTCTCCTGAGTCTGATTTCTTAAGGCGTCGTTGGTCCACTGGCTGAGCCAGATGTTGGCTCCGATGGCCGCCGCACTCTGGCAGCCGTACAGGAAGCAGATGAACACCGACAGTAGGATGCCCACTGCCTTGGCGTACTCCAGGAACACCTTTGATTTCACCTGTCAGAGGGACAGAGGTCAGGCGAGGTCAGCGCACACAGCCTTCATGACATAATTGAATTGGGAGGGATGAAACCCTCTTTAATGGTCACACATGCAGAGGTATAACCATTACAATCATATATTGATATATATAATATAGGATTCATATTTTTCTGTTGCATGTGTGTCTCTGCAGCTAAACTTGCTTGCTTTTTTTTGGTGAACATTTATGAAAGTATGCTCAAACAACGTTTGTGGTTGTGGTGATTCATCAATTTTGAAAACCTTTGTTATTCACTGTCATTTATGGATGACTCAAACGGCCAGTAAGGGCGGCAAGTGAACATCAATCTCTTCAGTAGCAAAAAGTTAAAAAAAAACTTTTGCTGTGTCTCAATTTGGACACTTCGTTTAATACACTGCATGTTGTGCACTGTGAACACTTGTGCAGTGTGTGCATTTCAAATTTGTAGTGTTGTCTTGAAGAGCTGGTAGGGACAATTTAGTGAGATTTAAGTCTTTAATGTACTCTCTTGAGTGACCTTGTCGTGGATCCGATGCAACACTCAGAACCTTTGTTGTATTTTGTGATTTCTATTAATACATATAATAATTTATAATACTCATAGTGTGATAAGATAAGATAAGATCTTTAATTTGTCATTGTACAAGTACAACGAAATTACAATATGAACTCAAGGTGCCAACGCGCAACAACAAGACAATATAAAAACAACAAGACAATATAAAAACAAGAAATGGGACTTAAATAGACACGATAGGGAATATGTACATAAATAAATAAAAAAATGTAATTGCACGATTCCCCTCATATTGCACGGAAGACATGATTATTGCGCGGAAGACATGATAACTTAAATATTAGCAGTGTTAAGTGAACATATGGCCCTGGGAAAGAAACTAAACTTTGCAATAGGATAGGGCTGAAAAGGATCTCAGGATATGATGAAAGAAAACATTATCTAATTTTAAAGTAAAACAAAAACAAAATTAAAACTGCGGTCACACTTGTGCGCGCAGTGATGAGCGGGCCCTCGCATTCGTGCGCCTGTCGGGGAGGGCAGCCGGTCGTCCCGGCGTCAAGCAGACGCGCACGAGTCCTGGGAAATTAGCCGTTTGTAATTTCTCTAAATTTCGCGTCCCAGACTCCCAGGTCCTCCGGCAGCGACCCGGAAACGGATGTCGGTGCGCCGTCTCGAAGGAGAACAAATTTCTGTCAAGGGTCGTCAAGGATCGATCATCGAGGAGGCTGTCTGGAGGAGCCGTAACCGAGGATACACTGAAGTAGAGGAGAGAGGAATCTCTCTGGAGGAGCTATAACCGAGGGTACACTGAAGTAGAGGAGAGAGGAGTGTCTCTGGACGAGCTATAACCAAGGGTACACTGAAGTATTCTCCATAGTCGATTTCAGCCAACAGGGATGTTTAAAAGAGGCGTGACGCATGGCTGGACTTATGTCAACGAAGCACAGCTCTGCAAACTGTTCCCGTTGTGATTATAAGTTATTCAAGATGATCAAATGTGCATCAGACTTTCTGCCCTTTACCGTTTGTTTACTCACTAATCACATCTCCCCTGGATGTTAGGCTATTTATTTTTTTAATACAACTGTTTCATTGTGACGCGATGTTTACAGTGAGAACAGCTGCTGAGGTCAGTGCAGAAAGCAGAACAGTGTGTATAATATATATCGCTCAATAATATATGTAACAGGCCTACATTTCAAACTTTATTTGTAGACTTTAGGAGATATCTACAAATAAACAGTAGATATTTGTCATGAAACCATATAGTGCTTCACATAATAAATACAAGGGCTGTAGCGTAATATTTATTATATGCTGTAGGAGCTGTTTGTGTTTGTTGTACAACGTGTGTGTGTGTGTGTGTGTGTGTGTGTGTGTGTGTGTGTGTGTGTGTGTGTGTGTGTGTGTGTGTTTGTGTATGTCTGTGTGTGTGTGAGCGTTGATGTGCCAGGCAGACAGACAGGACTCAGTAGGTTATCCAACATATAAATGGTCCAAAAAGGTATATTCTCCGTTAGCTTACGAGCTCCTCGTTTCAGCTAGCAACTATTTTCTTCACAATTTAGCATCACATTGGATATGGGCTGAATTTGTGCTGGATCGGAATTTTTCCGATCATTTCCCTAGGAGGAGTTTGCAAAAATGTGCTTAAAATGCATGAAAAATGCACATTTTTGAAAATGGCCGACTTTCTTGGGGACGGGGCTAATGAAAAGCAATTAGAAATATGTGTACAATCATAATAGCAATGTGTATACAGCGTTTCCTGAATATCGGAAAAACTATATGCGAGTAGTTTGGAGTAATTTGCGACATGTAAACCGTCAAAAATGATGTATTTGCTGTTAGCTTACGACGCCCACGATTGATTTATCAAAAATGTAATCCGCAATTCTTCATGACATTGGCCAGGGGCTGAACCTGTCCTGCACTGGAATTTTTCCGATCATTTCCCTATGACGAATTAGCACAAATGTGCTTAAAATGCATGAAAAATGCCCATTTTTCAAAATGGCCAGCTTTCTGGGGGGCGGGGCTAATGAAAAGCAATTTGAAATATGTGTGCAATCATAATAGCAATGTGTATACAGCGTTTCGTGAATATTGGAAAAACTAAATGCGAGCAGTTTGGAGCAATTTGCGACATGTAAATCGTCAAAGATGGTGTATTCGCTGTTAGCTTACGACCTCCACGAGTGATTTTTCAAAAATGTGCTCCACAATTAAGTATCATATTGGATAAGGGCTGAACTTATCCTTGATTGGAATTTTTCCGATCATTCCCCGAGGAGGAGTTTGCAAGAATGTGCTTAAAATGGCTGAAAAACGCACATTTTTCCAAATGGCCGACTTCCTGGGGGGCAGGGCTTATGGAAGGCAATTTGAAATATGTGTGCAATCATAATAGTAATGTGTATACAGCGTTTCGTGAATATCGGAAAAAGTATATGCGAGCAGTTTGGAGCAATTTGCGCCATGTAAATCGTCAAAAATGGTGTATTTGCTGTTAGCTTATGACCTCCACGATTGAGTTATCAAAAATGTTCTTCTCAATTTAGCATCATATTGGATAGGGGCTGAACGTGTCCTGGATTGGAATTTTTCCGATCATTCCCCTAGGAGAAGTTCGCAAGAATGTGCTTAAAATAGATGAAAAACGCCCATTTTTCAAAATGGCCGACTTTCTGGAGGGCGGGGCGGGGCGACCCGGAAACGGATGTCGGCACAACGTCTCGAAGGAAAATAAATTTCTCTAAAGGCTCGTCGAGGATTGATTTTCGAGGAGGCTGTCTGGAGGTGCCGTAACCGAGGATACACTGATTTAGAGGAGAGAGGAGTCTCTCTGGAGGAGCTATAACCGAGGTTACAAAGATGTAGAGGAGAGAGGAGTGTCTCTGGAGGAGCTATAACTGAGGGTACACTGAAGTATTCTTCGGAGACGATTTCAGCCAACAGTGATGTTTAAAAGAGGTGTGACGCATGGCTGGACTTATGTCAACGAAGCACAGCTCTGCAAACTGTTCCCGTTGTGATTATAAGTTATTCAAGATGATCAAATGTGTATCAGACTTTCTGCCCTTTACCGTTTATTTACTCACTAATCACATCTCCCCTGGATGTTAGGCTATTATTTTTTCAATACAACTGCTTTCATTCAGAAGCGATGTTTACAGTGAGAACAGCAATAATATATGTAACAGGCCTACATTACACACTTTATTTGTATGCTTTAGTAGATATCTACAAGTAAACAGTAGATATTTTTCATGAAACCATATAGTGCTTCACATAATAAAATAAACAAGGGCTGTAGCCTTATATACATGATATGCTTTAGGAGCTGTATGTGTGTGTTTTACATTCAGTAGGTGTCTGTTGTGGAGTGTATAGGTGTCTGTTGTAATAAAATTTGCCGCCAGCAGAGCCGGTGTGTGTGTGTGTGTGTGTGTGGGTTAGGGGTAACCCTAAACCTAAACAGTTATGAGCATTTCTTTCTAAGCCCCGCCTTTTTGCAAACAGGTTTAGATTAATGACGGGCATATTTATCGACTGAACATGCTCATTTTCTACGGTGGTGTGTCTGACCCTCAACCAATGCTGTATACTAAGTTTGGCGTTGAAAAACAAGAAATTGAAATTTAAGGTAATATTTCACTGTTTTTAACATTATGCTAATTTAAAAAAAAATGAAGTAGGCGGAGCTTTGGGGTTCAAGGAGATAATATGTAGAGTAGGTCCACCCGAATAAGTATCCAACATGTCAGGTCAATCGAAGTTACGGTGCCACTTTGTAAAGGTTTCCAAAAATGGAAATGTAGTAGTTAGTTTGGAGAAATTTGTGACATGTAAATCGTGAAAAATTGTACATTCTCCGTTAGCTTACGAGCTCCCCATTTGAGCTAGCAACTATTTTCTTCGCAATTTAGCATCATATTGGATAGGGGTTGAATTTGTCCTGGATTGGAATTTTTCCGATCATACCCCTAGGAGGAGTTCGCAAGAATGTGCTTAAAATGGCTGAAAAACGCACATTTTCAAAAATGGCCGACTTTCTCGGGGGCGGGGCTCATGGAAGCAAACTACTAATATGTCTCCAATTCCATGAGGAATGTTTGTGCCAAAATTCGTGCAGTTTTGAGAAACTATACGTGACTACCACATAATAGGGGGCGCTAGTGGACAGTTTTTTTGAAAAATTCAGTTTTTTTTTTACATTCTCAAAAAAGTCGTGGGCTTTGATGTGTGACCCAAGTTTCGCATCCGAATCTCATTTTATGCTATCACAATTTAAAAAAAATGTAGAGGCCACGCCCACATTCTGCATTTGTTGCGACACTTTAAATCTCAGTTTGTAGTCACCCCCAGAGTATGTGTAAAACTTTTTTTTTTTAATTCGTCAATCCGTTCTTGAGTTATAAATTAGTGGTGTTTTTGGCGCCCCCTATATTCCAAACTGAAAATGCTTTGGTGTGCCTATTCCCCAAGACAGACTGAACCTAGGCACCAAAATCTGTGATGTTTGGATACATTGTTGATGAGTTATGAGCACGTTTTGATTCATGGCGGCAATATTTATCTTCTAAACATGCTTATGTTCTATGGTAATGTGTCTGACCCTCCACCGATTCTGTGTAAGAAATCTGGTGTTGAAAAAATGAAAATTGAAATTTAAGTGAATATTTGAATGTTTTTGTTAATAAAAAAAAAAAATGGAGGCGGAGCTTAGGGTTCCAATAGGATTATTTGTAGAGCAGGTGCTCCCGGATATGTGTGCAAAAGTTCAAGTCATTCGGAGTTACGGTGTGACTTTGTAAATGTATTCCAAATGGGATTTTGATAGGTGGCGCTAGCGAGCACGTTGGAATATTTTAACCCATTGACTCCAGAATGTTGTAACTTTTACCGGTCCTGGCGTCCGTGCAAAATTATACAACTTTTTGAGCATTTTAAAGGCCTCAAAAGCAGGAAAGATGGCGACTAAAAATAATAAAGAATAAGAATTCGTGCAATAACAATGGGTTCCTCGCACTTCGTGCTAGGACACCGTTGGGGTCCTAGCACTCCGTGCTCGGGCCCTAATAAGAAAAAGAATAATACCACCAATAACAATAGGTTCCTCGCACTTCGTGCTAGGACGCCGTCGGGTCCTAGCGCTCCGTGCTCGGGCCCTAACAAGAGGCCTCAAAAGGCTCACTGTACATCTGAGGTTAAAAATGAACAATTAAAGACTGACTCTGCCTGTTTCTGCGGTCTCTGCATGGATGAGTTTCTGCAGCTCGTTTGGTTTCTTCTTCTCTTGTTGCTCCCCATGTTTCTTCTGGCTGCAGTTGTGTCTCCTCACTGAGCGGCCCCTCGGGTTTTCTCCTTCTGCTGATATGATGCTGATCTGTCTGTAAAGGGAGAACATATTATTTCAAGGTATGGAATTTCATTAGAAAAAGCCACATTCAAAAACTCCACTAGAAAAGCATTCCATAATATGTCTAAAATGATTCATTAAAGTTTTTATGAGAGAAAAGGCAAAGGAAGGAAACAATAGTATTTCTCTACCTTATAAAATTCCGCTTGGTTTCATTGACCACCGGCTCATTGTCCACCATGTCTGCGTGGTTGCTAAGGGCGTCGTCAGGGAACAGTTCTTCATCCTGAATTATCTCCTCTGTGAAGCAATGAAGCAGTATGTTATACAGCTCAAGCAGAAAATATGCAAAATGAGGTAAATAATATAAGGAAGTGATGGTCTACCAGCGGGCTCTTCCTCCTCCACGAAGTCCTCCATGGAGTAGTTCCTGAGGAACTCTGCGAAGGCCCCGTTCTGTTTGAGCAGCTCCTGGTAGGAGCCCATCTCTGACACCCGGCCCTCCACAATCACAATGATGTTATCCACCTGAGGCAGGAAGCTGATGCCGTGGGTCACCAGAATACGTGTCTGGAGTTAACAAGAAAAAAAAACATTGTCATTTAATAAAACACATATATTACAAAACTACAGACAAGCATTGGCACATTTTTTCTTTTTACAAGAGAAAAACATTCAAAAATAACAATTTATAAAATAGAATAAATTTACAAATGTAATAAAATAAAAATAAACTGATACAAATCTATTCAGTGTTGTAATGAATATATTAATGATTACTGCTCCAAATGTAACCTTTAATAAGTGTTTTAGTATTGCACAGTTGAGTAGCATCAGCCTCAGTCATGTAGGCATTGCACAGTTTAAAATGGCGATCCTGGACTTTTTAAATCAAAAACTAATGGAAAGATAAAAACCCGGATAAGGCTCTCCCACCTTGCCCTTCAGACACCCCTCTGGGCCGATGAGGTTGTCAAAGATGTGTTTGGCTACGTGTGCGTCCACAGCGGACAGCGGGTCGTCCAGCAGGTAGATGTCAGTGTCGCTGTACACAGCCCGGGCCAGACTCACCCTCTGCCGCTGCCCCCCCGACAGATTGATGCCCTGCAGGACACAGACACGTCACTCATTAAGGAAACGCTTGTTCTTATTTTTACAGGAGTTACTCAATTATTATGTTTAAAAATGCAAGTGGAGCACTGTCTTGAAAAAAAAAAAAAAGCCTGCATACCAGCTTTCCAGAGGGTTCCATATATTTTGTTACAAAAAGTGTTGGAAGCTTTAATTTACCAAATGTATTTGAAAATGGGGCTCATTAACAAATGAATACTGTGTAATATATTTGTACAATATAAGAAAAGCACAAGTTTCATGTTTGGGCCATATTCCATTATACTTTTTGAATTTGCTGCGGGTTAATAGAAAATTTGGCCACCGGGCCGTGGTGTGGACACCCCTGCTCTACATGCACCATAAACAGAAATACTTTAATAGAAAACTCAATTTTTGACAGGCTGTTAAGAATAACATGTTCTATAAATGAGGTGAAACATTTGAAATACATTAACTTAAAAATAATTACGTTTTTCTTTTTCAATGAATATGTTTAAATATGCAAACTAAAATGTGTGCTTATTTGCATATGGAATAGAAAACATTGGATTAGGCCAATGAGGAAATGTTTGATATCTCTCTATATCACTCCATAATCATAAAAAACTGTCACAAAAAACTATTTCCACCAGGTTTAACAAAATAAAATGTTCTATAAATCAGTTAACAATGAAAAATAAAACTTCTGGATACTTCACACTAGTCAGACGGAGACTTGTTATGGAAGTCTCCCTCGAATCAATTTCAAAATGTTTTTCTCTTTAATGTCGGAAACATCAGAAACCATGACCAAAGCTCACACCAGAAAACAGGAACAAAAAGTGTTTTTTTTATTAAGAGAATGGAAACTGAAAGTGTTTTTTAGAGAGAATGGAAAATGAAAGTGTTTTTCAGTAAAAGAATGGAAAGCGAAGTGTTTTTCTCTTTGTACCTTCTCTCCTATCTCGGTCATATCCCCTCCAGGAAGCACTTCCAGGTCAGGAGTTAAGGCACAGGCTTCCAGAACGCAGCGGTACTTTTGCTCATTGTAGTCTTTCCCGAAGAGGATGTTGTCCCGCAGCGTGGCGTTCTGGATCCAGGCCTGCTGCGGGACGTATGCTACTGAGCCCTGAGGAGAGGAGAGCCCACACACTGGTAGTTAGTAACCTTTAACCCAATAATTAACAGTATCTAAAGTATATCCTATGCTCACCTTTTAATGTACTGACTCAAGACACGTATTACCATCTATTTCAATTCCCCACTTAGTAACCACAAGCCCTTAAGCTCAATTAATAATACAATAAGCTTTTGGGAATTTATCTGAACCAAAAATGAAAAACAACAAGCAAGGCTTTTCCTTCCTGCTTCCAGTATTTACGCTAAGCTAATCGCTGCTGGTTAAAGTTTCATATGAAGCAGGCAGACAGAGTTGTGTCAATTTCTAATCATAGTCTCCACAAGAGTGCAAATTCCCAAAATGTAATATTAATATAATCAGTTTTTCTACTACCATAACTAGGGGAAACACTTATTATGATCCACTGAAAGACAAAGTAATGGAAATGAGTAAGTCATTGTATTAGAACTGGTGTTTAATAATAAGTAAGCCTCTCAAAGAGATTAGTTTTTGTGTTTAGTTTGTTTTGTTCAAAACATTTGCAATGACTTGTGAACCCTCTGAACCACTTGTATGGTTAGTTGTGCAAACAGTGCTATATTAATAAAGTGTGACTGATTGATTCCCCTCTTTATTCCATATTTTGTGATAAGTGTACACCTAGTGCCAATGAATAACAGAGCGGGTCACTCTCTCATAACGTGTGGAATAAAATGTTACTTAATAAAAAAAGAAATGTATTATGAAATTCAGCAACGAATCTAAAGTTGGTGTGAATAAACAAAGGGTTGAAATGCTAAAATGCTCTTAAGAGCTCAGTTGAGTGAGGTGATCATTCTATATTGGGTCATCAATGTTAAATTACACAACAGTAGATTGGATCAAATATACTTTGATCATCCCAAATTGAGATTTGTTTAGCATGTTAACCAGCAGCGATTAGCTTAGCTTAAATTCTGGAAGCAGGGAGGAAAAGCCTTGCTTGTTGTTTTTCATTTTTGGTTCAGATAAATCCCCAAAAGCTTATTGTGTTATTTATTGAGCCTAAGGGCTTGTGGATACTTTCAAAAGTGAGGAATTGAAATGAATTGAGGAATTGAAATATATGTTAATACGTGTCTTGAGTCAGTACCTTAAAAGGTTAGTATATATATATATATATATATATATATATATATATATATATTATTAGAGCGTTTAAAGAATAGACAATACAAAATGATAAGAGAAAATACAGAGTAGTCTATTGTTAACATAAAAACGAATTAGTGCAGCTTTAGGGAAGGAAAGAAAGAAAGAAAAATAAGCTTGTTTTGTTTTTTTAGAAGGTGTACTTAAGTCTTACCCGGATTGAGACCTCTCCCTCCAGTTTCTCCACCTCCCCCAGCAGCGCAGAGAGCAAGGAGGACTTCCCACAGCCGACATGGCCCACCACCGCCAGCAGGGAGCCCTGAGGCACCATCACGTTAATACTGCAAACACATAGAACATTCACAGGAGTTAGCCACAGGTATGACAACACAGAAACATGACAAAAATGTGGAGGAGATTAAAGACATACTTGTGTAGGACAGGAGGGTCGTCTTTAGCCCAGCTGAATTTCCCATTGACAACTGTCACTGCAAAGTCTTTGGAGCAAGAAAAGTGGAAACATTTTTGTCAATATCTTTTGAAATTGATGTCAGCTTGATTTATTCAGGCAGGGCCAGTGACGAAGAAGTACATCCTTTACAAGTTAAAAGTGCAAATATTATGATACTAAAATACTCCACAACAAGTAAAATTCCTGATTTCAAAATTTGAGTTAAGTTGAAGAAGAAAAATGTTAGCATTTGAATATAGTTTAAGTACAAAAAGTACTCATTCTGCACAATGTCACATTTCAGAATAAAATGAAGTAAACAGGTATTATCAGCTAAATCAGTGTTTTTTCAAAGTGTGGGGCGCGCACCACTGGCGCAGAGATGTGATAGGTGGGTCGCAAATGGACGCGATGAACGGGAGTTTTTGTAATTTTTTAATAAATGTTTTGGACCTCAGGCCGGAATCGAACCTGGGTCCTCGCGGGCGTTAGTGGACTGTTACACCTGGAGACTCGTAACGGCGGTGGACTTTCACACAACGCCGGATCCGCCGGAGCCTTGCAACAGCGGGTGTTTGCGGCGGCAGGTGCGACGGCGGCGGGTGCGGTACCGGCGCAGCGGCGCTGTGAAAGTCCACGGCCCACCTATGTCAGAGCCAGCGGCCCACCTATGTCAGAGCCAGCGGCCCACCAAAGACAGCGGCCCACCAAAGACAGCGGCCCACCAAAGGCAGCGGCCCACCAAAGGCAGCGGCCCACCAAAGGCAGCGGCCCACCAAAGACAGCGGCCCACCAAAGGCAGCGGCCCACCAAAGGCAGCGGCCCACCAAAGGCAGCGGCCCACCGGGAAAAGTCCCGAATCTCCCGATGGCCAATCCGAGCCTGCTCACACACACACAACTGAAACCAAAATCATTTACAGACATATGTAAAAATCTCTCATACACACATGTGAAATGCTCACACACACACACACACACACACACACACACACACACACACACACACACACACACACACACACACACACACACACACACACACACACACACACACACACACACACACACACACACACACACACACACACACACACACACACACACACACACACACACACACACACACACACACACACACACACACACACACACACACACACACACACACACACACACACACACACACACACACACACAGCGTTGCAGTCAAGGAGAAAAGCAATGTGGAGCGGCACCTCACCACTTCATAAGGAGTTTAACCGACAATTTTCGAAATCCCGTTTGTGTCCCCTCACTTTAAAAATAGGCCTATGTTTATTATAATTTTTTAACACAAGTGATCATATGTGATCATATTCTAAAGATGTTTGGATTATTGAAAAGTATACAGCTCCCTTATGAGTGTTGAGAGCTGTATCCATAAATTCATTTTGAGCTCAAAGTGCACCAGGTTGATGCTTTTAACTTCAATATTTAAAAAAAACTCTTCCCGGGGGTGCATGCCCCCAGACCCACTAGAAGATGTGAGGTCCACCCCAAATAAAGCAGGTTAAAATAATTAAATTAAATACATTTTAATTTAGTAAACACTGAAAACGGGTCCCAAAGACCCAAACAGCACACAAAGGTTAAAGGTAAGCATATCATAATGTTCAAATGTGCTAAATATATACACTGCATAAAAACAACAAAAGAGGAGTAAAAGTAGCTCACGACTTGTTTTATTTTTTTAAAGTAGCTCTCATCCTAAAAAAGGTTGGAGACCCCTGTTATAGAACAATACATATGACAATTTGTGAAAAGCCCCATCTGTTCAAAGTGGGGAATGACAGAAAAAGTTTGAGAACCACTGAGCTACATGTACTTGAAGTATCAAAAGCACCCACTATGCAGAATGGATCTTTCACAGTATTCTATTATTATCATATTTGTAATATCGTGTTTTCATACATGTAAGAGCATTTTAGTATTGTAGTTGTCAGTGCAGACCAAATGTAGATACTTGAAATACTGTGTAGATTAGTACTGCATTATTGTGCTCATTTTCAGGTTCATATTCTCTGAAAAGATACAGCGGAGGATATTTGCTGGCTCAGTTTGAACCCCGCACCCGCGAGCCTGTGAGACGTAAACACACCAGATGTGTCTGCTTGCTTATTGCCTCTGATGAAATACAGCTGATTTTGGTTTATGGGAAAAAAAAGTATTGTTTTTGCTTTTTTTGGAGGTATTGTAAATTCAGATAATTTATCCCGGTTTGGAAATTGGAAACCTCTTCTGTCAAATCTTGAAGAGCAAGATGGTCTACTGGGAAATGTACGATATTAATGTTTAACATTGTGTAAATTTAAACTGAGTATACAGCAGCTGGTCTAATCAAAAAAATATGATTAGCTACATCTGCCATGTTTTATTTACAGTCATTTACACCCCCACACCCAAACACCCACAAACTCTATTTGAAATGAGCTTGCATGAAGTTGGGTGAAGTTTACAGCTGGTGATTCCCAACTCCAGAGGACGGTGTTAATGGGCTCACCTCAGCCTTTTTATTAACAGTGATGATGAAGATTATTTGTACCGCTGCTTTAAAGAGGACATATTTTCAGGTTCATATTTGTATTTTGTGACTGTACTCTGACATGTCTCCATGCTTTAATGTTCGAAAAGCCCTTTACTTTTCTCCTACTGCCTATGCTGCAGCACCTCTTTTCCTCCTCTGTCTGAAACCAGAGCCCACTCTGCTCTGATTGGTTAGCAGGTCGGCACTGATGTGATGGGCAACCACTTAGAGATGTCCCGCCCCTTAGCCTATCATGTACAATGTGTCGGAGCGCTAGCCAATAGAAGCGCGAGATTTAAATAGTGACTTTACAGCGTCACAGAAGTAAAAAAAGGAGTCCAATGGACGTGTTTCAGACGGGGGAGGACTTTGGGATTTTAACCCTTGCAGACCAATTCACCAAAATCTAGATAACACACTAAAGGAAAGAGAAAAAACACTTTAAATCATATTAGCATTTCAGGTGTGTGTAGATGTACAAAGTAACTGAGTATAATATAATAAATGTATAGGAGTAAAAACAAGAATATTTGTCTCTGAAATGTAGAGAAGTAGAAGTATGTACTGTCTATAAATGTAAGTACTCAAGTAAAGTACAAAACTTGAGCAAATGTACTTAGTTACTTTCCACCCGTTGGAAGTACAAACGGCATTTTTTAAGTGTTAGTCATCCAAAAGCTCTTCAAGCTCACTGTGCGAAAGGGATGCGTTGGAAGCAGTGTCTTTGAGAAACTCCTTGAACCTTAAGACGCTATTGAGTTCAGACAAGAGATTCAAAATGATGACAAATAATGACAAGCCACATTTTCTAAAGGTCTTCTGTCAGTTAAAAGCATGCGTAATGACATCAGATGTGCAAACATAATCAAAGCATGGCAAGGAAGGGAAAACAGAACCCACATGTTGATTTAAGGTCTGTGAAAGGAGTAGGAGTGTTTAATCACCTGCGGCTGTGTTCTTCCTGTCTACTGAATTTGGGTCCAGCTCTTCATGACTCAGGAAAGATTCTATTCGCTTCAGTGAGACGCTGGCCTGCATGATAAACAAACACAAAATGAAATCACACACACAAAAAAGATAGGTAAACACAATTAACAGAAAAAAGAAAAAAAGTTCCCACCTGCACCATGCTGCTGATGACTTGGGGAAGCATGTTGAGAGGAAACCGGAGGATGTTGAAGAGCGAGAGCGACACAAAGGCCTTCTCTGCGTCGAGGATGTTGTTCTCGTCAATAGACACGTACACGGCAAACGTTGTCAAAGCAACCTGCAAAGCACATGGGCAAACAGACCCATAATTTACTGTAGCAGTCAGTGCTGTGATGCTACACACACTCACACGTTAATCTCATTCAACCGGTGACTCAGCAATGACCTCACTATCAACAGCTGCAGATATTCACAACATCTCAGATTCAGTTTATAAAGACTGATACACACTGGCTGTGTGTTTATGGGAGCAGTGGCATGGCAACTTGTTTCATATAATCGTGAGGATTTGGTTTGGTAAGCAGGCAATCAGCTGGTGAAAAGTGGCGTGTAATGTTGCTATGGCGTGTGCACTGGAGCGTGTGTAGCCTCTGTGCAGTCAATGATTCCCGAGACGCCTCTGGTGTAGGGTGGAGGGGGGGTCAGTCGAAAGATTATTCAACCATCCTTGCTGTTCATGTTGTGCAAATGTTACTAGATGTTCAAGATGTTAACATGTAACAAGGCAACGGTTCCACCACAAGTATTCTGTATTTAGTCTCCCATGTAACCGTAGCCAGCTAATGCAATTTTCTTAAATTCTGATGTAATTTTCTGCCACTAGGAAAACAATAACAAAAGATTATAAAGGACTTTAATGGCATCATGGGTGTTGTTGCTTCCATCACCATTTCTGCCACTGCAGACAGCTTCTCACTCGTTATTTGTTAAGAGGTTTTTTCAAAGTCAAATTATCCGCAGAGATCTCCTCTACAAAACCAATGGACAAAGTGATCGAAACACTGAATAAATCTTCATCTTTGATATCCTTTTGCTGTTAAAGCATCTTCTTTATCAACTGTAATTATTCAGGTTTCTTTTCAAAAAGTACATTTTAGTATGTGAAACGTAAGTAAATGTTGGCTGGCTCTCTTAGCCAAGTTATCTAGCCACCTCCTGTTTATTCTATCAAAGATTTGTTGCGATGTTATGTAGGTAGCATCATCAGGAAAAAAACAAGGTGGGTCGCAGTTTATAAGCACCATTTGTTTTTTATCTTCCCCATTGCTCCGTTGCCAAACAAACACAAACATTGCGCGTTTGGCTTAACGTCACTATGCATGTGCAACAATCAGAAGTCACAGGTACGCTTTAATAAGGAATCTGATCAAAAGGAAACTACATAATTATGCTCCTTATAACAAGAAGATTCAAAAAGCAGTTTAAAAGACAGCCAGCCTCCAGAAATGTGAGCAGAGCCTACCAGGAAGGGGGCGCTGGTCCAGGCCATGGTGGACAGCGCTCCCAGGTAGGCAGTCTTCCGCAGCACGTTGAGCTCCTTCTGACGGATGTCCAGGACCTTCTCTTTGAAGGAGTTCTCCCAGGCGTACAGCTTCAGCACTTTGATGCCGTTCAGGATCTCGTTCATCAGCTTGATACGAGCGTCCTTGTACTGCATCTGCTCCACCTGGGAGAGAGGAAGAGGAGGGGGTGGGAGAGAACGATGACACGAAACTACTTTAGACTACAGATTACTTTAAACTGTTTCTGATTTGTGGATTGTAATATTATTCATTTACTCTAGCTTTATCAGTATGCCATTCCGTCATGTATGTCGTTTAACCATTTCATTTCTTAAAATGCAAATAAAAAAGAATAAAACAATTAAAGTAGCTCTTGGTATATACTAAAGCTTTTATTTATTTCGAATGCACATTTCTTTTTGCAAATTAATCAAGTACTTTGTAAATATCACTGATTTGCTGGTTCCAAAGTCAAAAGACAACAATTACATTTTTTGTCAAATACTATTTCCGCTCATACCTGGTAGGCTCGTGTCCTCATGGCAATGACAGCATTTAAAGGGATCAGCATGATCATCACAGCAACCCCCGCCAGCACGGAGGGACCCAGGTTCTGAAAAAACAACAGCGTCAATAAATGACTGCAAACATCATTAAAAACCAATATAACAGTAAGTGGCTCTTTAGCACATCTTTGTATCATTTGGACAATTGAGAGGTTGTTCATTTTGCCACAGAAAGATGTCCCGTTATTTAAAAGTCAGCTGTGGACAACCAACATTTGTTTTTCATCCATCAGGAAACACCATGGAATACAACTGAACTGTTGCCAGTAAAGAAAAGATAGACGAGGAAAGAGGTTAAAAGGCAGAGCGCTGGATGTCAGAGAAATCAACAGAAGAAGACAAACTGGAAGTAAACAGCAATGGGAACAGCAGAATGAGACAAACAGGAAGTAAACACGAACAGAAGTTAAGGGAAAGGAACATGTCAACAGTTCATGGTAATGCAAGATCACCATGTCAGTGTTCTTTTATTTACTAATGACAGTGTTATAACATTTCATATTGGAACATC
Organism: Notothenia rossii; assembly: GCF_949606895.1. Taxonomy (NCBI): domain Eukaryota; kingdom Metazoa; phylum Chordata; class Actinopteri; order Perciformes; family Nototheniidae; genus Notothenia; species Notothenia rossii. The sequence goes on from NC_136910.1 coordinate 22,443,305, forward strand.
AAGTCTGTAGTGGAACTAAACCAGATGGATCCTGCATGCAAATTACATTCCGTGAGGAGGTCATTTTATGTATAAAAATTACAAAAAGTATATATTTATCAATTATTTCAATAATCTAGTACTATGGATTTTTTTTGTTTAGAGTACCAGAAAATGTTGTTACGGTAAATAGAATTGTTGTGCTTAAGTAATCATAACAAAATAAAACTAAAACTATATTGTTGAAAGGGTTGGCCGGGTTTGGCAGAATGCTCACAGAGGGGACATTTACATGGTTACAGCAAAAGTGAAGATGGGGACAAAAAATGTACCTAATGCACACAAGTGTCATTACACAACATTGGAGTCATACTCTTGTTTGTTACATTATTGCACATTGGTGTGATTACACAACAGTGGTATCTTAATCTGTGTTGTAGTGTGAGTGTGGGGATCCACCAGGGGCCATGATGGATGTAGAGTCTGACTGTTGCAGGAAGAAAGGACCTGCGGTATCGAGACACCGCGGGTCGGGGGAGGAGTGGGAGGGTCATGTGCAGGCAGATGGGACAACGGGTGCAGCAAGGGGGGAATGGGCAGGGGGAGGGGCACCTGACTGATCAGATCTATTGAAGAAATGATTCAGGTTGTTTGCCCACTGACGGTCCCCCTGCCTGGACCTGGGAGTCTAGCTCTTTGTAGCCAGAGATGTTCAGGACTCTCAAGACTTTGACATTCCTCTGCTGCAGCTGTTCCTCTTCCTGCCGCTCTTCTTCCCCTCTCTGATCCTCCTGAGCTACTTCTGCACAATCCTCAGCTCCTCTCTGTTGCCTGATGTAAAGGCCCTCTTTGTGTCCCTTAGTAGTGGTAGAGTAGAGCCTTTATTTCAGGGATAATCCATGGTTTGTTGTTTGGAAAACACCGTACAACTCTGGTAGGTACAATGTTTTCCACTGTATCTTTACGTATTAGTACATTGGGTCTTTATAAAAGGTTTCACTTTATTGGAACATTAGTCAGAACTGAGATGTTTATATTCATAATTATTAGTTTGTATAACTTGCTGCTCTTCTTTAGATAGACCATTCAACTTAATACAACAGTAAATAACTGTGCAATATATATACTTCCACCTGTAATACTATCACCTGGCTGCTATCTCTTAACTGTACTAGATGTGAGTTTTGTAAATTGTAAATTGTGTCGTTGCTACTTCTATCTTTAATATTTTATGCATGCTTCTTAATGAATATTAAGCTATCTTTGGCTCTTTACTTTTAACAATGTAAATGTCCCCTCTGTGGGACGAATACAGTTATTCTGATTCTGATCTCAATGGTATACATCCGTTTGATAGTGGCCTAGGAACTAAAAGCATGGTCAAACATTCACTACTAGTGAGAAAGCAAAAGTCTACTGTGTCCCATAAAGAAAGGTTCACGCAAAAGAATATGGAGGGAAATGCCTAGTATAGCTATCAAATGCTTACTTTGTGCACTTACCTGCCAGAGGAAATAAAGGGCCAGCATAATCTGAAGAGGAGCAGACCACAGCATGTTGAGGAAGGTGGTGAGGTCCATGAACCTCTGTGCGTCCACCGACATCAGGTTGACCACCTCTCCCACCGTGGAGGAGCGCTTGGCGGCGTTAGTTATCACTAGCGACTGCAGATCAATAATAGGGGGAGAAGTGAAGTTTTGAGGGCTGTTTAAGAGTTGTTGCATTTGTTTTTGGTAAAACCCCAGAAAATGAAACGTGAACATTTCTGCATACCTTCCTGTAGATGGCTCCTATGACAGCTGTGCGTACATTCATGCCAGTGACGAAACAGTATTGAAAGTGACGGTGGAGGATGAGCGTCTGCAAGAAGGCCGTGAAGAACATGAGGAAGGCCAGTGAGTAACCCCACCAATCAGGAGCACCCTTCTGTTTGGTGAACGAGATCAGCATTCTGAAAGAGCGAGAAGGAGGGACATTATTTTAGATAAGACACAAAAGACAATACATATCTGGAATGAGCTGTGCTGATAATAGCACATAGTTTGCTTCTTATGTAACCCCTCTGTTCTGTCCTCATGGTCTTTAAATAGACACGTCTTCTTAACTGCAAAATGTCAACATGAGATAGCATGAACAAACCATCTATTGGTTGCTTTATATGTTGCTAGCATGCAACAGTAAATACAACTGTTCTTACAACCAGGTGTTGAATTCAGATTCAGATACAGGTGTGTCGAAAGGGGGAGGGGGAGGCTCTGGGGTCAGGTGGTTAATATGAAAAAGCTAATTTCAATTCATTAATTTACAGCTACATACACACCTTTTCAAACAAACCCTTTGCATCACTTTTATAAATGTGGAAAGAAACCAATATTGAGATCACAATTTTTAACAATGATTATTAATTGTTCACAAAATCATATTAATATGACACATTTAAATAAGCATTTCTATCTATAATTTCATATTGACATAACCAAACAAGAAGAGACACCTTCAACAAGCTGACCAACCATCTCTTACACTGGCTGGTGTTTGGAGAGCTTGATTTGAAATGCAGCAGTGCTTTCTGTGCACGGAGCACCCATTTCAAACACATTGTTCAAATATACATTGTGTAAGACGTGCGAAGCTAATGACATAAGAGCGTTGGCTTACGAGCCTCAGACAGCCCGGGTCGAATCTAACCCCTGCTGAAAACGCAGACATTACAATCAGGCAGCAAAACATTTCATCTGACAAAATATCATCTGTATCAAACTGCAACGTTTGTTAGAAATGATGACTTAAGCAAAGTCCTTCTATTAATACATTTAATTGGAAACAAAAAATGTAAGCTTTAAAAACTCCCTTATATGTCCACATTTAGTAATTCTTCACATGTTGACAAGACCATGGAGACAAATCAGTATTATTTTCATTCTTTAAGTTGGTAATTGCAGGTTGCTTAAAAATGCATTAAAATGGTTCTGTTCTGATGTGTTGGTTTCTTCTGTGTCAAATAGATTCAATTATGGAGGTGAAACACATGGCTGGAATACATTTTATAAAAACAGGACAGCAAATCATGAACTCTCAGAAGAATTACAACAGGAGTCCCATGTCGTTCCAGGAAAGTCCGGTCTGCAGCACTAGCAGAGTAGCATTACCCCGGTATGATATCAAAATGACACATGTAAAGAAAAGCATCTGCCACACATCTATAGTCAAAACATAATCATAAAAAAATGCGCTCAGGGAAATGATGTGGTTGTATAAACTGATCTATATCTTCTTTTTATGTAAAGTTCTAGCTTTCACCAGACAGATGCTCTCACAAAATGTCCATCCTAGTCTATTATAAGATGAATAAACATACAATATTTACATAAGAGCTACCATACCTTAGGAAAAAACTAACCAGGATGCAAAAACATAAACATTCAAAGATCTACCCTGAACATAGTATTTGGGAACAATGGTAGCCTGTTGGTGTTCCAGATTTGCAAATATGGTGTGTTAAGGACGTTTTTCCTACCGGAGCAGCTGAGGGTTGACGAAGGTGACCACATCCTGCAGTAACTTGAAGGCAGACCCGATCAGGAAGTAGGGTCCAAAGGCTTTGATGAGGGCCCGCAGGAAGGAGGGCTGTCTGGGAGTCGTCTTCTTATTGGACAGAAGCACCTCTACTTCCTCCGGGCTACTTCCTCCTCCCGCTCCGGTGTGGTTGGTGGTGGATGGCGGGGGCTTGGAGTACACCGCCTGACTGGAAAGGTTCTGATCACTGGAGAATATGGAATTTTGGAGAGTGTTTCAGAATGATAATCCGCTTCATTATTGGCTAAGTAAAAAAAGGCCTTTATGTGTCAAATGAAACAGTGTTGACACAACAAGTAAGACGATATATAATAGCAATAATATTAAAACAGTACACAACATCATTGTAAGGCCTTTGAAAGACTCTTAAGAAGAACATTAAAACCAATTATGCATTTAACTGGCAAATGTTGAGGTGAAATTAGGGCTAGGGACATTTGACTCATGGTTAGATTTGCCACGGAAATGTCTGTTTACATATAGGACATGTTGTGCATATCCCAGAATCCTCCAACAATGCACATTGTGAGTGTACATAAAGAGGCCAAATCATGCTTTTGGGGGGTTTTCCCTTTCCTGTAGTGTTATATAATGTAGCTTTTTGTGCATATAAATGGTCTGCAGTGGTTACAATTCCAAAGTTCTCAGTATGAGAAAAATAAATACCTATCTGAAAATTAAGTAAACATTGTACAGAAGAGGCACAAAATACAAATATTAACCCTAAAATAAGCTTAAAGGTGGGGTAGTTAATTTTTGGAGAAACCAGCTCGAGATCGCTAGAATTTGAAAATACACAGCCGGAAGAAATCTGCTACTTCCTTACAGAGCCCCTCCTCCAACACACACGAACGCGGACATGACCAATGAGGGCACGAGATAAGTTTGTGCACAGAAAGAAGGCTGACAGGCAGGTAGTATTTTTTACAGTACTACGGCTTCCACAGATGACATTTTTTTATGGATTTTTTGTCAAAGCACTTAAGATATTCATTGCTATTGGGATGTTAAGAGCATTCCATGGAATATAACAAAAAGTGTATCACGAGCCGGTTTCTCAAATGTACCTACCCCACCTTTAAGTGATTCGATATAAGGGAAAGGAACAGATACGTTTAATCTGCCTTAGAAATAAATATACATCTTACTCAAAGCTGATGATGATATGTCTTGCATTAGCAGTAATTCACCGTCAGGAAGTGGTTAAATAATAAACCCATTTAAATTGTGAACAAATTACACTGCAATAACATAGGTTTTTATTATTGATAAATGTTTAACTGTTTTAGCTCCTAAGAATTACACATTCCATATTTTATTGGTATGGTGATTTTTTTTGGATTATTGCAACAGTGAATAGTAAGGTTAGCTGTAATACAGTACAAACAAAGGCGCATTTCTCATCTTGAGAAATGTATAGAAAGCTCAGGCAGTGAGACATTCTGAAAGGAATGTTTTGTAAGCTACACAAAATCTATTCTAATACCAGCTTAGAGCACAGGAGTCGGATTCCAGCAGCGAACCAATAGACGACTACAGTTCAACTGTGAAGGTATTCAGCACAATACCAAACAGGTTTCCAGACGATGAGTAAAAAAGGCTGAATCAAGCTTTTCCATATCAGTTTACAGGTTGTTCTCAGTGAGAAAGCACAAAGGAACTATGACAGGAAAACCAGAGCATGAGAGGGGAAGCAGCCTGGAGGGAGTCAGAGTTCATCAGACTTGTTGAGTGTGCACAGAATTGAACACTGGAGCAGCACAATGTTGTAGGACTGCAGTTTTCATGATTAGTCGTGTTGTGCTTAAAATGTCAAAGTCTAAGATGACGTCTTTAAATATCTTATTTCATCAGTTGAAACCCCATTTTTTTTACTTTCATATGATATGCAACTTACATTTTTGCATTAAAGGTCCCATGACATGCTTTTCCGGTTATTACCCGTCCCCTTGTGTGATATAGCTTTTTATTCATGTAAACCAGTGACCATCAACTGGTAGCACGACGGGGGTGACTGTGGCGTTGCGGAGTGGTTAGTGCATTCGCCCACCACTCATTTATTGTTTTACAACGTCTCGTGAGTAATGTGCAGTACCGGAGTCCAACAGAGAGGCAGCAGCTGCGGGATAGTACACTGCGTCCAAAAGATTGTAGGTCTAGAAGCAAGAACTGCATACGTCACGCTTACGTCGGAGGCGGGGGCAGGATCAACCTCCTGAACAACAACAAAAAGCCAGCGTTTTATCCAGTTTGTACACAAAGCAAACAGAGCAAAAGCAAAACGAGCAGCTCTTCAATACAATCGGCCATTGTTGTTGTTGTCGATGTGAGGGTTTTCCGTGCGGTTTGGCTTTATGAAGCAGGCATGTAAACGGTTACGTCATGACGCAAACGATGACGCAATGACGCAGCACCATTCGAGCTCTGGGCGGTGTGAACAAAGGCGGTGGCTGAAAAGAAAAACCGGTTCCGAACCAGAAAAGTTCTAGCAAGGAGCTAGAATGGGAACCACGTTAGTGTAAAAGGGGCATTATTCTCTCTCCGTTGGTGCGCTGGGCTAATGCTAATAATGCTAATGCAAGCAAATAAAATGGCGGCTTCACAAAACTTTTCTGAGTTTTACGGGGCGTGGTTTGCAATTCGCCCAGCAATTGGAACCTTTTCCTCCCCAGGAAAGTACCACCTCTCTAGCAGGGACTGAAAAATAACTAAGTTCTAGTTCCAAATCTTTTTGGTGTGAACGCAAAATCCCAGGAACTATCGGAACTATTCCTGGGAAAAGTACTCCGGTGTGAAAGCGCCTATTGTAACACATAATCACTGATGTTCTGCTGTAACGGTGGTGGACTCATCAGAACAGAGTGGGCGAGCTGACCAATCAGAGCACAGTGGGCTCATAGGGAGGGGGGGGGGGGGGGGGGGCAGGAGCTCCAACAAGCCGTTTAGGACAGAGAGTGAATACACATACTATACAGAGATGCTGTATGAGAAACCAATGTGAGTTTGGAACATTGAACAATGTAAATCCATTCTTTCGTCTTTGGGTCTAGAAAAGCGCTATATAAATCACATTTATTATTATTATTCTAGTTGACCTCAACAATGGAATTATGATCAGTAGAAATTGCCATGACATGGGACCTTTAAATATTTCACTAACTATTAATCGTTTTTCAAAAATATTTGCAGATTGTGTTTCCTATTGATGCATTCATCGATGTAGAGCTGAAGTCCTGTTATCATGACTAAGCAACTCACTTGGTTCTCAAGTATGTAACCAAACAGGCTTGTAATGTGGAATAAAATATTGCCCATACTAGAACAATTATTTGTTCTGCAGCATGTTTTACAGAGATGGGAGACAGATTTAATATAGCATATTAATCAGATGGAAAAACAGAAGAAAAAAAATATCCATCAACCATGAGCTCAATAATTAAACAGATCATGCAAACCTGGAACCGCTTTCTTCAACCTTAAAGGCAAAATAATCCCTTTTAATAAAACCCGGTCTCCTTTTCCTCTTAACACCAGCTGAGCCAGACTATCCCCAAAATCCAGAAGTCCCCAATATTGTAACAATGTAAAGTGAACAATGTAAAATGATAAAATAGCACAAAACACTTTCTTCTGTCCTCTTATTGACTCTTTTCTTTCCTTTTTATCTTTTTGAATTCATGTGTTTTTATGTGTAAGTACTACTTGTTTGTTGTGAATAGTTTTGTTTTGTAAATACTTTTGTTATCAACTCCATTGTGAAAAATATGTTTTTAAAGAGACAGTGGTATTGGTTTCATAAATGAGATGTAGCTATGTTATTGTTAGAGTTTCAATGACATTCTCATGGTTTCACTTGTGCAAAAAAGGGTGAACATATTGTACAACAGCACTTTTTAAACTTTTCACACAGGAAATAAGAACTCCCTTGCAGTTTGTGTAAAACCACATTATTTAAGTTACATTTAGGATCTTTTTTACACTCAAGTAACCTGGTTGGTGTCTGATTCCTGCATTAAAATAAAATACCATGTAACACAAGTGAATAATCCTGGAGAAACCAGATATCTTGTTTAAGTCTTAAAGAATTCTATATTCCTTATTTTTGTAAAAATAAAAATAAATAATGTACCCTACTGTAATAAAAGTGTGTGATCGAAGACTAATACATCATATTCCTCTGTGCTATAGACCTCCAAAAGACAGCTGTAAACCACACCGTTTCCTTGTTACCTTGAGAAGAACTCATCAAATGTACTATTTCCTCCTGTTACGGGAGCTACTGTTTTAGGTAATTACCTTTTTAATCAAACTATGAAATCTGTTTTATCTGTTTTTTAGAGATTTATATTTCAAGTAGAAACAAATGACCATAGAAAGTGAAAGTATATTATGGCAGGAATGCAGATAGGTGAAAGGAAACATAGCTGTGTCCAAGATAGTTAAATACAACTAAAACTGAAATAAATACATTTCATTTTTTTAAAACCAAATGACAGCTCTCGAAAGTCATGACTTACAATTGGACAGCCTTGGTTAAAAAAAAATGTGAATGGATAAATGTGATTATTGCGTCACATTGTATTTTTAAACTAGGCAGATCTTTCTTCTTAAACCTGATCTCTCTCTCCTTAGACTACCGTAATTTTCGGACTATAAGGCGAACCTGAATATAAGCCGCAGCAGCTAAATTGAATGATGTGTACATATATAAGCCGCACTGGACTATAAGCCGCAGGTGTTTTAATGTTTAATTAGCATATGTAAGGGTTCGTGCACAGAGGGGATTGTCGGGAAAGAGATGGCTGTTTGAGGAAGCTCCCATTTATTAACATTTCAACAAACAAGTTGCATATTTGCATAACGTATTCAAGTGTTACCATTTCGTGCAATAGTAGCTACAGAACATGTACTGTGCTGTGTAAACTGTACTGTATCACATAGCGTTTCAGACAGACAAACTTTTCAACTTTCAAACTTTAACGGTGCGCTCCCAGCGCACGTACCGGCAGTGATCTACAGCAGTGGTTTTCATCCAGTGGTACGGGGACAAAGTGTCTCACTCTCGTAATGTCCGTCTGTCTTGCTCTCGTTCTGTCTCTCGTACCACTCTCAGTTCCACTTTTACTTTTGCGCGCTACCTGTCTCACTCTTTTCCGGCCTCCAGCTTTTCCTGCTGGAGCCCGCCGCTTAAAGGTGGGGGGCGCGGACCGGCCATAGAGCCCATAGAGTTAAAGGTGGTGGACTGTAACCTGTAAAATCCATAGATTTAGGAGGTCCCCTAGTGGCCGTTAGCTGTAAAAATACATAGATTAGCCGCACCGTTATGTAAGCCGCAGCGTCGAAAAATGGGGAAAAAGGTGCGGCTTATAGTCCGAAAATTACGGTACTGTCTCTTTGGCATTAAACATATTGTATGTTCAATACACTGACAGTAAAGTAAAGCTGTTTTTATCAAATATTAACTTCTTCTTCTCTTCCCTTTTAAAACATACCTCTTGGCTTTCGTCAGCTCCTCCTCCCACTGGTTGAGGAGTTTGGGCACCGTCACCTTGGAGCTGTCGCGCTTGTTCAGAGACCACAGGTCTTTGGTCTCCAGAGGCATTTTGTAGCCCTTTATAGCCATACTAGAGAGAGAGAGACAGAGAGAGCCATGTTAGCAAAGTACAGACTGAGCATTCACAACATGGTGATAGGAACAGGCAGGTATAAGAAAACATGGCCGCCAAAAAAGGAGCAGCTCTGCCATCAGTTTGGCAGAACTGCTGTGGAGACAGACCAGCACTACCTTACACAATGCCCAAAATGTAAACCTGTCTATCATTTTTTTGTTAATCAGAAGTGTTTTTGTTTAAGTCATACCACAACCCTGCATCGAATGTATATAAATGTATATATATATATATATGTATATATACAGGGTATATGCAGAAATCCTGGGGTCAAATTTAATACCTTTTAAGACCTTTTTTAAGACCCTTTCCATACATTTTAAGACCTCATCGCAACTTTGAGTTCTAACCGGTTACATTGGCGACACACTTTACCTCACATTTACTATATTGATTGTAAGATAGCAAAACTAAACAGAGTGCAGACAGACTACTGAAGCCTCCTTTCCACATGAACTTCAACCTCTCTGTGAAGGTCAGGTTTAATGCAGTATGCTGCTTTGTTGCTTCTGTAGACTCTGTGCTCTTTCATTCCAGTAAAACTCCTCAGAAACCATTAGAAACCAGTATTTGACCAATAAACGAAACAATTGACAAAACTTTGAACTATGAATTAAATTAAACTTTGGTGAGCTTCAGCGGGGTAATGCCATATAGGAGCTCCCTCACAAATACCCAGGGATTAAATTGGGCTGGGGCTGTCCGGGGCTAAGCCCTGGCACATAGGAAGATGCTCTGACGTCATCACCCTCACACATTTGTCATATGTTTACAAAAAAAGATATATATATGTTAAGACTTTTCTCGTTCTTAATATAGACTATATTTAGGGTCTATATGTGTTGACTTTACTTTAAAATAGCAGATCTCTGTGACCGGATATAGTTTGGCTTAGACCCCGGCCCCACGAGGACGCATACGGTAAAACGCATGGGCAAACGCAAAAAAGTCTTCCGTTCACACGCATTTGATTCATTAATGTGCACTCCGTTCACACTAGACCGCTGGAAATGCTGGAAACGCTGTAGTACATATGCCAGGCCTGTAAGTGGCGCTGCTGCCGCCACAAAATACACCAAAAGCAGCGAAGAAGACCCCGGAGCATGGTTGCCATGGTTGCCATGGTTGCCCTTCTGTTTATTGTCCTTAGTGGACGGCGTGTTCTCCTGCTGTATATCTCTCAGGTAGTCCACAAGCAGATGAAAAACACCCACCTCTCCGCCTCTTCCAAGGGACGAGGGAACCGTGCGGCAGAGTTTCCGTTAAAAAAAATGTTCCGCCGGTCAACATGTCCGTTAAAGTTGAAATCTTCCGTACAAAATTAGAAAAGTGCCGATCAGAGGTCTTCTTTGTTATTTATTGAGCTTTAAAACAAATTGATAACGACTCTGTTCTCTGTATAATAATGTTTAATAAACGGTGCCCGCCTCTCTTTTCCTCCCCCTCTTCTGACAGCCCAGCAGCAGCAGGAGACGTTGGGAGAGGGAGGCGGGCTATTTCATCGTAATCAGAAAATGATCATATATAGGGCTTACACACGGAGCCGTTGGACCCCCAGAGCGTTGCGTATGCCGGTCTACCCACCTTGGGACCCCCCCCCCCCCCACAGAGCGGAGCAAGGCAACGAAACTTAAAATAAGAAGCAGCATTTTACGGCGCGCTATGGGGGCCGCCTTGAGGGGGTTTCCCGACATTTCGTTTCAGTAAATTAAAGGGTGTTTCATGTTGTCGTTGCTGTGGGATTTCTTAATACCTTGGAAAATGCCGTTTAATACTTTTTAAAAGCCTTAATTTTCGCTAAATTGATTTATCAACTTTTAATACTTTTTAAGACCTCGCGGACACCCTGATATATATATATATATATATATTACCAGTTTTATCCAGCAGAATAATTAATAATTGCCTATATGATTTCTGTTCAGTTTTTGTCACTTTAAGGGTTTAAAAAATAGGACTGGTGTTAGGGGATGCTGTAGTTGAATTTGCTCAAATTCGAAAAACATTGATACAGTAGATGGCTGGTACAATGATTTTCATTATGTTTGGATGATTGTTTTTAAATGGTATTATTTGTAAAATGCTTTGGCAAGGATGTATGTCATCATGGCCATGCCAATAAAGCTTTTTAATTGAATTGAAGTGAGAGAGCCGTTTAATTGAATCTGGAACATTCAACACTTCAACAATCACAATTATATGTGAAGGAGACAGTCTAGGCTTGTTAGTCTCCACCTGTCTCTCTGCCTTTGAACGATTTTCAGGGTGTTTTCTTATGTACCTTGTTGTGTGTTTCATTACATGAGCAACAAGTCATTCTAAAACAAAAATCTAAGATACTGACTCAGTAGGAATTCTCCCCACAAAGAACCTTAATTGAGTTTCCTGGATTTGCTAATCATTATTATGTACTGGTGGATCAGATTTCACCGGAAATTGCCCTGATGCATTTTCCGGTAAGAGGAGAGACTGGCTTACAGAAAAAACAGAAAGAAGATGCTGTACTTCAGTAAGATGAAAGAAGCAACATCTTGTTTGTTGTTGGAATCAGTTGGTGTGTCAGTTATCATCAGTTGGTGTGAGACAAACCAACGTCCCTTGTTAACAGTAATTATCAACTTTGAGCAAATACATATTATATATTTTATAATAAAATAATTGCCTGATATCCATTTTATATTGGTCTGCAGAGATCACCTTTGTTTTTCTTGAAAGCTTCTGGACCAAAAGTACATTTACTAGATTACGTTTAAATGTATTATTACTGAATAGAGCTTGAAGCGACACAATTCACAATGCAACCTCTATTAAAAGTAGCTGTGCTGCAAAACCAGCTTCTAACAGCTAACGTCACTAGTTCTTCTCGTATCATTTTAACTTTAAATTGTTGTTCACAATAATGCATCATCACCATAGATCTCTGCATGGACCTGGGTCTTGGGCTGGATAACATATTTACCCTTTAAATCCCCCCTGACTACAGCCCTTCAAAAATAATTACATGATCCCAGACTAATAGCCAGCAAAATAAGCGCTAACAAATGTAACCACCTCCTACTGATGTTTAAATGTAGATTGTACACAGTAAGAAACACCTTACTGATTTAGCTTAACAAGGCTACCTAGCCAGCTAACTATGCTAGGTTGCTAGCTTGTATTATTAATCAGCACTAAAGTGACAAAAACAGCTAGCTAGATAATTCGGAGCTAAGCGATTTTGATTTCAAAGACGTCCCTTAGAGAAATACAGAATTCTGTGAACATCAAACTGACCAAAAACAAACAACATGACAGACATTTTCTTTGCTTACGATAAAAGGAGCTAGAAAACATTGCTAACATGTAGGCCTACTCTACTTCGAGAAATAATCCAAGTTAGCAACCTTGCCTCACTAATTTAGCCACTAGGTTGGTAGCATAGTTTAGCTAAATAAAAGGAGTAGTAGGTTACTTTGTGTGAGTAGTGTGTTAAGTGCAGCAGCAGCCTTTAGTTGGTTCTTTTATAGTGACTTGAAGTAACTTGACTTAATTGAAAGTTACATTTTAAACTTAAATGTAAAAATACAATATATTATTAATCCCAATATGTACAACACATGATGTGTCTATGGGTGAGGCATTGGGAGGCAGACACCAGTGTGAACCCACCTTGTGAACCACCAGAACGTCATGGTGGAGAGAAAACCTGCTGTGGCTTCAGGGCAGGGATTCTGAAAAAAATAGGAAAATGTGCAGAAAAACAAGTCATGGGTAAACAAGGATACAGTTGACATACTTCTATGAGCAGCCAGCAACAAGCGTGTTCTCTGTGTGTGAATAAGTGTGTGACCTTCTTTAACAAGTAAACAGTGGCCCTGAGGCACACACTCAGACTTCCAGCCACTCAGGACCGTGAACATACAAGCAGGAATTGAAGATGTCCTTGCATGTAACATACATACATGCTCCATGGGCTCTGAGTGGACACTTCAGAAGGATGCATAACTCACTGGGTCTGTGACAACATTGGAGAAGAGAGGAGGTTTCTCATTGAAGCAGCAGAGGATCAGCTCACAGACCACAAAGGCGAAGTAGAAGTAGAACGTAGTGAATCGCAGCTTGTCGTTGACTTCGCTCTGAAATGTAAAATAAAGACACAAAGAGATGAGATGATAGCAAATATGAAATTAAAGGAAAGATCATGTGAGGCTGTGCTAGGACAAACCAGTGCTTTGAGCAAAATGTCAGTTGCTAACATTCTCACAAAAACCACACTAACATGCCAATTTGAACTAAATGCGAGGTACAGCTAATATTGATCAAACTGTTCTGTGGGTATTCAGTCAAAAGTGAGCCTTCTTTCCAAGTTTTGGATGGACAATGTTGACCTGATGCTGGCACTAAATTAAAAGTTAAAAAAGATAAGATAAGATGTTTTGATAAATCCTATGAGGAAATTGATATTCCCAACATTCTTCAAAATATTTCATTCAAAACCGCAGTTGCAACATCATTATTGCGCCAGACGATCACCACAAGCACAAGACGAGTTCTTTCTCAAGGAACCATCAAAGCCTGTACAAAATGTGATGGCAGTCCACCTTGACATATGTAAGTCTGGATCTAACTGGTGGACCAGCCTACAGGCCCACAATGCCAATCGTAGAGCGCAAGTCAGACAAAAAAAGGCATTAAGAATGAAAAAATTGCATAATAGGGCCTCTTTCAGCTAAATTATTAGCATGCTAACCTTCTCACAATGGCAATGTAAGTGCTGATGTTTAGCAGATGTAATTCCAGCACTTTAGTTTAGCCTGCTAATATGCTAACATCTAATCTGAAAAGCCACAAACCTCATTTTACAGGTATTTGATCATAAATTAAAGAGTTAGACAGACCATTTTGACCTGGTTGTCCTGTAGCAAACGCTACCTACCATTAGAATTCCTGAAACTTTTAACTTGCATCCATTGATTTGAGTTCACACAATATTCCCAAGACAGAAAGACCCAAAGGGAAGCCACAAACTTTTTCTCCAAACAGCTAAATCAGACGAACATGATTATAAATAGATGGCCTAGTTAGACAGTGTAAAATCACCGAATCATATTTGTTCATGGGCTAATTTTCTGGATCAACGTGAATATAGCATAGGTCTGCTGTAGCCTGGGCTGACCTGGAACACATGGCTGCGTGGTTTACCGCCTGTCTGCCTCGCACTCTGACCCACTGAGCGCTCCAGGGTCTGTTTACACCTCTGTCCTGGGTTGGTGTTACTTTGAAAGCAGCCACACTAAGTAAAGACTTTTAAATATGAATGAAATGTATTTATTATGGTTGAAAGTGTTTTTTATCATAAAGGAAGTGGAAAAGAATACCATCCATCATGTGGCACAAAAGGAATTCAGTGACAGCAATTGAACACACCTTTTTGTACTGAGACATTCAGGCTGGACAAGTGGAGTCTACTCTTAACTGGTATAAAAGATTTTCCGCCCACACACACAGGATATTATTTTTTCATAAATATCTTACAGTAACCCATGGTATTAGCGTCAGTGTGTGGTGCATTCATGAGGCTGACTTGCATTTCTTAATACACTTCTGATCTAATGGATATTTATTTCACACTTTTTACTGTTATGTTGATGCTAAAACAATTGCAGGTGGCCTTTTCCATACGTAAATCAGATTATCTCGCACACAGAAACATGAATATGAACCAATGTGCACATCTTAATCGGTTCTTACTCTGAATATTGAGCGTAATCCAATTATAACGTGCAAGTTAACACAGCCAGAAACATTTTCATAATACAGATGATCAAAAATGCCAAAAATAGCTTAGATCTAACAGAAATTCACCTCAATTTCCTATTTTCATGAGACAGACAGTGTCCAAACTTTTAAGAGTATGCTGAAGACTTTCCTTTTGAAAATATTACCCCATGTTTGTCTTCCTGAATCCAACATTTTATATACAATAACCATTACACATTCTAAAGCTATGTTATATGACTTTAAGTGTCAAGTACTTAAATAATTTGTAATTCCAATTTTAGATTAAATATGTTTTTCCCACTTCATTAAAGCAAACAATTACAACTTATATTGACTTACAACAAGCGTGTGATATGTTATATCTGCTATGTTGTGTAGGAGAGAATACATAAAGACTATAATCTGTTAATTGTTTATTGAGCCTGATGAGCTGGTGGCAGCTGGTATGGAAGCCTCTTCCACAAGTGTGTGAATGTGTGTGTGAATGAATGCACTGAAAAACAACAACGTTTAAATGTATTATATCAAGTTATTTGAATAAGTAATAGTAAATGTAACCTACATTTTAGTTAGACTTAAAGGTCCCTCATGCTTTTCCGGTTATTACCCGTTCCCTTGTGTGTTATGTAGCTTTTTCTACATGTAAACGGTCTGCAGAGTCACAAACCCTCAAAGTACACCCTGTAGCGAGAAAAACTCTAACACAGAAAAGACCTGTCTATGCTGCCCCAGAACGCCTCGTTTGAAATTCCTCTTTTTCCATTTTTTTCTTCCTGGTACCAAGTGACGTAACGACGACCAAATGGACCAATTGTTCCAAATGGACCAATCCGTGGAGCTCCTCATACACACTCAGCCATATCTTTTCTCAGCCACGCTACTCCGTGGATTTCTCATCCTGAACTCAGCCTGAGCACACACAAACTCACAGCTCGCTGTGTCGCAGACCCCATGCAGCAACCAGGAAACGACACCAGTAATCCAGCTCACACTGTCCGCTCCTCGCAGCAGCGAGCCCTGCAACGTCCCGCCAACACGGCACCCAGACCCCACGCAGCATTTTCCTCTGTTTGTCATTACTGGTGTCATTTTCTGGTTGCTAACAAACGCCATTGTAATACATAATCACTGATGTTCCGCTGTAACGGTGGTGGACTCATAGTGGGCGAGCTGACCAATCAGAGCACAGTGGGCTCATAGGGAGGGGGTGGGATAGGAGCTCCAACAAGCCGTGTAGGACAGAGAGTGAATACACATACTATACAGAGATGCTGTATGAGAAACCAATGTGAGTTTGGAACATTGAACAATGTAAATCTATTCTAGTAGACCTCAACAATGGAATTATGATCAGTAGAAATGGCCATGACATGGGACCTTTAATGTTATTGCTTTCAACTAACCTAATACAATTATGTTTAATTTGTTGACATAATACATTGATTAAGTTTAACCTAATATTTAAAATTCTTATAATTGCTTTCAACTCACCTAATTATGTGTCATTTGTTGACATAATACAATTTAAGTCAACATTTCATTTTTTTCAGTGTGGGTGAAGGCTGGCTTGAGTTGTATTGTGTGGAGTGGTTGCTAAAGCTAGACAGATGCTATATTAATGCAGTCAATTTACAGCGCTATAACAGATTATAACTCATTATGCAGCATTATAGAAAGTGGTACTGAAATGTTTAATAGGTCACTGATTAGAGTGTTTTATTTCCAGCAGTTCGGAGCTTTACAGTTCTGCCAAAATGCCCAACACCTAGCCAAGTAATTACCTGGATCAATGGTTTGCAACAAAAATAATGTTTTGGCGCTGCTTCTGAATTATATTTGAAATGTTGTTGTTGTTGTTGTACCCTGTCTTGTCTTGTCGCCTGTGGGATTTGTCTGCAGTGTGCTGCAGCTAACAGCCTTAGAGGTGAGATAAGTATGGTAGGAACAACAGGCCTACTATTCCCTCTGCGCTTAGTGATGCCCTGGGCTGACCCCTCTCCAAACATCCACTCACTGTAAGCTCCTGAGACAACGTGGAGGGGGAGGGGAGAGACAGAGCTGACAGATGAAGTAGTCTCAAACGTCAAGAGCACTGAGGAGGCAGAGGAGGAAGGAAATGGAAGAGAACCACCAGAGCAAAGACAAGATAATTGGGGATGGGGAAGAGGATGATGGACGTGAACTGAATACAATTATGTGATATTTGTTGACATAATACGTTTCATAACAAATATTTTTTTTCAGTGTGTAAAAGACATTTGAGAGCCGTTCTCACCTGGCTGGAGGCCTGGAGGATCTTGGAGCGGAAAGGCACGATGGCACATAGCACACACAGGAACCAGAAGATGAAGAGGACCCCTGAGGACTGGACCCCGCGTAACCTCTCAAACTGGATCAGAAACGTGGCCAACAGCTGAGAGAGGAGGGCGGGGGGGGGGGGGGGGTATTACACAGAGAGAGGAATGGATGGGCAGAGGCAGAATGTTAGATTAGCCAGGGTTTAATCCCTGAGGGCATGTAAGGTGAACCACGGTCTGACTGGGTCAGCCTTTCATGCTTCATCGCTCTCAGGAGAACTGCGGACAAGCTTCACTCAAGTATACAGCTCTGGGTAAATGCTTTCAGCCTGCTACTGATGGCCAGGTAGGACATAGGGGCACCAAAAAACAATAGAACTGACAGGAAGTGATGACAACAGGGCTCGACATTAAGGACTGCCCGATGGCCCGGGGCCATCTAGTATTTAGCTCGGGCAATGAAGCCTCACCTGCTGGTTGCCCGATCGGGCAATCTATTATGCCAGTATCATGCAGCTCGCGGATCCAGTAATGAGTGACCCGACAGTAAAACTAAACATATCTATAACTAGTTTAGGTAGTTTGAGAGGTAATTAAAATAGCTACGTGTGATATTCTAACCTGAAGTGTGTGTTTTGTCCGCTTACCGCTGCATGTGATCATGCAGAGCTGAGTGTCGACTCGTCAGCAGCAGCTGATCTCTCTCTCCCGCCAGATTAGACTTTACTCGCGTTTATGTCCATATCAGATCCAGCTAGTTCTAGCTAATGATATGACTACCTGCTTATTAAAAGACACCTAAACAATAAGTGTCGCTTTGCAACTGGGTGAGGCCACAAAGTATAGCGCAGCATTATGCATTTGTTTACATGCCCACCGGAACCCTGAGGCATTACCAACAGATCAACGCAAAATCAACCCATACAGGACATCTCTTTCTCCACATTAAGTGTTAGACATTAGAATTGACTATTCTTGTCTGTCACATACTCTTCTTGTCTGTCACATAAGTGGCACAACTGAAGCGGTATTGCACTAAAGGGAAATTATTTTGACCGGAGAGATTTAGATTTGCCGGCTAACGGGAACTCTGACGTCGCCATTTTGTGTGCTTCGCGGATGCGCTCGGCTACTCTCGACTGCTGCTCGGGTCAGCTTCCGGGTGAGGAGGCATTCGTTCGACCAACTTAGAGTAGATAACATTACAAACATTTTTAACAGGGGCCATAATAGTGTAAATAATGTTTGTTTTGGCAGTTACAACTGAATGTAATGTTTTCTACTTTTTTTACATCTGGGAAGGCATTTGCCTTCATCCGATGGAAAGTGTCTTGACCAACAACTTAAGTATTTCTTATAGCTATGCAGGGCATGCAAGCGAGCAAACAAGAACAAACAAACAAATGAAATGAAGAATAAAATTGAAATTGTACAATATAATATTGTGGTGGTTCATCTTATAATTCAGTCTAGAGAATGCACCAGACAGCATCTAAGACCTGCAAAAATCTAAATTTTCTAGGGGGAGGCCCCCCAAACCCTTTGTGCCATTTCGTCCGCGCGCATTTTTCAGGGCAATCTCTATTGGGCTCAGGGCCATCTGTAAATTAGCTTAGACGGCCCACAGGGCCATCTCCCAAAATCCTTAATATCATGCACTGTGACAAGATAAATGGTCCGTCTCAAAACAATACTACATGGGAGAGAAAAAATGAAGGGTACTAAAACCAGAGAGAAATAAATGCTATCGATTTAGAAATGTGGCGTTAAAGGATCATTTAAATGCTGTTATATTTGAAATTACCTAATTGGTTGTGAGATCCAGATAAATCAAGGAAGACCTTTTTGTTTTTTTATTTTATTGGCAGTGACATTCAAATGTCTATTTAGATGTTTTTGTTTAGTAACTGCTGAAACTATGACGTTAGGTATGTAGTACTGTATGGCAGGGGGTGCCCACACATTTTCAGCTTGGGAGCTACTTTTAAAGTCAAAATGATCTAGGTCTACCCTGCCCAATTTGTGGCCCCACGCTAAGTCATGAGGCCCTCTGTGCTGCGAGCGTTGACGGGGGGGGGGGTGCTAGTGAACTGCGAGTGCCGGAACCTCGCAGCGGCGGAGAAACTGTGCGCTTCAGATGAGGCTCCCTCCGCGAGGTGAGGCCCCACGCAGTGTGCATCATCTGCGTGTAGGGAGGGGCGGGCCTGTCTACCTGCATTTTTTATGTAGGTAGACAAGTGGCAAATGCCATAATAAGGATGTTTTTTTATTTTTTTAAATGCCATGCGATCTATCTATTGGGCACTCCTGCTGTATGGGAATAGTATTATGGATTTGGGAAACTGCATTAGAGACTACAGTTGCTTTGGACACATGCTCATTTTGAAAATGTACCTTTTTAAATTATATTTAGACTAAATATTAGGGCTGAACCGAATAACTTTGCAACAGGTAATAATCAGCATCAGTAATTCAGGGGTAGACATTAAGGGTAAAATGCCAGTGGCCCTCCGGGCCGGTGGAATTTTATTATCACTGGCCCCACCATTGTAACCACTGGCCCAGAGCATTCGTCCAAAAAAAATCGACTAATAATGAAGAAAATTAACACATTTGTTGCAATAGTCATTTATGCTAACTACATTACTACTTGTACTACAACATTTGAATCATCAGTTCTTCCTCACTTTCCTCAATTGATCATATTTGGTTTATTAAAATAATTATATTGTGGTCATTGTTAAAACATTTCTGCTATTATTATGAGTATTATTATTTGTATAAAGCGCTTTCTGCCGTCATAGGAGTTAGAAATGTAATGGCTATGTAGTAGATTAGATTAGAACCTTCATTATCCTAAACTGCTGGGACATTTCCCTATAGCCAATACCTTATATATTTTCTACTCTTCACTTACTTGTCAGCATAGGTCGGCATTGATGTAAAGAGCCGACAGAAGACCTTGTTTATATTGGCATCATATTGAGAGGTGCAGCCAGTGACGCGTCATAAAACCAGGAAGTAAGCCGCTGGTTCCATCGACAAAAAAGCAATGGGACTTCTCTACAGGGTTTTGGAAAACAGCTGGAAATAAAGTCTGTGGAAAACAAACTTGTTTGATAAATGCACGTTTTGTTCAGCCGGATAATCTCCACATGTCTACCCTACTTTTATAATTTTCTAATCATAAATCTAATCGATAGATTATAAAAAGGGTTTTAGGACGCGCCACTGCACCACTCTATAGAAACCAACTCCTCAAGCTTAAGCTGGCTGAAATGTTCTCTCCCTCTTCTTCTCATGCTCCCTGTCACTCTCCTTTAACTCCTCCGGTGACTTTCTTTTATTTGAAGATAGTTTTTTGCCCGGCGCTTGGCCGGTTACCGCTGGTATTAAAAACATTTTGGCGAATGGTTAGGTGGCGCGATAGTCTGTAGTGAAGGAGCGCGCTCCCGCTCACGGGAGCCTGCTCGCACTGCGCTCCGCAGCAAACAGCTGTTTGCTTTTCACCCAACAACAACAACCGACTCACGAAACGCTATGTTGTAGCGTTGATAAACGAAACAATTTAACTAAATTGATAGTCAAAATACCAATACCACAGGAAACATTTTTTTTTAAACAATATTTTTAGTGGCCCGAGCGGGCAAGTGGAAAGTACGTTATGCTGGCCCGGGGTGTCTAAATAGTGCTTCCGGGCAAGCGGGCCAATGATAATGTCGAGCCCTGTAATTCCAGTTAAATATATACTGTATGCAAGTTGACTTGATTATATCATATCACTGTGAGCTCTGTATTAGAAAATTCTGGAAATATTTGTTTTAAAAGCATTAAATTATAAACGAGAGAGCCACACGTTCTCATTCTGTTTTTTTGTTAGACATATCCTCACCATGGTCATGCCGAGCACCAGCGGGGTGACAAAGTAGATGGGCGGCTGTGTGTTCCCCTGCCGCAGCTCGTGGAATGTGTAGAAGAGATCTGTCCAACACACAATCCATAACAACAAGCCAAACACCTGAGAGCAGAGCAAGAGAGAAACGAGGCAAGGTTAAAAAACAGACAGACATCAAATACTTAAAAACCAAAGGTTATTGTGGCTTAGTTCCAGCAACATCATTGGATGCACACTAGGGACTTTCTCTCATACAGCATCACTGGAAACTGACAATCTCAAGTCTAGAACAGCCAAATGATTTCATTTAGTTTTTGCCATTCATTATAGTTAGCCTAGCTAATTCACTATCATTTTTTTTTTTTTTGAGTAAGAAACAAATTTAACAGCATGATACGTTTTATTAACTACATTACAAAGACTTGTTGAACAAATGTAAATAATTGCTTGCTTCAACATTATTACATTAGAGAACTATAAGGAAATTTAGTGTTGGTACAATTTAAGGGTCTATTATCATCTGGCCGGGGACGACAGCTGGAAATGAGCAATGTTGTCTTAAGCTGCCCCATTTACTGTTTATTGTGACAGTTGATTAATGTGGACTGTCCACGACACTATAAACCAATAAACGCAATTAAACAATGTCAGTCAAACACCCTAACACATGCCTGAAGCTAGCCGTCCAATGATTTTCATTTGTCTTTAAATCATGCACAGGAGCAATATAGTCATTTCCATTGAAATGTAAAATATATCTAACTGTTTTAGAGCTATTCAATGAAGAACAGATCAACCAACAGTATTCATAGCACTAGCTGGCATTGTGAATATCAGCCACGTGTAACAATCTAACCTTGTTCTCTGGAGTGCACTGTGATAAAATGTACAACAATGAAGTCCCCTCTCACCGTTTTGAACCTGTTCATTATGGACATCATGATGTAGCCCCTGTTGTTCCTCTTGAGATAGAAGAGATAGATGGGGCAGACGGCCCAAAGGTAGATGCACGGCAGCCATGACAGGACGGAGAGTTGGAAACACTCCGGCAGGTCGGGCCGGTCCGTGTGGAACGTCTGATTGGCTACCTGCAGACACACGATATGGGGAACAACACTTTAGTACAAAGTCTCCTGAAGTTTCACCATTCAGTTATAGTTTGTTCATAATACGCTGTCCTGCACATCGGTTTAAAGTCCTCATATCCAAATGTTGATACATGATGACAGTATACAGTGCCTATTCTACCCTACAGTATTTCATTTCTAAACTTTTCAATTGTTATAACAATATATATTTCTTATTCTGCAACTTACTTAAACCACATTGTCTTTTACACAATTGTATGTACTTGTTAAGTATATTTGATGTTGCATTGTCGGAGGATTCTTGGGATTTTCATTTCCAAAAGCCTTTTAATCCTTTAAATGCAGTGCTTCATATTTGATCAAAAAACCCAAACTGGTATGCCTGACCTTCTCCCTGGATTTGCAGAAACTCTGCTCAGACCTACACTTCCAAAAAGACATCGCCACACCTCCAACACCCAACCAAAAACACCACTTCTAGTTTATCAGAGCAAATGGTTCCCTTCAACACTGTGAAAATAGTTACCCATCCGTCATGGGAGAAGGAAACATGATGTGAAATCCTGTTCTTTGTATGTTAGAAACTTGTCTGCCAACCTCTGTGCGATATCATAGTAACTTTAAATGCCAGGATTAACAGCTTTACAAGCAGGTTAGAGGTCAGAGCCAGAGCAGCCTGACAACATTCCTCTAACTGTGGAATATATAGTAACCAGGAATGTATTGGATTTTAAATCTTTGAAAAGAAGCAAAGGCATCAGCAATCATTTAGGGGTTAGAGATGTACCAAGATGTTTAAATCAGATATTTATATGATGTTCATAATATACATATCCAGCACCTCTTTGATCATATTATATACATATTGCTATTGTAATTGACTCTTTTACCTAGTCACTACATTTGTATTTTCAGTGTATTTATTTGCAAAAAAAGTTACACAACACGCAATAAACCAAAGTAAAAGATGAATGTGACTGATAGCATTATTATTATTTGTTTATCAGGGCTCGACAGTAACGGTTGCTAGGTTGCCATTGGCAACCATTCAGAAAAAATGTCAACCACTTCTTGGCCTTTGGTTGCCATCAGTGGCAACCACTTTTTAACATAAAGAAATAAGGACAGTAAACAGCTAAATGTGCACCCCAAAATAGATAAATGTTAATTATTGGTTGTATTAAGAGTGATATTTAATTATTGTTGTGACCAGTCGGAACCTGATACTTAAGTTGCACGTGCATTGGTGTGATTACGGAGCCAGAAAGCGATGCACGTGCGCCGTGTTTGTTTTACAAAAAATGGCGAAGCAAATTAAGTTGTTTGACTGACGTGTGACGTGTGGGGGTCAGAGGGCCTAGGTATAAAAGTCACGGCTCTCCATTGCTCACTCAAGTAACCCTGACATGAGAGTTTTTCTTTTGTAGCAAGCAGCAAAATAATTGTAACATGACGTGTTAGAGTTAATTTGCCTACTTAATATCGCACGTTCTAAAAAAATAATAAAACAAAAATATTTTTTAAACACTTCCTGCGATCGTCACGACACGATATATCGTGCAGCCATAGTCCACAGTATTAAATGTATTACATGTCTGATATGTAATAGGTAATGCTTAGCGCTTTGAGCACTTGGAAAAGCACTCAAAAAAAATACCATTCATTATTTTTTTTATGAATTATTAAGTGTCATTTTTCAACACTGCAATCACCAGAATGACATTGCAATCTCCTTCATTGTATTGAGTTGACAGTAGAATTTCCAGTGACATATCTGAAAACCAAAATGATATAATCCCAGGCCCGTGATGAAAAGGTTCTGAATCTGTCATAATGAGGCTATAGGCACTTTCTTGACACTTTATCTTCCCCTACATTTCTCTCCTTCTCTCTGATGCACTTGACAACAGCTCACATTGAACTCAATTGGTGTTTCTCCTAGTGTTGATATGTATAGAATTGATGTTTATTTTGTAGAGTTATGTCTTTTTTTATTCAATTTTTTTTAAACTCATGTCTAATGCCTAACATTTCTGCTGTGACATATCAATTGACCAATGTGGGATGAATAAAGTATACAGTTTATCCATCTATGTATATAAATATATGTCTATTAATTTAATTGTATTCTAAAATGGAGCAACTGTGTGATTCCGACACTGATATGTTAATGTGTAACTTTTTCCACACCATGCATATGAAAACAGATCATTTATTTTGCAGTAGAGCAACAATAACTGAGTGATCCGAGGACATCCGGAGGAGATGGGTAAAGTAAACATGAAGCATAGTGGGATGCAGCCCTGACTCAGCCCGTGGTTATCGTGCTCCCCTTGACAAACACAGTACAGGGCCCACCCACAGACGGAACCAAGATAAACACAGTTGCTGGCCAACTCTCCGACACCACCACACCCTCCTGTGTGTGTGAAAGGGTTGCCTTGGTATGAGGTGTTGGGTAATTGCTCGTGTTGGTGTGTGTGGCAGCTTTGAAATGTCTCTTCTTAAGGAGTCCTACAGTATACCCTCTGGCCCTAAATACAATGTGATGTGTAAATGACCACAAGCACATATATTTCTGTCTTTTTTGTGTATCATACACCCGGAAAAGGTGTTTAAGCTTTTGAATACCTGATAAGGCCTGAACATATTCTCATTTGTTTGAATCGTTTTATATGCATCATACAGTACATCTAACTGAATCCAGGGGAGCAAATAATTAAGACCCTTGTGTTGTTAATATTGGAACCTTTTGGGATATTTACTGTTTTACTTGCCAAGAACCAGAATTAGTATGTAAAAGTAAAAGTATGTAATGTGCAGTCAACATAAAGCTACAGCCAGCAGCTATTAAGCTTAGCATAAAGAGAAACAGAGAGCCATGCTTTTTGTGCCAAATAACACCTATTAGCTCCTCTAAAGCTTTAATACCAACACAAACTTACATTGAAAAGCAACAAATGATGATTAAATGTGACAAAAGTGCGTACCAGTTTAGGGTGAGGTGTAAAGAAGTAAAGGGTAAACATATTTCGTAATTACTGCTAATAATTTTTCACTTAGGCCCCGGCCCCATGTGGACGAAACGGGTTGTATCCGCGTATAGCCCTTTCGTTTACACGAGGCCGTAACAAAACGATAGAAACGGACCCCGCAAACGATAACGGGTCCAAAGGTGGAGAGATCTGCAAACGGAGCGCTCTGGGGGGTCAAACGGCTCCGTGTAATCGCCTCTATAGATCATTTTCTGATAACGATGAAATAGCTCCGCCTCCCTCTCCCCACGTCTCCCTCTCCCTACGTCTCCCTCTCCCCACCTCTCCTGCTCAGAGATCAGCTGCTGGGCTGTCAGAAGAGGGGGAGGAAAAGAGAGGCTCCGTTTATTATTCTTATATTATTATATAGAGTCGTTATCAATTTGTTTTAAAGCTCAATAAATAACGAAGAAGACCTTTGACCGGCACTTTTCTAATTTTGTACGGAAGATTTCAACTTTAACGGACATGTTGACCGGCGGAAAAAAATGTTAACGGAAACTCTGCCGCACGGTTCCCTCGTCCCTTGGAAGAGGCGGAGAGGTTGGTGTTTTTCATCTGCTGGTAGACTACCGGAGAGATTTACAGCAGGAGAACAGGCCGACCGTCGCGGAGAATAAACAGAAGGGCAACCATGGCAACCATGCTCCGGGGTCTTCTTCGCTGCTTTTGGTGTATTTTATGGCGGCAGCAGCGCTACTTACAGGCCTGGCATATGTACTACAGCATTTCCAGCGTTTCAAGCCATTTTTTAATGACAGAATGTTGCTAGGTTTAAAGTCACCAATATCTGATATTACCAACTCATCTTAAAGTATAAATATCACTGATTCTAATCCACATATTTCTCCACGTGTGCAGATTAAAATAAAAGTCATACATGCATAACCCCATGTACAAACACACTTTGTTTTTTGTAGCCTACAGATAGAAAAAAGAATATGAAGCTAGTTAAGCAGTTAGCTTTAGATGTGCTCTAAACGTCTTGATATTCAACTGATTATTCAACAAGGAAAACTGAAAAAAGTTGCACTGGTTTAGGTTTTCAAATGATAAACATTTGCTGCCTGTCCTAGTCTCAGATTAGAGTAATTGAGGTGTACGTTTAATTGACCTTTCGCAAAGCCACGCCCCCCCTTGGTTACTGTTGCTAGTCCGACAAGCTGGGAGCCAGATGCGTTAGACAAAGCCATAATGGAGGGTCTCCGTAACGTCGGAGTCGCCTTAACAGACTCATTTTGGAGCAATAACGCAGCAATATCCTCCAGGTCCCGACAAAAGGGGCTACAATACGCTATGGAGGGTTATATCCACAGTATAAACATTAGAAAAGAGGGAGGCACAACATCAATAGAGGCAATTGCATATAGGTCGCAGTGCAAGAGTGAAAAACCACATGAGCTGTATGTCAAATTCGACGGAATTATTATTATTATTTTGGAGTAAAACAATACAATCACAAGAGGCATTAAATGTTGTAGTTTGTCTAAAGTTAACTACCGTTTCCTTGGTGGCTTTCTGCATCCACCTTGTTGTTCCTTTGTGGGGGTCGGGGTGCCCACTTGTGCAGCAGGATTAGGGAAGTCGGCAGTAGGCTTTCCATTAACAAAATGCTACAAAGATTAAAGCAAAATATAAATGAATGATTGCCTGTTGGCTTTCTTGTTTGTACTTTGACCACAGGTAGACTAATAACGGAGCTCAGCTGTTCAGACATTATTATGCATCAAGTGATATACATGGTCAAAACGACCTAGAAGCACACAGCTTACAGCTGTAGTCGTGTGACTTTAGCTAACGTTAGTTAGTGAAATTAGTTAATTAAATTAGTTAGTTAATTTGTGAATGTAATCTTTGCTAGCTAGCTAGCTACGTTAGCACGTATTTACCTTGGAGCAAACGTATTTGTGTTTGTTGATATTCGCCATATTCAGCTGGGCATGGGGCCTGCCGCATTTCTTTATCCACTGGCGGCATCTCTCCTCTCGGGTTTTGGGTTTTGGGTTTAGGAAACGGGTAAAATATCACCCCCTCCCCCTCCCCCTCCCCCTCTCACTCCCCCTCTCCCTCTCTCCCTCCCCCTATAAGCTTATGGGATATCTGCTATCCGATTTGCAAAGACCATAAGCACAACGCTTCACCATTTTCGCAATTAATTTGAACGCTAAGCTTGTCGGACTTCCACAGGGAGCCGCGCACGTGATCGAATATGATTGGACAACGGGCATTTAGGGGCGTGGCTTTGCGAAAGGTCAATTACAAAACTCTCGTCCTCCATGTTTGCCAAAATCACGTAACCTTGAATAATTGGAGACAGTATTGATAATTCTCTCTTTGGGTATTTTGTTCACAACAACACATTTCATAACAATATCTTACTGCCTTCTGAAGTTTTAGAGACGTAACATATATCGACTAATCGAGAAGAATATTTGATAGATCGATTATTAGCACAACACTGGAGCCAAACAGGCCGTTGTCACGCTCCTTAACACCATATTTGTTTGAAGTAATGGATTCTGCAGAGTTTTGCATTGCAAATGTGTCAACGCTTTTTTTCCTCATGCCAACCTGAGCAGCAGGCCAACAGCACATTATCTGTGTTGGGTTTGTAACACACCTCCCTATCACACTCGGCATGGAACAGAGGGCTGAAAGCAAACGTCACATTTAAAAGCATGTAGTTATCTCGACTGCCCACTGGGGAAAAGGCAGCGAGTAAATATCCACTAGTAACCACACCATTGTGTTTTATTTGCTCACATATATCACATGTTTTATTATCTTGGTGGCAAAGAAACTGAATGCGCATAAGAAATGGTTTCATTAATTCTTGCTACATCGGCTCACCTTCTAAAAGGAATATTCACACAGTGGTGAAACCTTTTAAATATTTGTCAGGGGAAATTAACATTTTCGTTCGTTTGAAAGTGATAAAAAAAAGGAGATTGTTTCCATGGATGAAGGGACTACATAAAGGCTACGTTTTCTAAGCGTATGTGGTTATTGCAAAACGTGTTCCCTTTTTCATATATTTAATGTGATACAGAGGCTGTAATCATCACATTAGCGCTGAGGCATTTCAATGAAGCAGCCTACCGATACAATCTGAAACTGAAGATTGCGTAAATGCACATACAATAATGATAATACATGTCATTTATATAGCACTCTTCCTGGTGCTCAAAGCGCTTGAAAGATTAACAATTAATAATAATTGCGCTATTGCAGGGGGGGCGCGTGAAGCTTGGGAAGAAGTTGTAAACAAACATTGTTTGTGAGGCATGCACACATCTCCCTTGACATCTCTCTCTCTCTCAGAAGTACAAAGAAGCAAAAGTGGAAATACTTAAGTACCTCAATATAACACTACAGGTAGGCCTATTTTATTTGTGCTAGCAGCCCATAATCCACAGTATACATAAAATGAATCAATGTGAATTCTGTTTCTAATTAGTTTTCCCCCTAAAACAATAACCTATAAAAATACTGTTAAAGAACCGGATCGATAAGCAGTACTTGTAATTGTTTAAATTAGGCTTCTCATATACAAAGTGACATTCATATGTAACACTCGCAATTCTATTGGCTATATGTCCTCTTTAAATGGAAACTGTTTATAAAAGGCATCTGAAATTACCATTAATTATTTAAAAACAAAACTGACTAGCACTGATAACTATCAACTGTTACCACACTGCAGCTCTTACTGAATGTGGAAGGGTTGGCTTTTATTCCATTTCACAGGCTTTCAGGTACAATGCATGTAACCTGAAACTTGAACAAAAGGTGAAGGAAAAGGGTGAGGCTCTATCAGAGCGCCAGCAGAGAGAAACAGGAATACAAGAACAGGGAGTCTGAAACTAATAGTAAATTAAGCAGAGTGTTAACATACAGGTCTGGCAACTCCCAGCCTCTGAATTCCATCCCTTGGTGGCATTGTTGCATAGAACCGAGTTATTATCAAAGGATCGCTTCAAAGCAACAGGGAGCTACAGCATGGCTTACACAAAGTTACATCATTGCCTAATGAGCATGAATCATTGCTGAGAGTTGCACAGAGACTGTGGAATCATGTAACGTGCAGCTGTTGTAAGAATCACATTAATCAATATATTCTATTTAAGGGTGTGAAATTGGTTCCAAAGGACTACCTTACCACCACATGGCTTTAATAGCCGACAAACAATGTCAGCTATATTTTGTAGCAGAAAAGAATGAACCGGATTCTGCACGTCCCATAATGCAGCATCTGATCCCTCCGTCCTCCATCCTGTTTCAAACCCCATTCCTCCTGTTTAGAAAAGTTGCTCCTGTGCTACAGAAGATAAATACAAGTATGTTTACTGGTTAATCACTCCTTATGTTCAGTAAACTGAATTGAATGCGTAATATAGTAGCCCTTTTAGGGATGTCACAAGAACCAATACTTTGGTACCAAGTAAATTCTGAAACATTCTGATAACCGTGACAATACTGTTTTGTTTTTTATATAGTAACACAGGTACCGTACATATTACAGGTACACCATCCTGTCGCCCCTGGGATAGTAGAACATATCTTTTGGAAACAGAAAACTCAGGGGACGCATCTTATTTCTCTACCTAAAAGCTACATTGTCAACGATCAAATACATCGGTTAGCAGACGTTGCATAAAGATGAATTATGGTAGGTTGAAGCTCTACTACTTAAACTATTGTTCAAAGATAAACTATGATTTCATAATGATGTGTTCAGTTGTAATGTTTTGACACGTAACAAAAGATACAGTATAATGATTTGTTTAAATGACCTCCAAGATGTAAACGAAAATATGTATGTATGCATTTACATCAGATTTAATGATGACATTGATTTAATGTTTTTACAGTAGTATTGAAAAGGTATTGTAAACGTTGAATTGCAAAGGTGTTGGCATTCTATACATGAACTGTATTCTACACTTCTCATACCGCTCAAGACAACATCCTTGCTGCTTGTTGTGGTGTTGTTTATTAGGGATTAAACACTTAAGAGCTTAGTGAATCTCTTTCATTCGGACTATCTGGGTACAGATCATCGAAGGATGTGTACACCACTCAGAAACATCAGCTGATTCTATACTGAACGGCCAGCAAATATAAAAGTAAAACATTTAACTGTATCTAGCTTTAAATATTCCAAACAGTGCTTATTTGTTTATTGTTTTGGTTTGCTTTAAATCGCCAAGGAAGGAACTTCCTGAATCTTCTAGAGTCCGTCTTAATATGAATGCCTGTAGCAACCTGCCCAGCAAAGGCAGCCCTTTTGTCTCTATTTTTGGTCTGTGGTAAAAAAAAAAACTCTCTAATGGTTTGATCATGTGAAATTCTGTCTGCTGAATGCATAAGAAGAGGGCAATATGTTTAAAGCATCTTGCCAGAAAACGCTTTAAAGGATAATACTGTGTGTGTCGCTCAGCTTGTTATCTGTTCTTTAGTGAAGAATGCCAGCTCGGTTTATGTCACTTTAAGAGTAAAACCTTTGACCAAACTGCTTAAAACAGCAGTCTTTTGGGCCCCATTTCATCTTGTTATTTTTATTAATTTGTATCCAAATAAAGTCCTGTTCAGATTTAAGATGGGACAGAGGAGAGAGACCATGGATGTAATAAGTAAAGTACACAGTAAGTGACTATTTCCCGACTGCTTAATCGCATAGTTAAACTATGAGAGGAGTAATGATGAAGCCAGAACCTTCAGAGGCAGTTTGAGCAATTAGATTGAAATCCTTCTTGAATGCTTCTTGGATGCATTTCACATAGCTATTGTGAAATAGGAAAGCAATCCCATCCCCCAAAGATGCATTGAGTGACTATATATGTATAATAATGTGTGACAAAATCCATTTCCTGTAAATGTTCCTCACAGTAAAAGCATTCCCGGGGTTTAGCGATGTAAAGCTATTAATGTGAAGCAGAAGAAGCAGGAAGTGATCAGTTTGCATTATCAGTAGCACATCACAGCATTAATATGGATACAGGGAAGCACAGGAGAAAAACAGTGAGACTAAAATACGGAACAAACCTCCAAACTAAAAAATAGTCTTGCTTAACAAACACCAAAAGAGCCCTTAAAGGAAAAAAGTTGGGATAACGGGTTACTTTCACATGGTCACAAGAACGTTCCTCACGAGCATGACATACTTTCGCGGTGCACAAAAGAGGAAGTGGAGCACACAAGAGACCGCTATTTCCTCGCAGACTGTTATGTGTATGTGTGGAAATGACAGTACATACATTATTTGACTTGTATTTCGCACTCAGACTTCATTTTAAGGACATTTCGGCCAGGGGTGTACAGCTATTTGTTTAAGCACCGGATCGGCAAAACAGGACGAGGGTCTGTAAACAGTCTGCCTTGATCTATGAATTCATGTCAGTGACTCTCAGAGTACCTGCTGCCCAAACCTGTTTTATAGAAGCGAAACCTCAGTCACTTTATGAAATTGCTGCAGCATCAGGAGGCAGCGGACTCAGCCTCTGAGAAGAGCAGCACCAGCACCATGGATGTATAATAAGAGACCAGCACGCAAAGAGCTGTGCCTTTCACGTACCGCCATCATCACTGTGTTTACCTTCATTAGATCAGCTAAAGAGCGACCGCAGGCTGCCACACACACAACAAACTGCCCGATTGTTACACCTGATTATTTGTTTTATGAAGGAGATGTCCGGTCACCAGGGCGCCTGATGTGTGTCAGTTTCTGCTCTGCTCAGCTCTGTGTGTATGTTTGTGTGTGTTTGTCAGACACTGGCATTTGTTCGAGGAAGATATTATGATACTGTGACATATGACGCCCATATAACGTGTAAAGTGGAAACACTGTACAACTGCAAGTATTATCTTTGCTTAGAAAAAAAGTCTCTATGGTAAGCTAAGCTTGCTAGTGGTCCAAAAACAAGTTCTTTAATATCAGTATTATCACAGAGCAAAGTTATATGACCACGACTTGTCTCACCCCGATGCAGCTAAAGCACACTTAAATGCAAGTTGATAATAGGTATAACATGTTTTACTACACTAGTAAATAAGTACTTACCACTCAAACCAGTAAAATAAAATGGCTTGTTTTAAAAGTAAGAGTCTAATATGGTAAGTATATGTTTTTGATTGAGTGTAACACTTGTGTAATATTAAATATGTAATTGTAATATTTGAGGAGCACTCTGGAAGTGACATTATAGAACTAGAAAGATCCTTTAAAAAACAAGGTTCTAGTGGAATTAACAGTGTTAACAGTGGAATTATATTATATTAATCTATAGTAGTAGCTTTCGCAATGAAATCACAGTGACTAACAGACAATCACGATGTAAAGTATGCAGATGGTGAGGGGGTGACGGACTTGTCTTATGCTTTCGAGTGTATTTAGAAATAAAATGCAGCAGGCCGTCCATCTGTTCTCTGTTACACTGAAAAGCTGTCGAGAGGTATGAAAGGAAGACACAGAGGACCGTAAACACTGCAGGAGGACAGGACTTGCTGCTGGCCATGTTTGCTTACGACATGGAAAACATTAACAGTGTTATTCATGGTTCTCTGTTCTCTAAAGTTTGCTGGACACCAGTTTCCTTGAAAGTGGATTACAGGATAGACATTCCAATTCATAATGGACAAACACTTATGATTAAGAAGGGATTTGCTAGTAAAACCAATCAAAATGTGTCACAGGAAGTGAGTCAGACTTTAATGAGTATAACACACAGACTAGAATGTAAAAGGATATTGATAAGATGATAACGTGACAGAACTTGTTTGCACATTTCTCCTTGTTCTCAGGTGCTACTTTAAAAAAGAAAAGACCTCAAATGAACCCATTTCACAACTCTCATTTCCTCATTGTTTGCTGGGTTAGCAGTCTTTCTTTTCCAGAAGTAGACACTACATTTGGGGATTTTTCTTTGAAAATGTAGAATTTTACAAGCATGCTGGTGGATATAGGTGAGTGAGTCCTCTTAAAAACAGCATTGCCATATTGAGTGGTTTGCCTTGGACATGCAAAGTCAGCTAACAATACATGGTTTATTGACTGACAGAGTTTGTGTGCACAGGGCTCACAAATAACTTTTAAAAGTGGTTACTAGGTTACCAAACAGTCCTCAGCTTTTGGCTGCCAGTACTGAAGAAATAGTGGCCTTCTATAGTCACCTAATATTTTGAGGAATTAAGATACTTTGCAGTTAAACATCAGCTTGATAATGAAAATGTGAGATGAAATAATTAAAGGTTTACAGGTTTACAAGTACAAAAACTAAACAAACATCCTTGTGAATTGTGTGTTTTATGATATTTTAAGGAGTTTGAAACTACAATGTCATCAGTTGATGTGTCCAGCATACATTTCTGGTACAGAAATTACTATTTGTGCTCAAAAGTTCAAGGTCTTCTTTCACAGACGATCTTCAATTGATCTTGATCCTACTCAGATAGATGTATCCCCCTCCCACGTACAGATAAAGAAACCGGGAGACCACATTTTCAATTATGTAGTATCAGAATGTGGGCAGTAAATCTAAAAGAAAAATGTGTTTTGCGTTTTAAAAAGTACAGCAAAAACACACATTCCTGGAAAGCTTTTTAAATCTCAGGGTTTTTTCCAAACTGGGTAAGAGGGGCGCAGCGCCCTCTCATTTTTGGCGTGCACCGTCATAACAAAATGCTGATTTCCCCCGTAAAATGTTAAAGTGATGCCAGAAAACAATACTTCTGTTCGTCAACAACCTTTAAATGACTAAAAGAAATATGAATATCGTGTCAAATAGATCGTCGTTTAACCATTTCGAATCACTTACAGACATAATGTTGTGGCAAACGAATGAGAAATTAGTCATCAAGCAGAAAGAAGAAAACAACATTCAATATGTTCAATATTACATTGAATTTTGCATTCATTATAATACAACAATTGTTTCCCTCCAGCTGTTGTTTATTCACAATGTGAAAAGGTTTAGCTTTTAGGTTAATAACTTCACACTACTCTATCTCAACTTGAGTTATTGCTAACACACCTTAACACATAAAGGGTTGGGAACTACCAGTGACCTTTCCCACTAAATGTCCCTTAGTATAATGACTTCTTCAAAAGCTTCCTCTTTTTCAGTTTCCATTCAGCAGAAGCTTCACCCTACACCAATTAAACCCGAACTGACATCAACTATTCTTGACTGATGCAACACCATATAGTTTACAAAGTCTGTTAACATTCAGCTCCAGCTGTTGGGCTGCGCTATCCATCAACTGACAAGTGACAATGTAAGATGCTAGTGACAGATTGAATAGTTGCTATGTGCTGCTGCTGATAAAAAGGTTTTAGATCGGCATGTGTGAACTGGATGCTATATTCTGCTTCTTCAAGGCCTTCTTAAATACATACAGGGTAGCAACTCGTCTACGCATCATGAGTAATACAGCTACAATAAAAACTGTATGGCCTGTTTAAATAAAGTCATGATAGCCGACTTCCTAACATCATTTAAAAAGGCAACACACCTTTTTGGGTGCTCCGGGCACCTGTACCATAAAGTTACAGATAAGCATGCAATGTGTTTAACATCCTTATTTCTATCCTTGGTAATGAATTGGCATCGAAAGGCGGGCTGTCATTTTCACGAACACTTTCAAACGCAGTAGTGGCACACCATGTGTGTCCTTCACAATAAAAGCCCTCAACATACACTATGCATAATGTATGTTTATCCTGGGGGAAATGTAATTCCCTCTGAGCATCTCTTTAGGAAGTGTCTCAACAAAATAGCTTGCACTTATCTTTGCAAACCTGTGTGAAGGTTAAAAGATGTGTATGAGTAAAACTAGATTATCTTTATCAAGGACATATGGATGTTTAAATGTTCTGATGTATTATTGTTTGGATACACATCCTCCACTGCAGGCACGTGCACACATAGACATCAAAGTGGGCTTGAGCCCCTGCACTTTTTCTTCCTCCAGAGAAAGTGCCCTTTTTTTCCCCTTTTTTATTTTTTATAAATGAATATATATCTACTGCTGTTTGTGCACAGTTTCCCTTTCCAAAGATATATTTATTGAATACAAAATATCAGGTCGGGAGATTAGACTGTGAAGTTCCGATGCTCTCTCTACCCTCCCTCCCTCCACGTCTCGTGCACAGCGTTGCGGACATCGGCAGTGCCTTCAGACCGACAGGTAGCAGCACCTCCCACTTTACAGTCACTTCAGACAGACGGGTATCAGCACCTCCCACTTTACAGTCACTTCAGACAGACAGGTAGCAGCACCTCCCACTTTACTGTCACTTCAGACAGACAGGTAGCAGCACCTCCCACTTTACTGTCACTTCAGACAGACAGGTATCAGCACCTCCCACTTTACAGTCACTTCAGACAGACAGGTAGCAGCACCTCCCACTTTACTGTCACTTCAGACAGACAGGTAGCAGCACCTCCCACTTTACTGTCACTTCAGACAGACAGGTAGCAGCACCTCCCACTTTACAGTCACTTCAGACAGACAGGTAGCAGCACCTCCCACTTTACAGTCACTTCAGACAGACACGTAGCAGCACCTCCCACTTTAGTGTCACTTCAGACAGACACGTCGCAGCAGCACCTCCCACTTTACTGTCACTTCAGACAGACAGGTAGCAGCACCTCCCACTTTACTGTCACTTCAGACAGACAGGTAGCAGCACCTCCCACTTTACAGTCACTTCAGACAGACAGGTAGCAGCACCTCCCAATTTACAGTCACTTCAGACAGACAGGTAGCAGCACCTCCCACTTTACAGTCACTTCAGACAGACACGTAGCAGCACCTCCCACTTTACTGTCACTTCAGACAGACAGGTAGCAGCACCTCCCACTTTACAGTCACTTCAGACAGACAGGTAGCAGCACCTCCCACTTTACTGTCACTTCAGACAGACAGGTAGCAGCACCTCCCACTTTACTGTCACTTCAGACAGACAGGTAGCAGCACCTCCCACTTTACTGTCCCATGTTATGCCGGCTTTTCTTGGCTTATTTTGAAGGTGAGTGGTGATTAACAAATGACAAAGCTGCCAGTGCCTCGAGTTTACAGCTAATTTGCTAAAAGACAATAACAAATAGAGTTAACTAAGGTAGGCTACTAGCTAATGGATAAGTTAGCTCAAGGTTTAGCTAAGGCAATGCATCATGGGCATACAGGCTAATGTACTGTACTTAAGGGGAGACACTTAAAGCGAATACAGTCAAATGTGTATCTAATAACGTCATCACAATCGCCACATTGATATGTAAATTAGGCGTTAACTAGGCCTAATTAAAATGCTCTAATTTGCATGCAGTTACCAAGGCATTGCAGGTGAAAGGATAAAACAAAAAAACACATTACCTCACAACTTCCCCGGATAGTTACTTACGTCAAGTCAGTATTTTCCCCGGAAATGTTATGTTTAAATGCAGATTAGCTTTAAATCTATAGATGAATTCAGACATGGTAACACGAACACCATTTATATGTTTCTTGGTCGTTTTATTTCCATTAGAGTTAAAGAAAACATGGAAATAACAAGTAAATGATAAAAGGATATTTTTGCCTGTAATGTCCTTAAACAGTAACTTCAAAATGTTGATTGTTGGCTGCTCATTTAATAATTATTCATTGTACTAGTTTGTTGTCTGCTCTTGTGCATTGTGAATACTAAAGAAGACCATTGTCTCGGTGTTAGTTGATTGTTTTGTAGAATTCTGTTGAGTATTAAACAATTGCGTGAGTGTGAGGGTATTAAAAATAAATTGGTCAGAGATGTGCAACTATATTTAACTTTTTGTTTTACATTTTTTTTTATATAAATGATTATGGGAAGTGACCTTTTTCTCACTTGAGCACCCGCCCCCCAAAATGTCAGTGCACGTCCCTGCTCCACTGCATGACATTGACCATGATGTTTATTAATTAATAGTAAGGCAAATAATAATTAAAATGCCATGCTCTGTCATCATTACTTTCCTGATGTTTTAGGTTTTTGCTGTGGTATTGTTTAAGACCACCCTCAGTTGAGTCGTTATGCACCCTCATTTGAAAAGTGAAAAGAAAAAAAAAATTAAAAGTTAATTTTTTTTTTTATTAAAAGTGAAAAATATTACATATATAATAACAATGAGAAGAAGAAGAAGAAGAAGAAGTAGAAGAAGAAGAAGAAGAAGAAGAAGAAGAAGAAGAAGAAGAAGAAGAAGAAGAAGAGTCTGAGTCTCCCATAGGCCCAGCTTTGTTTGGAATGCTCTCACTGCGTCATACATGTCCGTAATGACACGGCCCTGCCCCTATAGCTGGAGGTTTAGCGCATTGAGATGCTTTGTTGTGTCACACAGAAAAGCCAGCTCATATCGTCACTTTTCGTCCCGGAGATCTGTGGTATCTTTCCCTTCGCAGATTTCCTCACGTAGCCTCGAAAAATCTATTCAGAACGATTCCTCGACTTAGCCATCGCACCTCTGTGTGATACGGAATGTCGCCAGGTTCTGAATGCATTTCTTCTAGAAAAGACTAAAACTGTCTGTGATTTAAGCCTCTGGCTCTGATAAAGTTTACAGTCTGTGTTACGGTGCTTATGACATGATCCGTATCAAGAGCTTTACCACAGTGCTTCCTGGTTTATTATGCAGTGATACACTTTCAGATCACCGGCACAGTTCTCCCGCTGCATCTTCTCCCGCATTCTCCCCACCAGTCCGTTCTTTTCACCGCGCATCGCAGGCGCTCCATCTGTCGTCAGCTCCGTCAGTTTGTCCCAGGGCAGTTTCAGTTCATTGACACATTTGGAAACTTCCTCAAAGATGTCTTTCCCTGTGGTTATGCATATATTTTATCCCCAAAAGTTCCTCTGTAACACCTAAACTGGAGTCTACTCCACGGATGAAGATTGACAGCTGCGCAGTATCTGTCACATCAGCGCTCTCATCCACGGCAGGGGAATAGGCGACGAAGTCTTTCCCCTTGTTCATTAACTGTGTTTTTAAATCGTTGGCCAGCTCACACACACAATCAGCAATAGTATTTCTGCTCCAGCTTACACTTAAAAATGCTTGCTTTTTGTCTGGACACATGACTTTGCACACTTTTAACATGCACCGCTTTACAAACTCTCCCTCTGTAAACGGCCGGGCTGATTTAGCTATTTCTTTGGCCACAATGAAACTTGCTTTCATGGCAGCCTCACTCTGTGATTTGGCTTTTTTGAACAAAGTCTGCTGTGATGCCAGAGTCTTTTTGAACTCCTCCATCTTCTGCTGTTTGTCCACTCGCCTGTACTTGTCCTGGTGTTTCGTCTCATAGTGCCGCCTGATGTTGTATTCTTTAATAACGGCCACGCCAGATCCACAAACCAGACAAACTGGTTTACCACTTGTAAACATATACTCTGACTCCCACCTGTCTTGAAAGCCCCTGTTTTCAGAGTCCACTTTTAGTTTGGCCATTTCATTTGACAGACTAATAAAAATGTAACTAGAAGTGACAAGTGTAGATTACTTCTGACCTGTGATGAGTACAATAGAAAGAGAAGGTGAATCTCCCGCGCCTGTGACCTCAGTATCAGCGGTTTGCACGCCGGCGGGCCAGTTGTTATATAATGATTATGACATTAGATATATTATCTCGCGGGCCGGATATAATTGTACCGCGGGCCACGCCTTGACTTTGACATGTCTGCCGCAAACGATAACGGGTCCCAAGGTGGATAAATCTGCAAACGGAACGCTCTGGGGGGTCCAACGGATCCGTCTGTACGTCTATACGATCATTTTCTGATAACGATTAAATAGCCCCGCCTCCCTCTCCCCACGTCTCCCAACGTCTCCCTCTCCCCACGTCTCCTGCTCAGATATCAGCTGCTGGGCTGTCAGAAGA
The DNA here is from genome assembly GCF_949606895.1 of Notothenia rossii. Lineage (NCBI taxonomy): Eukaryota > Metazoa > Chordata > Actinopteri > Perciformes > Nototheniidae > Notothenia > Notothenia rossii. The sequence continues at coordinate 22,482,494 of NC_136910.1, forward strand.
GGGGGAGGAAAAGAGAGGCTCCGTTTATTATTATTATATTATTATACAGAGTCGTTATCAATTTGTTTTAAAGCTCAATAAATAACAAAGAAGACCTTTGACCAGCACTTTTCTAATTTTGTACGGAAAATTTCAACTTTAACGGACATGTTGACCGGCGAAAAAAAATGTTAACGGAAACTCTGCCGCACGGTTCCCTCGTCCCTTGGAAGAGGTGGGTGTTTTTCATCTGCTGGTGGACTACCGGAGAGATTTACAGCAGGAGCACACGCCGTCCACCGCGGAGAATAAACAGAAGGGCAACCATGGCAACCATCCTCCGGGGTCTTCTTCACTGCTTTTGGTGTATTTTGTGGCGGCAGCAGCGCCACTTACAGGTCTGACATATGTACTACAGCGTTTCCAGCGGTCTCGTGTGAACAGACACGTTAAATGAATCGAATGCGTGTGAACGGAAGACTTTTTTGAAAAAGTTTGTAAATGGGGTTTTACAATTAAGATACAGGTTTTGTATTGATGTTAGTAACCAAATCTCTTTCTAATTGTGACCAAAGAACAGAGTCAAAAAGATGCTGTGCTGTAGCATTAAGTTGAAATGAGTCATTCTTGACCTATGGAGCTTACTGTCGGCACATCTAAAGAGTATATTGTATTTGGTCTAACTAAGAATGGCTATAAAGCTGAAATTATCAGTTTAGTCATTCATCCACAGGAGATTATTCTGCAACAACTGTAATAACAACTGTAATAACAGCTTAAAGGTACATCACATTTTTCAAGCAAACGGTTACTAGTTTAACAAATGTCAGTATTTGCTGGTTTGGGTAATAAACATGATATATCTTGATTTAGGAGACACAAGCACTGTTATTTGTTAAATTACAAAAATTAAGTTCGTATATTTTAGATTTTTTTACAAGAACATTCTTCTTTATCTAGGTAACGATGATTAACCACAGCAACAGTACTTCAAATATGCTGTTACATTTACACAATTGTCAAATTGAAATACTCTAATTATTTTCAAGGCAACCTTTTTGGTCACAAGTTGGGTATGCTTTGGGAAAAAACCAAAGAGATCTGAATCAATGGTGTTTTTTATCTTGATCTAGTGAAAGTTACAACATGTAAAACCTGCCATCTAAAGCAGCCGTTATATAAGCATATTAGAAGGGAAGCAGCACGTTCAAACCTCTTTGGATTGTGAACAGGCTATTGCAGGGAGATCTTATTAAAAAAGCATTGAACAATATTAATATGGATTTAACTAAGATAAACCTTGTTTGAGCTAACGATAAAGGTCCGGTTACAAACCTTTACAAACAATGAGATTGCAAATAATGTCCTTGGTCAAGCCTTTCGTGTTTAACCTGACTCACACTGAAAATTGTTGCACTGTTGAGCCCTGGGGGATTACAACCACCTCCAGTTTGTTTGAAGTGGATGTAAACAGCAGCAATTAGTCCAGGTCACCTCAGTTGGCCTCTAAAACAAGCCAGCCTTTGATATAATATCCAGCGAGAGGAAAGTCAGGTGCACAGTCTTAACCTTTGTGCCCCTGTTGAGTTTTGTGCATAAAGGGGTTTCCTCACTAATATAGCATGACAGTTTAATGAGGTGTGAGCCCAAGCAAGGGTATGTCTGAATGGCACAAAGATGCAAAATGTTGTAGTAGTGGTACCGCAGCCTGGTGCACCAACACAAATATTGGTGTGGTCATATTTTCATGTTAACAATAGATAAAAAACATCTCTAATGTACATCTTTAATATGGTATAAATCAAGGAAGCGCTTCAGGTTTACGCAGCGTCCACACGGCGGCGTGCATTGAAGCTTGCCGGTGGGCGTGTCTGAAACTCGACCAACAACCAATCACATGAATCTCCCGCCCCGGACACACAAGCATGCGGTTTGATTAGCTAGAGCTTGTACTGGCATATGAGTTGATTGGCTGAAGCTTCTGTCGATGCTTCAAAAGTTGAACATTGCTCAACTTTTGAAGCGAGCAACGCAAGCAAAGCGTAGCGACGCTCCCACGATGCAGTTCGGCAAAGCGTGACGTCACCCCATTCAAAGTGAATGGGCAGAAGCGTTGAAGCTTCAACGCACGCCGCCGTGTGGACGGGCTGTTACAGTCTCTGTATATTTACAGCAATAACAAATGAAACTGCACATTTCACACCCGACTCATAACCTTAACAAGTGACATATGTTCTCTACATCACCCAGGAAACACTGATTTACCACAGCAACAGATCTATAAACATACGTCCCCATTACCACACTAAAAAATGTATCATTAACCTATGAAGGCGAAATGTCAGAATTGTTATGTTCAGGATCAAATTTAGCACATAAATGTGTCAGACATCACTAGGTAAGCTTCTGTATGTTTTAAGCATGTAGAAATACACAATTGCAGCCGTTTGCAAGTTTTGTGATTGTAAGCTTATTTTTAAAGATATTTCTGAGGCTAAAAGTCATTAGTAGGACTCAAGTAACCACTACCATCCACACAATGTGCATGCATTTGAGGGTTTCTAAGGAAAGTGGCACTACTGACTGAGTAATTACCTTATCCTATTATAGCAGGGTATATGCAGGAATCCTGAGGTCAAATTTAATACCTTTTAAGACCTTTTTTAAGACCCTTTCCATACATTTTAAGACCTCATCGCAACTTTGAGTTCTAACCGGTTACATTGGCTACACACTTTACCTCACATTTACTATATTGATTGTAAGATAGCACAACTAAACAGAGTGCAGACAGACTACTGAAGCCTCCTCTCCACATGAACTTCAACCTCTCTGTGAAGGTCAGGTTTAATGCAGTATGCTGCTTTGTTGCTTCTGTACTCTGTCAGGGCTCGACATTAAGGGCTGCCCGATGGCCCGGGGCCATCTAGTATTTAGCTCGGGCCATGAAGCCTCACCTGCTGGTTGCCCGATCGGGCAATCTATTATACCAGTATCATGCAGCTCGCGGATCCAGTAATGAGTGACCCGACAGTAAAACTAAACATATCTATAACTAGTTTAGGTAGTTTGAGAGGTGATTAAAATAGCTACGTGTGATATTCTAACCCTGAAGTGTGTGTTTGGTCCGCTCACCGCTGCATGTGATCATGCAGAGCTGCGTGTCGACTCGTCAGCAGCAGCTGATCTCTCTCTCCCGTCAGATTAGACTTCACTCGCGTTTATGTCCATATCGATCAGATCCAGCTAGTTCTAGCTAATGATATGACAACCTGCTTATTAAAAGACACCGTGACCTAAACAATAAGTGTCGCTATGCAACCGGGTGAGGCCACAAAGTATAGCGCAGCATTATGCATTTGTTTACATGCCTACCGGAACCCCGAGGCATTACCAACAGATCAACGCACAATCAACCCACACAGCACATCTCTTTCTCCACATTAAGTGTTACACATTAGAATGGACTACTCTTGTCCGTCACATACTCTTCTTGTCTGTCACATAAGTGGCGCAACTGAAGCGGTATTGCGCTAAAGGGAAATGATTTTGACCGGACATTTTGACCGAAGAGATTTAGATTTGCTTGCTAACGGGAACTCTGACGTCGCCATTGTGTGTGCTTCGCGGATGCACTCGGCTGCTCGGGTCTGCTAGGTCAGCTTCTGGATGAGGAGGCATTCCTTCGACCAACTTACAGTAGATAACATTACAAACATTTTTAACAGGGGCCATAATAGCGTAAATAATGTTTGTTTTGGCTGTTATAGCTGCATGTAATGTTTTCTACTTTTTTACATCTGGGAAGGCATTTGCCTTCATCAGATGGAAAGTGTCTTGACAAACAACTTAAGTATTTATTATAGCTATGCAGGGCATGCAAGCGAGCAAACACAAACAAGTGAAATGAAGAATACAATTGAAATTGTAATATTGTGGTGGTTCATCTTATAATTCAGTCTAGAGAATGCACTAGACAGCATCTAAGACCTGCAAAAATCTAAATGTTCTGGGAGGCCCCCCAAAACCTTTGTGCGTCATTTCGTCCGCGCGCGTTTTTCAGGGCAATCTCTATTGGGCTCAGGGCCATCTGTAAATTAGCCTCCCAAAATCCTTAATGTCATGCACTGACTCTGTGCTCTTTCATTCCAGTAAAACTCCTCAGAAACCATTAGAAACCAGTATTTGACCAATAAACAAAACAATTGACAAAACTTTGAACTATGAAATATATTAAACTTTGATGAGCTTCAGCGGGGTAATGCCATATAGGAGCTCCCTCACAAATACCCAGGGGTTAAATTGGGCTGGGGCTGTCCGGGGCTAAGCCCTGGCACATAGGACGATGCTCTGACGTCATCCCCGTCACACATTTGTCATATGTTTACAAAGAACAATATATATGTTAAGACTTTTCTCGTTCTTGCAATAGACTATATTAGGGTCGATATGTGTTGACTTGACTTTAAAATAGCAGATCTCTGTGACCGGATATAGTTTGGCTTAGACCCCGGCCCCACGAGGACGCATATGGTAAAATGCATACGCAAACGCAAAAAAGTATTCCGTTCACACGCATTCGATTCATTAATGTGTCCGTTCCCACTGGACCGCTGGAAATGCTGGAAACGCTGTAGTACATATGCCAGGCCTGTAAGTGGCGCTGCTGCCGCCACAAAATACACCAAAAGTAGCGAAGAAGACCCCGGAGCATGGTTGCCATGGTTGCCCTTCTGTTTATTCTCCGTGGTGGACGGCGTGTTCTCCTGCTGTATATCTCTCAGGTAGTCCACCAGCAGATGAAAAACACCCACCTCTCGGCTTCTTCCAAAGGACGAGGGAACCGTGCGGTAGAGTTTCCGTTAAAAAAAAAATTCCGCCAACATGTCTGTTAAAGTTTAAATCTTCCGTACAGAACTAGAAAAGTGCAGATCAGAGGTCTTCTTTGTTATTTATTGAGCTTTAAAACAAATTGATAACGACTCTGTTCTCTGTATAATAATATTTAATAAACGGTGCCTGCCTCTCTTTTCCTCCCCCTCTTCTGACAGCCCAGCAGCAGCAGGAGACGTGGGGAGAGGGAGACGGGCTATTTCATCGTCATCAGAAAATGATCATATAGGGCTTACACATGGAGCCGTTGGACCCCCAGAGCGTTGCGTATGCCGGTCTACCCACCTTGGGACCCCCCCCACCACAGAGCGGAGCAAGGCAATGAAACTTAAAATAAGAAGCAGCATTTTACGGCGCTCTATGCATGGGGCCGCCTTGAGCGGGTTTCCCGACATGTCGTTTGAGTAAATTAAAGGGTGTTTCATGTTGTCGTTGCTGTGGGACTTCTTAATACCTTGGAAAATGCCGTTTAATACTTTTTAATAGCCTTAATTTTCGCTAAATTGATTTATCAACTTTTAATACTTTTTAAGACCCCACGGACACCCTGTATAGCTTTTGGGATTTTTCTTCTCCTACAATATTCATATACATTTTTGTACTGTCACAGGTGTCTTTGGTGACTAATAGATATATTAACGCAGCAATGTATTATAATATTGACCATTAATATGAGTATTGAGGGACTTTGGTACTGCACATGTTTTAATCACCATAGAGAAATATTCCCAGTGAGCCTATAGTGAGTGTTAAATGCTATCTGTAGATACTTCCTTCTTTATGATGTTGTTATCTCTGCTATGCTGTCACTTTCATATTGATTGATGTAGCTACTGTGTACTAACACTGAGATAGTTTACGGACATTATCGTGTCTGAGGTGCAGAGCCGGCCCGACCCATTAAGCGACATAAACAATATTATTGAGTCAATAATATAATACATTAACCGTGCTTTAACTGATCCTCATCATGACACAAGATAGGATGACAGGATGGTAATTTCCCGTGTTCAGTGAATGCAACAGAGGCAAGACACCAGACCAACCAGAGAGTTGAATGGAGATAAACATCAGTCTTATTGGCTGACAGGTACCTATCCTGTGAGCTGTGACAATGTTTAAAATAAACTGTCAGTCAGACTCAGAGTTTTTGAAGATGGACATAAGAAAACATTTTCTTAAAAAATACGCCAATTCTCAAGTGGTGGCTCACACAACAACCCCAGAGCCAGGTAAACAAGGTATGTAAATGTCAGTAAACTTCCAAGTTATGCAAACATGTAAGCAAAGCATAAATTACAGCTACGTTGACGTTACTTTGAATCGCGGGGGTAAGCTAAACCGTTAGCAAGTAGCTATAGCTAGCCAGATATATTAAATAAACACTTTGTCATACGATCTAAATGTAATGTTTTTTAGCGTTACCTGGTCATTTCAAAGAAAGCTCTCTGGGAAATGTTGACTTAATGTTCGACATGAAGCTAGAAGCTACCTTACAGTACACATTTGATCCGGAGTCCTGTCAGTTAAAGTGTTTCATAGTTAGCTTAGCTAAGCATCAATCTAGCACTAAAATATATGGATGTTATGTGACAGTATTTCTGAGAAAAAGCTGAAATGGTGGCATAGTTGCCACTGCTTTACGTGTCAACAGCATGTTTGAACGTATTTGCAGCAGTAAATGTGGCTTTTTGGCCACTGACGTTGCCATAACAACACCAGAATTTATATGTGATACCTCTTTTTGTGACAGATTTTTGCAAGAAATTATAATTCTTCTGAATGATATTCCTGTTGACAGCTATTTTCTATGTGAACATTATGAGATGGACAGTCAGAGAGACCAAATGAAAAACAGTTATGAAATACTATATGACAAAACAAGAATACAATTTAAGTGATTTGTAATATATCCATACAGAAAAATCTGTTTACAGTTCTGTTTCATATGGGTGTTGAGAGATGTATCCATAGATCTCTTAATTTTGCTCTCAAAGAGCACCAGATTGATGCTTTTAACTTCAATATTTTAAGAAAAATCTTCCCGGGGGAGCATGCCCCCGGACACCCCTAGAGGAGGTGAGGACCCCTCAGGTTAGGTCCATGGTGTTTACATGCTTATTTATACAATATGTGTGCTTATGCTAACATCATAAGACAAAAGTTGGTTCCGTGTTGTGTGTAGTGAGCACGCGCTAGAGTGAGGGGGGCCCCCAAGCCAAAGCTCGCTTAGGGCCCCCAAAAGTCTAGGGCCGGCCCTGCTGAGGTGTATCATAAATACTATAATAATATCAACATTAAGCTAGCGGACGTTTATTAGACAGTTTATTACCCCATAGAAAACAACTGCAGTTTCCGACCTTCTTTATACAGCAAACGAGAGCACTGAATACAGCATGACATGAACTGGGAGCTTGTTAACACAGTGAATGCTATCAAGTGGGTTATTTCGAGTAATCTATGACCATTAGTGGCTTTTTCTGCCCGAAAAGAAAACAATAGAATGACATAACATTGCATAACCTTGTCAGGTAGTACGTGAAGTACACACCAATGGAGTTAGGGTATCTTGTGACATACACGGCGGTCGTGACAAACCGTACACCGGCCGGCAGCGAGTGACGGAGACGTACTCACCCAGAAAGGGAGCTCTGGTCCGCACAGCCGCTCCATCTCTGTGACTGTCTCGGCGGGAGACCAAAGCGGAGCTCACCCTCTACCGGTCGAGCCCTTTCTCGCCGACCAACTTTCCTTTTTCCTCGGCGTTAAAAAAAAAAAGAGATGCTCGCTAACTGTCACATGCCAGGTATGTGTAGCGGAGGCGCCTCGGTTACCGTGTCCCCCCCCCCCGGCGACAACGTGGAGCAGTCAGGAAACGGTCCGCTCCTTCCGCCCTGGTGAGAAACGGAGAGAAAAGTCCTTCAGAGCCTGTGGAGAATTAGTTCACCGGGAGGCTGTCGCGAGGGCAAGGCAGAGCAGGGCCAGGGTGTCAGCTTACTAAGCCCCGCCCCCCATCTTTCTCAGTTTCCCCCCCTCTTATTAAACAAAATGTATAAATGTCATATACAATCAAAAATTACATAGACAAAACATTGAAATCAGGGATACAGTCAACTTTATTGTCAACTTCTATTTTTGTGTGACAGAAATTCATCATAATTATCTCACCACAGAGAGTAAATATATCCAAAAATAAATATATACATAATTATTCAAAATTATAATAACGTATGGGTTTGAGTCTAGTCTAGTGGTCAGACTGCTAAACGGATTAATTGAAAGAGATGATAAATTATTTCATCACCAAAATATATACAGTAGTGCAAAACTGTCCATAGCAGCATAAAAAGTGTCTGGTAGAATAAAAGTGTCTGGTACAGTCTGTCTCTGTTTGTGCCAAATTGTTGTACATTTTTGTAAACATGTTCAAAGTTTGGTTTAGAATCAGTCTATTTCTTCTTGAGAGTAACATTTCCCCCAAACTAAAAGGTTTTGTTTTAAAAGCTATATTTGTTTCAAATCCATCACTCTTTAAAGTTTATAAAAATGTCCTGAAGTTGTATTGTTAGTATCCTTTCTTCTCTCTGTTGCTCACTCGCTCTCTATCTTATTATCTCCACACACACAACATGAGTCAACATTATGAAATCACTAATGTGTGTCAAGATTTGATTCGCTTAAGGGAAGTGATTTAGAGGTAGCCTAAAATCAGTCAGTTTTAACTGTTCCTCTTTTGGAAAATTAAACAAAATATGGGTCAATCCCGGGGGAAAGGCGTAGTTGGTTAAATATAGCCTCAATATAAGCGGTGTGTTTGCTATTTCAAGTCCTCACAATGAAAATGATTACACATGTACAGAGGTGGAAGAATTACTCAGATCAGAATCAGAATCAAGTGTATTGCCAGGTACGTTTACACATATAATGAATTTGCTTTGGTGTCTGGTGATGCAAAAATAAACAATACCAACAAAAAGTTGCAACTTATCTCGTGCTTAAGTGAAAGTAAAAGTACTTTTGTTGTGTCACAAAGTATTACCATCAGAATAACTTAAGTATCAAAATTAAAAGTACTCAATATGCAGATTGGCCCATTTGAGAATAATATAAATGATATATTTCTATTGTGATTAGTATTATCAGGTGCAGCTAATTTGAATTACTTTGTATACAGGGTAGAATGTCTTACATAAGTGTTATACTTCACATCATTAAACAAAAAGTAATTTATAGAATATAAATGTAGTGGAGTAAAAGTACACGATTTACCTTTTAATTGTAGTAGGGTTGAAGTACAAAGTAGCAACAAATTAAAAGTCCCTCAAAAAAAAGTGTGAGAGGGGACAGCTGGGTGGTTGTGAAGGTCTGTGTTACATGTTCTCTGGGCTAAATAAGGTAAAGGTTTCAGTTGTAGGTTTGGTGACTCATAGCCCATACTGTACATACACGCCTAGAATGTACAGCCCCCCCTTCCCTCCTCCCCAAAACCAGTTGCACAGGACATTTTCAGTGTTTGTTTAAAAGTTCAAGAATCCGGTTACATGCTGTTAAAGACCCCATTTACACGGGAACGCAAACGAAACGCAAACAAACCGAATTCGATATAAAAAAGGTCTTCCGTTCACACCATAGACTATATATAAAGGTTCACACCGATACGGCTCAATAAACGTGTCCCTTCACACGAGACCGCTCGACCAGCTGGAGACGCTGTAGTACATGAACCTGTAAATGGCGCTGTACTTCCGCCACAAAATACACCAAAAGCAGCGAAGAAGGCCCCCATGCATTGTTGCCATGGTTGCCTGGTTGCCCTTCTGTTTATGCTCTGCGGTGGATTTAGCAGCATGTAGTTCATGTAGTTCTCCATGTCCACTTGTTGCTGATGGTTGTGCTAGAGGAGCTGTAGATTTTGCACTAACATCTGTAGCATGGTCAGTAACAGTAGCAGTAGCTACTGACAGTAGCTACTGACAGTAGCTACTGACCATGCTACAGCAGTGAGCAGCAGAGGTGGGGAGAAGCGGGGCTATGGCTTCATCGTTATCAGGAAAATGATCGTATAGGACGTACACACAGAGTCGTTTGGCCCCCCAGAGCGTTCAGTCCGCAGATCTATCCACCTTGGGACCCGTTATCGTTTTAGGGGTCCGTTTCCGCGGTTCCGTTACGGCCTCGTGTGGCCGAACGGGCTATACGAAAGAGAAAAGTAGCGGATACAACCTGTTTCGTTCCCGTGTAAACAGCACCGATGCAGTTGAATGCCCAAGGTCAACAGAGTTTGTGTAAGACCTAATGATTCATTTAACTTGTTAAGCCCCAAAGACCCACTCGGCGGGTCTTTTTTTTTTTTTTTACCGACACTGTGTCGTGAATCTTAATATTTAAGAACCTATTCATGTGTTATACTAGATTAACGGGAAGAATCTCAGCTAACTGACGATACAAACAATTTTTACCAAAACCAAACACATGTCTCATAAGAAGCATCTAAATTACCCCTGAGCAAAAAATGCTAACGCACTTTGGCACAGAACTCAAGATGAAAATACCCTTATTACTTATCGTAGCTGCACATACAAAATATCCGATTAAAGCTGAGGTTCCACAGATTATATAGGTATAATATCATCACTGAGCGATCCGAACTCGCGACAGGCGAAGCAAACACAAACATCACAACACGTACCTTTACGGAGCTTTTACGGGAGATCGTCTCACCGTAGCTGTCAATCTGATCAAAAAACGTGTTCAATGGCATAGATGAGAGTAACATCTACGTCACTTCCGGGCAAAAATTACGGCCTCGCCCACTTTTGGGGGAAAACAACGCTATCATTTGAATGGCTGTCAATACAAATTCTGAAGTTTTTGCCAATCCGATCACATTTTTGGGAAAACCGTGGATTTTTGGATCTTCAAAGAGCTCGATTACGATGGCCTGTCAGGATAACAATTACATTTGATCATTGGAAATCGACAATCGGTCTTGATATATGGTTAAATTAAAATCAGTAGGTGAGGCTGTAATTTCTCCAGCTGTTACTCTCATGAGCGAGGTGGAACATAATATTTGTATCATGCCAAAAAGCTGCTGTGTCGTTTATTGCACCTCAAACATTAAAAATAATCAAGAGTTCAGTGTTTCTGTACTTCCTCTAAGAAGAAAGGACAGTAAAAGAAGAGCTCTGTGGCTTCAGGCTCGATCGGCATTCAAATGACAGCGTTGTTTCCCCCAAAAGTGGGCGGGCCGTAAAGTCACGTAGATGTTACTCTCATCTATGAAAATCGATAGCCTACTGCTATATTTAACCATATATCGAGCCCAATCGTCGATTTCTAATGGCTTAATGCAATTGTTTGCTTGTCTGGCCATTGGAATCGGGCTCTTTGAAGATCCAAAAATCTCCGGTTTTCTTAAATTTCTGATCGGATTGGCAAAGACTTCAGAATTTGTATTCAACTGACAGTGTTGTTTTCACCCAAAAGTGGGC